>NW_016107514.1:4178911-4196635 GCF_001604975.1 Cebus imitator | reverse complement strand
ACCCAGGAGGCGGAGGTTGCGGCGAGCCGAGATCGCGCCATTGCACTCCAGCCTGGGTAACAAGAGTGAAACTCCGTCTCAAAAAAAAAAAAAAAAATGGTGAAAATTGTGAAAGTTGCAGATACCAGGATGAAATCACTTTTGTCAGACTTAGACAAAATAGGACCAGGAAGCCCCCCCAAAAGAAAAGGAGGTTCATGCTTACATGTCTGAGATAAGAACTGTTTCCAAGAACTTTCTAACATCACTTTCTATCCTTCACATGTCTCCTCCTTTGATAGTTTATCATTAGGCATTCTTTAGGCCTGCAGAAATTCAGATAAGATGATCTTGGGAGAACCCTGGCCCAGTAATGGCATTTCTACCAAAGAAATGACAGCAGCTCTGCCTCTGGAAACAGTGAACTGTTTCTAAGCAGTTTATAGAAATCATTCTTGCTAATAATAGCTTCCCTTACCCTTCCCAAGCCAAAGGCACTGATGGCTTGCCATTTCATACATTCCAGATTATAATCCTTATTTCTTCTTTCGAGTAAACGCAACACAGAGAAAATTTCCTTTAGTGCCTTTTTTTTTAGGTGGACAAAGTATTTTGAAAAGTTTAATTGTATCTAGATTAGTCAAAACTGGGTTTCAGTAGTAAGGTTAGCTCTTTTTGGAAGACACAGACAACTTTAGCTAGGGGTAAGGATGAAGGGGTGGATATTCTTCAGGATCTGTTATAGGGAGGTCACATTATTTTGAGTAAGGATTGGTTTGTGTTTAGCGGAGCATAATGTAAGGTGACCTTCAACTGGTGGGTAAGAAAAATATGAAAAAAGATGTTACTACCACTAATTGAATGTTGAGAACAGCTTTATGTTGTCAGAGAGTAAAATATGGATTTACTGACCAGCGTTTAATCAGAAGTCCATGGATAATTCTGGAACAATGTATTATTTATAGCACTGCGAAGAAGGGACATTTCATTTACAAAGCCACCATCAAAACTTTTTAATTTGACTTCCATTTATTAAATACTTATTTTTGTGCCAAGCACTGTGCTTTACAGAAATTATTTCATTTGGCCATCTGTTATTTAGTAAACACACCTGATAGCAATAACTTAAGCATATCCTGAGAATGACCCTGTATCGCAGACTCAGCTGAATGTGTGTTCCGGGTTCCAAGCTAGGGAATCCGAGAGTGGCAAACCTGGAGATTTGTTCCCTGTCTATGAGGAACATCTGTGCCCCTTGTTCATCCTATGGAACATAGGCTGTGTGGGGGATTGAGGCCCTGAATTTTGGGCTGAATGATGATTGCCAGGTGGAGTTTTTTAGGGGGAAGGTGCTAAGTGAAAATGCCATATAAACTGCATGCTTTCTGCAATTGGCTGAGGTTCTCCTGTCCAGCCTGTAGCCACTGTCCTGTATGTAAGGCGGGTCTCCTGTGATCCTAGTGCCACTGGGCCATGGGGTTATCCTGTCCAGGCTACTACCACTGGACACTCCCCCAGGTGTAAGCCCCCAGAAAAGCCCCATATCTCATTTGCTGGCTCTGGGTCTCTATGTCAGCCTCTTGAACCTGCTGCCATCCCCACTGGAGTCGATAGAGGTTTGGCACAACATCTGTCTGCGGAATTCGTGCAGTAATAAGTAATAAATAGATAAGAAAAGGTTTTTTTGAGCATAGGGGTTACAAGATATGGGTTATACTTGAGAAAGATTAGCTATCCCAGGCCAGTGCAGTGGCTCACCCCTGTAATCCAAGCACTTTGGAAGGCTGAGGTTGGTGGATCACCTGACATCAGGAGTTTGAGACCAGACTGGCAAACATGGTGAAACCCTGTCTCTACTAAAAATACAAATATTAGCTGGGTGTGGTGGCACACACCTGTAATCCCGGCTATTCAGGAGGCTAAGGCAGGAGAATCGCTTGAGCTGGGGAGGTGGAGGTTGCAGTGAGCTGAGATTGTACCATTGCACTCCAGCCTGGGTGACAGAGTGAGACTCTGTCTCAAAAAAAAAAAAAACAGAAATATTAGCTATCCCATAGCATGTGGGATAGCTAATTAGGTGCGGAGAGACGGAAGCACTTAGTAGATAATGACTATAGTTCAGCTGAGACTACAGTCTAGGACATAAACCAGAATAGTGGCAGTGGAGATGGAGAAGAAGGGGTAAATTTGGCTCTTTGGGTGAGATGAACATAATTAAAGGCCAAGTGAGAATGAATTTATTTTAGATGCTGGGTTTTGAATTTATTGAGTTGAGGCTGTGTCTAATCAGCTGGAGATGTTCTCTTTGAATGTAAACTTGTTTGAAATGCTGAATATAATAGGGAAGGGAAGTCCCTAAGTTTGGTCCATCAGACCTCATTCAGACTTGGCAGTGGCACGCAGTGGAGACAGTGGTTCTGGTTTAGGATCCTGTCTGTCACTTCACTGTCTAATCTTGAGCGATTTACTTAGCCACGCAGGTCTTAACATTCTCAGCTGTAGGATGTTCATAATAGATAGGAATAATATAGGTGCCTTCGTTAAAATAGGTACTCAACAAATGATAATTATTGTTCTTACTGTACTTTATTTGCCTTCTGTATTCTCATTTTCTCATGAATATACATTAAAGTTTGCCAGTGGCTACCTGAGGTGTTACATAATATCACAAAAGATTGAATGCAGAAGCAGATGTGAGAATCCTACTTTCTTCTATTAAGCCAGACATTAAAGAGATTTGCAACAATTTAAACAATGATACTTTTTCTTTTTTTAAGACTAGTCAAGTGCTATACTTTTTCATTAAATTTTTTATTGTTGAAAAACAATCATATAAGCAACAGTAAACATACTGTGCTAACATGTAATTATTATTGTCACTTAAAAACACATTTATGAATATTTAACTTTTCTGTTAATTTTTAATATAAAAATATTAATAGCACTCACATAAAGAAACATCTCTGGTGTACATAATAATCTTTCAAAGTTGTAAAGGAATCCTGAAATTAAAAAAGCTTGAGAACTGCTGATATAGAGGCATGAGAGTGGTAACCAGTAGGGTAGCTTTAACTTCTTAGGATCTAAGCTGCACCAAACTAATTTTAATAAAATTGGTCTATTGTGACAACTGACAAGAAATTGATGAAGAGTCTGGTAGAGGTGATCTGGAAGGGAATGATAAGGTGGAATTATAGCTGGGACATGGAGAGAAATGATAGGCCTAGAAAGGCTGGTTTTACATTCATTTATTTATTTATTTAAGGCAGAGTCTTGCTCTGTTGGCCAGACTGGAGTGGGAGTGGCATAACCTCGGCTCACTGCAACCTCTGTCTGCCAGGTTCAAGCAATTCTCCTGCCTCAGCCTTCTGAGTAGCTTTGATTACAGGTGCATGCCACCTCATCTGGCCAATTTTTGTATTTTTAGTAGAGATGGGGTTTCACCATCTTTACAAGGCTGGTCTTGAACTCCTGATCCACCTGCCTCGGCCTCCCAAAGTGCTGGGATTACAGATGTGAGCCACTGAGCCAGTGAAAGTGTTGTTTTATACAGAGCTAGCCTCTCTCTTTATTCAGTTCTTTCCACTGTGTTGTACCACTTCCTAAGAGTGCTTTAGGATGTAGGATTCTGACAATATAGTCGAAGAGTTTTTGTTTTGTAGACATATCACGCTTTTGGCATGCAATGGGGACAGTTCCTGGAAAGGGTCTGTTATCTGCAGAAGGCTATTTCACCACTTGAAGCTTTGAAGAACTGAAGATCAGCTGACTTAGTTTAAAACTATTCATGTTCCCAGCAGCTTTAGGATAGCAAACCAACTCTGGGTCATCTTTATTTAAAGCCTCTCTTTAAAATCCTGTAGAGAGGGGCTTTTGTTAATTGTGACTAGTTCTTTGGGAGAAAGAGTAATATGATGGTGTTCCTTTCTCTGTTCTGTCTTTAAAGATGGTTTAAAGAATTTACTGGGGTTGACTGATAACCAGCATTCACAGGTCAAGCATGGGTCATAATCTATTTTCCAGTCTGTGCATGTTGAAAGCACCTTTGCAAAAAAATTATAACTGAGGAAATTATGACAGTGAATGAGATCAGACCTAACTGACTCCATCTTGCTTTTAACCTTTAAGCTGTCCGTGTTAATTCCTGGTCATAGTCAAACTAACTTTGGGAAGAAATTCAGTTCATGTTTTGTTTCATGAGACAAAATTGATGATGAAAGCCCCTTCCTGAATAGATTCCCTTCTTGTCTGGGGACCAGTCTGCCTTTGCAGGACCAACAAATTAGCTACAAGATTAGAAATAACAGTTTAGGGGTCATGCAGCTTTTGGCTCCAAGAGTCTGAACCTCCCCTGAGGATAATATCATTATTGTAAAACCTAAGATTAGTGCTTGAGATATTTTGCAGACCTGCACTTGGTGGATCAGCTGATACCACCCGGATTGGTAATCTGACTCAACCACTTCTGCCATCCCACCCAGGAATAGAAGACAGCAAGAAAACCTCACTTCAACCCCGGCATAATTCCATCTCCAACCGGACCAATTAGCATTCCCACTTCCCAAGCCCCTACCCACCAAATTATCTTTAAAAATTCTGATACCCAAATCCTGGGGAGACTGCGTTGAGTAATAATAATACTCCAGGGGCCGGGCGCGGTGGCTCATACCTGTAATCCCGGTACTTTTGGAGGCTGAGGCAGGCGGATCCCGTGGTCAAGAGATCAAGACCATCCTGGCCAACATGGTGAAAACTTGTTTCTACTAAAAATACAAAAATTAGCTGGGCATGGTGGCACGTGCCTGTAGTCTCAGCTACTTGGGAGGCTGAGGCAGGAGAATCACTTGAATCCAGGAGGTGGAGGTTGCAGTGAGCTGAGATCACACCAGTGCAGTCCAGCCCTGGGTGACAGAGCAAGACTCTGTCTCAAAAACAAAACAAAACAAACAAACAAAACACAAAAAACAAAAATTCCGGTCTCCTGGACAGCCAGCTCTGTGTGATTTACTCTTTCTTCACTGCAATTCCCTTATCTTGATACATCGGCTCTGTCTAGACAGGGGGCAAGGTGAACCCACTGGGCAGTTACAATGCCACTCAAGGTCTGAAATGAAAAGTTTAATATTTTCACTTACATTAAAGAGAAGAAAACAAGTAAAAAACAGAAAAACAAAATAAAAAATAGCATTAAAAATACAATTACATTGTCTTTTCCTAGCCGTCAAATTTTTCTTTTACAAAAGAATCTTGTGAAACAGATTAAAGGCTTTAAAAGAAACAAAAACAAAACTTCTAAATGTCAGGGTGAAATCTGCAAAATAAAAGACTTCTTTCGCATTTTATCAGTCACACTTCAGAAAGGTTTCAGTTCTATACAATCCAATCTTTTTCCACTTTTAAAAAGTGAATTTGCTTTTACTTAACACTGTTTTAGAACAGGTAGGTATTTTCAAATAGTTTTGCAATTAAAGACAAAAAGTATAATTTTTGCGGTGAAATAATGACTAGTTGGCAAATAGTGTCCCCTTGTGTAAAACAGAATTCTTAATTCTCAGAAATGGAGTCCTAAAACTAGTACTGGTCTTGCAAATCAAGTTTTGCAGCTTTGGGAAAGGTTGCCTTTTGGCTCACAGCTCAACTGGCTCCGCCCAGCTGCTGAAATGTGATAAAGTTGTAACAAAACCGGAAGTTGGCTAGGCTGCCTTCGCTTCTCAAGGTAAGTGTCTCCTCTTTTTCTTCACGTCAAAGCTCTTTGCAAAGCGTTAAAAATCGAATCCAGCTTAGCAACGGACCTAGAGAGCCAGCGCCTGTGTTGACCAGGGCAGTCGGCCAGGAAGAATGAGTGCTTTATTCCCAGACTATGTTCTGGAGCTTGAATTGAGCTAATGAGCGTTCACTAACAAGTTAGGCTAATATGTCCCACGACATTGACTAACAAGCTTTAATTCCAAGAAGTGGGTGGTTATAAGCAGAAAAGTGTTTGGGATCCTGAAAATCATAGACTATATTCTTGCAGTAGTTTTTTTGTTTTTAATTTTAAATTTAAAACTATGGGAACTCCTTTTTATATCTAAAGCTAATGGCACGATTACCTATATATGGGTTACTTAGAGCCTTATTTGTTTTTTTAAATGTCTTTTTATCTAGAACTCAGCCTCCTTGCCCCCTACTCCCTAACCCTGGTGTATCCTTAAAATTTCAGAAAGACTCCAGGGTGACAAGGTGTTGTCTCTGCACTTACTTTTGTGTATGCTTGTCATGCTGCCCTAAAGGGGAAAGGGGATTTTCCAAATTGTAAATGTGTTGTTAGGAATATTTCTTAACATAGCTAAACTTTTCAGTTCAGATATTTTCATTTGCTCTGTATTTTTAAAAAGTGGTAATATTTGATTGATTATACTTAGAACAGAGGTGGGGGGCTTAATCTGATCTATCAGTTTATTGAAAACAAAGACCTTTTAAAAGAAGTTTTTCTATTGGGCAGGCACAATGGCTCACGCCTGTAATCCCAGCACTTTGGGAGGCCCAGGTGGGCAGATCACCTGAGGTCAGGAGTTCAAGGCCAGTCTGGCCAACATGGAGAAACCCCGTCTCTACTAAAAATACAAAAATTAGCCAGGCATGGTGGCGCATGCCTGTAATCCCAGCTACTCGTGAGGCTGAGGCTGGAGAATTGCTTGTACTCGGTAGGGAGAAGTTGCAGCGAGCCAAGATCTCGACGTTGCACTCCAGCCTGGGCAACAAGAGCAAAACTCTGCCTCAAAAAAAAAATAAAAAAATAAATAAATAAAAAAATAAATAAAAAATAAAAGAAGATGATTTTATTGGGTTGGAGAAGTGAGTTTTAATTCATCATTTAGTTAGCCAGTATGTTGATTTTTTTTTTGTGAAGTGTACTGTTTCACACCTGTCCGATTTTTTTAACATCAGATTTTCTCATAATTCATGTAACAATCACATTGCATGAGTACTGTTTTGAAGGTTGTTTGCTAGTCAGAATGAAAAGAGATCAATGTGTAGGACACCTTTACTGATATCCAGAGGTTTACCACAAGACAAATCACCAAATGTGGCAGAAAAGCATGATAAAATTTATTAGGAAAAGCTAAAGCTTATGGAGTGAAGAGTTATTTCAGTTTGCTGGAATTAGGCAAGATTCCAAGAAAGGAAGACAATTTTATATGGGGAGACTTTGATAATGCTGATCATTGTGCTAGATATTTTGGAGATACTATTTTATTTAATCCTCATGCAAGACCTTGATATTGGTATCATTGTCTCTAACAAGCGAGAAAACTAAGGCTCAGTGATGTTAAATAATTTGCCCAGGGTCACTAAGGTGGTGCTTGCTGGATTACATAAATGGACAGATTCAAACCTAGGTCTGTGATATACACTTCATCGTATCATAGGACAGTAGTTTAAATGGATCTTGAAAGAGGGGAAAAGGTCTTCTTTAATAAAACAAATAAAAATAGTGAAAGTAACATAAAATGTTTAAAAGTAGAAAAAAAAAATCTAACCACCTTCAAATCAGTTTCTATATGGTCTTTACATTTGCATACTTTGTAGTGTTTTTTAAAATTATAAAACACTATATGCTTTAAAAGATATACATTATAAAGGGGATTAAAGAAAGGAAGCCCACTCCTCTTCCCATCCTGAAAACACATACTTTCCTATGTGGTAAACAATGTTGAGAACAATTGGAAGGATGTATAGAGGTTTTTCTCTTTTCCTTTTAAGTTATGTATATTTTGGTCCATTCCATATCATTTTGCAGTTTGGTTGTTTTGATTCCTCAGTGGAGCATGAGGATGTGTTCTCTTAAGAAATTGCAGATTCATGTCTTGGGATTTTTGTGAAATGAGTTCATACTTGGAACGTACTTAAAACAATGTGTATCTCCTAGAATACACTCAATAATTATTAGCTGATGTATTCGTTATCTGTTTATCCTATTCATTCTTGTTAGTGGATAACCAGTATTATATAGTTTGATTATAGTCTAGTTTATTTTTGTAACCAATTAAATTATCCAACATTTTTGCTATTGGAAATAATTCTTGCATAACTGTATCGGTTTTTCTGTAAGACACATTTCTAAAAGTGAAATTCCTACGTCAGAGGATAAACATTTTTAGTTTACTAAGAGATTGTTAACATCTAAAAATGTGGCAGTTTACCATTGTCCCTGTGGATGAGAGAGCTCATTTCTTCACATCCTTGCTTATATGGGATATTATTACTTTTTTGTATATTATGTGAGATAATGGAGAATACACAATTCTACCTAGTTTGAGAGTAGTGTACAGAGATTTTTGTGTCTTATTTTTCCATGTAACACATATTTATTTTTATATGGATAGGAATTTGATCAATGGAAAAATAGAGATCCCATTTAGAAGGCAAAACTTCAGGAGAAAAAAGAGAAGCTTATTCCTGGAATAGCAGATGGCACATTATTACAGTATAGGGGAAAAAAAAATCCTTGAAATTTGGGTTGTGCTGAAAAGTATAAAACATTAATATCGAGTGCCTTTTTTCCTTAATCTAATAATTCTTGGGAAGCTGCTGAGTGTTTTGTGGGGAGAGGAGAGATATAATGAGAATTGTACCTTAGGAAAATTATCCTGTGTCAAAGAGATACAGAAACAGGGAGACCAACTGAGAGTGTTTTACTAATCTGGGTGACAGGTAATGAAGTCTTCATGCTTGGAGGTGGCGGCAGAAAGGGAAACAGTAGACACATGCAATAGAATGGAAAGTAGAAGAGAGTTGCAAGAGGGATAGGTAGTGCGGAATTGGTGGAGGTAGAATCTGTAGAGCTTGTGTGGAAGTTGGGGACTGAAAGCGTGTTTGGAATCCAATCCTGAGAGTTCGGGGTTTGAAATCCTGCTGATGAGAAATGTGTTCACAGACCACCATCAGATTAGGAAAGTGAGGTTCCAGAACTAGTCTGGAGGAAAAAATGAATTTCATTTCAGACAAATTGAGTTTATTGTCATCTAAACAGAAATCCATACCCAGTTGGAAATCTGTGTAACAGCACTGTGGAGGTGTGGGGTGGGGCAATTGAAAAATTTAAGAAATATTATCCTAGAGGTTATAATTGAGGCTGTGAAAGTGATGATCCTACAGAGAAATAGGACAAAAAAACGGGGGTTGGGGGAAGAAAAAAAAAGCCAAGAGAAAAAGTCTTGGAGAAGCATGCCTTCATGAAAGAGGAACCAGACTTAAAATATTTTACAATGACTATTTCTGACATTTGATTTTGGTTCTAGTTAGACTTCCTTACTGCTTCCAAAAAATGTGGCGGAAAAACGTGATAAACTTTATTAGTAAAAAACTGGCTGAGCGCAGTGTCTCACGCCTGTAATCCCAGCACTTTGGGAAGCTGAGGTGGGAGGAGTATGAGGTCAGGAGTTTGAGACCAGCCTGGCCAGCATAGTGAAACCCCGTTTCTGCTAAAAATACAAAAAATTAACTGGCGTGATGGTGTGCCCCTGTAATTCTAGCTACTTGAGAGGCTGAGTCAGAAGAATCACTTGAACCCAGGAGATGAAGGTTGCAGTGAGCTGAGATCGAGTCACTGCACTCCAGACTCGGTGATAGAGTGAGACTCTTGTCTCAAAAAACAAACAAAACAAAACAAAAAACAAAAAACCTAACACTTACGGAGTTTCTGTGGAGAGAGCAGTCCCCCGCAAAGTCCGTTTTCACTTTTTTCTTTCTGCCTGTGATTCTCCCATTGCTCCAATTGAAATCATCCTCATTCAGAATCCCTCTTCTTCCATAATGCCTTCTTTATTTACCATGTCAGCCCTAAGGGTCTGATTTGAAGCTATGGGTAGTTTGGCGATCAAAACCTCACAAAGTAGGCCAGAGACCATAATTTTCACCTCGCATTTGTTATAACTTTGGCGAGTGTCTTAATCAGTGCCCTATTTTACATATCGGGGACAATACTACCTCCCATAGTTCCCTGGGTTGTGAGGAATGCATATTAAGTCCTTGACATGATGTCTAATATGTTTTAAGCCTTCAGTAATTGTTAAGTTTTCTATTTCTATTGTTAACTTTAATATTTCTATTATTACTTCTTCCATACCTCTGAATTACTATAATGAAATGCAATTTTAAAATTTCTGTCCCTGTGTGATCTTAGGCACTATTTTTTTTTATAAGCTCTGTGAGCTTCAGTTTCCATACCAGTAAAAAACCAACCAATCAAACAAACAAAAAAACCCTTGTATGTTTCTTCCAAGAATTAACACTCACACATGTAAAGGAGGACTGTGATGACTGGAATAGAGCAGGCATGCAATAAATAGTAACGTTATTAAATTATAGATTAATACTGTTTACTTTTGTTTTAGCTATTAGTTTTTGGTGTTTAGAGAAGGGGCCATTCCACTTAGCACTGAATTTTGTTTTAAGGAAAGGATGATTGTGAGGGCTACATGGAATGATCCAAATGAAACCTGTATATCATGTAATATTTGTTTCCAGTCATTTTTCCAGAAAATGAATCAAGAAAATGGAAAAATTGGTCAGGTGAGGTGACTCATGTCTGTAAACCTAACACAATGGGAGGCCAAGGCGGGAGGATTGCTTGAGATCAGAAGATCAAGACCAACCTGGGTAACATAGTGAGACCCTGTCTCTAAAAAAAAAAAAAAATCAGTTGTGTATGGTGGTATGCGCCTGTGGTCCCAGCTACTCCGGAGGGTGAGGCTGAGGTGGGAGGATTGCTTGAGCCTGAGAGGTGGAGGTTGTAGTGAGCCAATATCGCACCACTGCTCTCCAGCCTGGGCACCACAGTAAGATGAGACCCTCTCTCTCTCTCTCTAAAAAAAAAAAAAAAAAAAAAAGATTGAAAGATTACTTGCTGATAGTGCTGTGATTAGGGAAACTAGGATTAGATTATAGAGTTTCAAATTACTTTGTTTTTCCAGATTTATCTTACTTTCACTCAAACTCTAAAATCTTTTCAGAAGTCTTTCCTACTGGCCAGGCACGGTGGCTCATGCCTATGATCCCAGCACTTTGGGAGGCCGAGGCGGGCAGATCACTTGAGTTCAGGAGTTTAAGACCAGCCTGGCCAACATGGTGAAACCCTGTCTCCACTAAAAATACAAAAATTAAGTGGGCATGTTGTCAGGTGCCTGTAATCCCAGCTACTTGGGAGGCCAAGGCAGGAGAATCGCTTGAACCCAGGAGGTGGAGGTTGCAGTGAGCTGAGATCACACCATGGTATTCCAGCCTGGGCAACAGAGTGAGACTCCATCTCAAAAAAAAAAAAAGAAAGAAAAAGAAAAGAAGTCTTTCCTACCATCTTAAGTTGTCAGATCTGACAGATCTTGAATTAGTATTGAATGTGCCATTTTTTTGTTCTTTGTTTTTTAGAAACTTCTCTGAAAATGTTATAACTCTCTTAATGTAAAGAAATCACTTTTCTTCACTTCTATGAAAATGGAGTCTGAAACATTTTTATCTGGGGAAGTGGAAATACTTGCCCTGTTTCAATTTCCCTATAATTTGAGATTCAGCTATCAAAGTCATCTTAGCTTTGGTATAGAAGTTTTCTATGAAGGTAAAATTAAATTGCTAGAAAGAAAAGGAGCACATTTTCTGAAATATTTTAGATTTGAACAAATTAAATACAGATGCAAGAAACATGCAAAAATCTCAGTTTATTTAAGCCCAGTAGCGTTCAGAAGAAATTAGCACATATTGAGGAGATGGAAAGTTAATAGTGATGATAATATAAATAGTGGCGATTACCATTTGTTGACAACTTACTGTTTTCAGGCATCAATGGATTTTTACATCCATATTTTCTAGCGCTTTAGTTCTATGAAATAAATCTCTACATTGCTACTCAGTCTCTTATAAAGCGATTTAACATTCTGAATGAGGTAGGCAAACTTAGATCTCAACGTTTGTCCCGGTAGCCCCCCACTCACACTGTTCGTCCCTGTGCAACATGGATCTTTGCTGAACCTCTTTACTTTCACCTTCTTTCTAAACAGGGAACAGTGATGTTGAGTGAAAAGAACATGGTGATTGCAGTTAGATATTGGTTCAAATCCTAAAAGTATGTGTGATTTAGGGTATATTCCTTAACCTCAGTTTCCTCATCTCTAATATGAAGAGAAATCTGCTGCTTATAAGGATTCCATCAGCTGTGGTGTCTAACTGCCAGGTCGTCACCAACTATTTGTTTCTCTTCTTCTTTCTCTACGTCCCCCTTCCTTCTACTCTACAGTAAAACGACAATCCTTTTCTTTCCCTTTGTCCCAGAAATTTTATTGCTGTCTGTATATATATTGTGCTTAGTCTTAACTTGCTGACTCTATCAATCTCCTTATCCTTCTGTGGTTTTACCTATTTTTCTATTTTTTTTTTTTTGAGTTGGAGTCTCCTTCTGTTGCCCAGGCTGGAGTGCAACGGTGCAATCTTTGGCTCACTGCAACCTCTGCCTCCTGGGTTCAAGCAATTCTCCTGCCTCAGCCTCCTGAGTAGCTGGGATTATAGGTGCCTGCCACTACACCTGGGCTTGCTACTGCCCGGCTAATTTTTGTATTTTTAGTAGAGATTGGGTTTCACCATATTGGTCAGGCTCGTCTCTTGGTCAGGCTGGTCTCGAACTCCTGACCTTGTGATCCACCCTCCTTGGCCTCCCAAAGTGCTGGGATTACAGGTGTGAGCCACTGCGCTCAGCTGGTTTTATCAACTTTTCTAAAAGTCTTTCTCCCTAACGCTGCTATTCAACAGGTGAACACCTATTTCCACCTCTACCTCCCCTAGTCTACCGGGTTTGCCCCAAATTCTAGATGAAATGCTGAGCTAACAAATGTATACTGTTCCCAAATTAGTTTCTAATTCAGTTTGGAATTTTAATTTTATTTTCTATTAGAAGCAATATGTAAAAGAAAAACAAAACGACCCCAATTCATTATGCCAAGGGGAAAAATTAAGCTGAAAGCTGAGTCATATAAGCAACTGCATTTCCTTTTGTTTCTAAGTAGAGAGCAACAGATAAAAGGTTAAATATCTCCACAGGTAGCTACTGTATGTTCACTTTATCTTATGTAAAGTGCCAACTTACTGAGCATAAGCCAATGCATACTTGGTTATTTCCTGACCTGCTCATTTTGTCTCGGAACATGTGAATGATAAGTTCCTCTTTCCCCTCCAGCCCGCTTTTCCACTTTAGACATTGAAGCCCTCCAAGTCATCTTGGGAGAAAGGCACAGACAATAGACTATTTCTGTGATTCTGTTTTTTTTTTTCCCAGGCATTGATTGTCCTTAGCCTGGCAAAATAAATTTCTAAGTTGATTAAAACCTGCCATAGATACTTTTCAGTTTCCAAATATTACAAATGGAGATCCTGTTTTCAGGTCAAAAGGCTATAAATAAAAGCATGTCTAAGACATAAATTAATTAAAATGTATTGCACTTGTGCCCAAATAAAATAGAACAATGTCATTGTAATTCTTGTAATAAAATAAACTGAAAACAATATTTAGTAGGAAGTGGCTCTTTACCTTGAACATTGTAGAATGTAATTGATGGATGAAAAGAAGCAAGAATGTAATGAAATGAAAGAATGTAATGTGATGAAAGGAGCTTCCAAGTGACTTAAGGATTGCTGTGTTTTTATATTATAGTTAGTTAAACAACAACCTTTCTCATGCAGAAGATTACTGTGAGAATGTTAATTTATTAGCCATATTTATACTTTTTGTTCAGGCTCACAAATGGAATGAAGAGAGTATAAGGCATTTTCCATTGGATAAATCCAATTCCTATCTC
Source organism: Cebus imitator (assembly GCF_001604975.1). Taxonomy (NCBI): domain Eukaryota; kingdom Metazoa; phylum Chordata; class Mammalia; order Primates; family Cebidae; genus Cebus; species Cebus imitator. The sequence continues at coordinate 4,182,833 of NW_016107514.1, read as the reverse complement.
AAAAAATTCTCCCTGTTGCTTAGTCTGTTTGTTCCTTTAATTCTGAGAACTTTCCTTTTTTACTGAAATTCTTGACACTCGTAATTTAGAATTTGATTCAAGGCTGAAACTTAATGGTCTATGTATGCCATAAAGTAATATTCATCAGACTGTGGGTTAAGATCCATTGGTAGATTGTGAAATAACAATTCAGTAGGGTGTAACCAGAATAAAACAAAAAGGGAAGAAATAGGAAACATATACTTTTATAACATATAGTAAAGTTCAATAATGTTTCATGAAATGTTTGTTGGGTTATAACGTAAAAATATTTCTTACTTTTTGATGTAGTAAACAAAAATTAAAACCCCTGCATATTGAAAAAAAAAAAAGAGACCCTTTTCCAAATTTTTTTGTCATTTTATAGTGAACTATTTTGGCTAAGTTTTTGCTTTTTACATCTTATTCTTCATAATTAAGAATTCCTTGTTGCCTCATACCTATGCATTAATTAAGACTCCCAGTACTTGCTTACACTCATATCTTAGGTAATGTAGAGTGGGTGTTACTGGACTGAGTTCCCACAATTTTTTTTGTGTGCATGTTAACTTTTGAACTCCTTTGATGCCTTGATTTAAAGTAAATGACTAACGAGAGCTAGAACTTGAATGCAATATAACTAGACATGATTCACTATTTGTTAGCTGAATCATCTGACATGATTTTAAAAGGTGTGTTTTCTCTTTTTTTCTTATTCTCACATGTTCTTGGAGTTGCACAATACTAAGACATTTAATGACCAATTTATTTTGGCCGGGCGCGGTGGCTCAAGCCTGTAATCCCAGCACTTTGGGAGGCCGAGGCGGGTGGATCCTGAGGTCAAGAGATCGAGACCATCCTGGTCAACATGGTGAAACCCCGACTCTACTAAAACTACAAAAAAAAATTAGCTGGGCATGGTGGCACGTGCCTGTAATCCCAGCTACTCAGGAGGCTGAGGCAGGAGAATTGCCTGAACCCAGGAGGCAGAGGTTGCGGTGAGCCGAGATTGCGCCATTGCACTCCAGCCTGGGTAACAAGAGCGAAACTCCGTCTCAAAAAAAAAAAAAAAAATTTATTTTAAGAAGCCTTTTGTTAACACATACTCCTTTTACCAATGACTTGCTTACATCTAAATATTTTTGATTGAATTCTTCTAGTTTTGTCTGAATTTTACTTCGTAATAAATATATTCTCTTGATTAACATCACTTGCTTCTGTGTCCCACAATCGAATAATAATTACATTTTCATCTAATTACAATAATTTTGTATTTATATAATAAAGAATATACTTGTTTTGAGGTTTTATCTTTTTTTTTTATATTTAGAAAGCTTCAAGGTATATTGTTTCATGTAGGTGTTATTACTACCGATACTTTCACCCCATTTGTTAAGCCCAAAACACTTCAAGCAACTTCAAGTTCATAAATTAATAAGGAGGCACAGACCTCTACCAGGACTAGACAGAATGTGTTCCAGGTTAGAAGGGGACAGCATGGCTCTATGATGTCTCCCATGGAACACTTGTGCTCTACTGTAATGAATATTTTCTTCCCGAAAATCTGAATGTGACGTTTTAGATCTTCTGGTTGTTGGTGGTTAGTAGTCTCCCGATTCTAATGGTGTGCTGGAATCAGGTGGTTGCCTAGAAGGTCAATCCAAGCTCCTAGGCGCCCCCACTCTTATAGGCCTCAATTATCCACCTGTGAGGCTCAGGAGGGCTGACCAACCTGAAGGTTGAAAAAACTTGCTTAAATGAGGAATGGTCATTTCAGCATAAACTGTACTTAATTCTAGTGTAGAAACTGTTTTCATTCTGGAGATGGTGAGTCCCAGAAGATCATGGCCAAGAAGATGTTCTAAGTGGCTTCCTCCGAGAGTTTATGCCCAAGAGGGAGCCATCTGGCCACTTGCCGCTTCTTACATTTCTAATAGCTGTTCCATTTCCTTAAGGGCTGCTGTTAAATCATTTACTTGATTGTTATATATGATTTGCTGTTCTAGGAATCAGACTCTTTCTTCTTTCATCTCCAACTTTACCTTTAAGGCCTGTAATTCCTCCATCTGCTTTTTCGCTGTTTCATTAAAAAGCTTCGGCTCCTCTTGCAAAGTTTCTAACAGCAACATAGACTCCGTATGATCAGTAGTGGATTCTTGTTGTGATGCCAGGGTCTCACTACCTAAAGCTGGATCGAGGCCCTTGCTCTCCAAAATTGCCAAACAATTGTCCTGAAACTTCTCTAGCAGCTCTACCTTCTGGGGCAGGTCCTTCAGCTCTCCCTGAGTTTCAGTCAACTCGGGTGCAACTGCTTGTTGACGGCTTCCAAGAGCTGGTTCTTGTCCTTGAGCTCTTCCTCTGATTTTTGCTTACTTAGTGGTTTGTAGCCTTTTCTGACATTCCTTCTGGTGGTGGTGTCAGTAGCTTTCATTTGCCTATTCTCTCATCTCAGTTTGGTGATTTTTGTAACATCATTCTCTGGACCTCCTGAATGAAGCTGTTTGGAAACATCAACTTCTTTGAACCTAACAGATAAGAGACTCTTAGAAGTGGCCTGAGTTTGTGTGTCTGTGGGCTGGCCGCTGCTTATTGCAAAGGTGGGCTGCAGGCAATACACTGTTTTAGACACACTGGTCATAACAAGGAGGCACAGCTGAGCCCTGCAGTCCTTGTTGCTCTCGTTCAAAGCGACAAGGTTTTATCTTTATATGAAATATCAGGTTTTATCTTTATATGAAACATGTGTAGAACATGGTGTAAGCAGTCATCATACCCTTTTACTAAGCACTTGTCTTTCAGGTAAGAAAGAAAACTGTACAAATCTCATCAGGTTTGGGAATATTTCAGTTAGAGAATCAGGATAACTGCTCTTTTAGTCTTTTGAAATAATAAATCTCTCTCTGTTTTGGGCTGACAAAATAAGTCTTTTTTGTTTAATCTTCTATTTTGTATAGACAACAGAATGTGAATATTAATTTAAGAAAATCATACATAATTGGTACAAGTCCTTTCTGTTCTTAAGGATGATTTCATAATATAATAGCTGACTATTGACAATCTATAATTTTAACTTAAATGTTTCCCAAGCCTCTTATTTTGTAATTATTTGATCTGTCAGTATAGGTTGCCTAATGAATTAATTAATTCATTAACTTTTTTTGAAAAAAAGTTGTACCTTAAAATACTAACTGGAAAACCATAATTAGCTATTATATTGAAAATAGAACTTTACGTTGAACAGTAAGCATTTGACAGAGGACGAAGAAGTCACCATTGTACAAGTCCCTCTCTGACCTTGTTATATTTTCCTAATCAATGATGGTTGTTGGTGTCTTAGTCACTTCCCTTTCTTGTCTTATACTTCTTGCTCAAATAATTCCCAATATGCTTTTCCACTTTGCTTTCCTAAAATCATAAAATTTTAGAATTGAAGGTGGCCTTGAATTTCTTCTGGTTCACTTGCTGCATTTTGCAACTGACGAAACAGATTTAGTGACTTGGATGATGCTATTCAGCTGTTTAGGGCATAGCAGAGACTGGGCGTTAAGTTTTGTTTCCATTTTCATCTGACAGAAAGTTAGTGCCAAATAAATATTTGTTAAACGGAAGTAACTATTTTCACTATACCGTTCTTTAGGTAAGTGGCACATTACTACATTTAATCTTCTTAATAATGGCAAAGTCGATTAAATTGTGATGTTCCTTCCCCTCTCCTTCCTTCCCTCCCTCCCTTCCTTTTTCCCTCCCTCCAACCCCAGACTGGAGTGCAGTAGCACAATCATAGCTCACTACAGCTTTGACCTCTTGGGTTCAAGGAGCCTACCTCCCACCTCAGCCTCTTGAGTAGCTGGGACTACAGGCCGCCACTGTGCCTGGCTATTTTTTTTTTTTTTTTTTTTTTTTT
>NW_016107514.1:4174301-4178751 GCF_001604975.1 Cebus imitator | reverse complement strand
ATTATGTTTTTTTTTTCCTCCACTATGGAGAAACCTTAAGCTCCTTTTATGTTGTAGATGTTTTTCAGAAGCTCTTGCTTGGTTCATTTGTTTTTTCCACTCCTCCTTAAATGAATTCTCCCCAGCTTTCATGTTTGATAAATAGTGGGGTATATGGTACTGTTGGACTCTATGCTGTTTACTTAGTAGCTCCTGGCATTAGATGCAGGGCTGGTTAAAGTGTGTATCTCCCAGCACAATATCTGGGGTTTAACAGGAATTCCTGTAGGGGTTTAACAGGAATTCCTGTAGTTTAGCTTAGTGAGGGGTTTGTTTACATAACTATATATGCGTTTAATGCTGTAGATTTCCCCTTAAATACATTTGCTGCATCCCACAAATGTATTCTTTTAAATTTATTAGGTTGTATTTTATGGCCCAGAATGTAGTCTATCTTGGTGAACATTCTATGTGAGCTTGAGAAGAATGTATATTCTGTTGTTGCATGAAATAGTCTATAGCTATCCATTATATCCAGTTGACTGATGTTGAATTCACCCATGTCCTTAATGATTTTCAGCCTGCTGGATCTGTGCATTTCTTGCATTTCTGTCTCTCTCTTTTTTTAAGTTTCTTTCTTTCTTTTTTTTTTTTTTTAAGTCAAGGTCTCACTCTGTTGTTCAGGCAGGAATGGAGTGGTATGAACATAGCTTACTACAACCTTCAACTCCTATGTGCAAGTCATCCTCCCTCCTAAGACTCCTGAGTAGCTGAGACGACTTGTGTAGTCCACCGCACTCACCTATTTATTTACTTACTGAGTTTTGTTTTCTACAGACAGAGTCTCATTATGTTGCCCAGGCTGGTCTTGAACTCCTGGCCTCATGTGATCTTCCTGCCTTGGCCTAACAAAATGCTGGGATTATAGGTGTGAGCCATGGTGCCCAGCCTGGATCTGTCCATTTCTGATAGTGGATTCATCTATTTCTCCATATAGCTCTATTAGTTTTTGCTTCACTTATTTTGATGCTCTATTGTTAGGTGCATACACATTCAGGATTGTTATGTCTTCTTGGAGAATTGACCCCTTTGTTACTAGGTAAAGCTCTCTTTATCCCTGATAGCTTTCCTTGGTTTGAAGTCTACTGTCTGAAATTAATGTAGCTACTCCTGCTTTCTTTACGTTAGTGTTAACATAGTGTATCATTCTCTATCCATATACTTTTAATCTCTATGTGTCTTTATATTTAAAGTGGGTTCCCTGTAGAAAACATATAATTGAGTCTGTTTCCTGATCCACTTTGACAATCTCTGTCTTAATTGCTACATTTAGACAATTGACATTTAAAGTGATGAGTGATACACAAGCACAGCTTGTTTTATGGTACTTCACTTGATTATGCTTTGCAAATACTGTGTTTTTTACAAATTGAAGGTTTGTCTTTCTTAAAAAAATAAAATTATAAAAAATTTATCAAATTATTAAAAAAAAAAGACAGAGTCTTGTTCTGTTTGCCAGGCTGGTTTCGAACTCCTGGGCTCAAGCAGTCTTTCTGCCCTGGCTTCCCAAAGTGCTGGGATTACAGGCATGAGCCACCGCATCCAGCCTTTTTTTTTTTTTAAATTGAGATGGAGATCTTGCTTTATTAGCTAGGCTGGAGTGCAGTGGTGTGATCATAGCTCACTGCCACCTTGAATTCCTGGGCTCAAGGGATCCTCCTGCCTCAGCCTCTTCAGTACCTGGGGCCACAGGCAAGTACCACTACAACCAGCTTATTTTTTCATTTTTTGTAGACATGAGGTCTCTCTTGCCCAGGCTTGTATTGAACTCCTCGACTCAAGGAATCCTTCATCCCCAGCCTTTCAAAGCGTTGGGATAATAGGGGTGAGGATGCCTTCAGCCCAGGGTTTGGAGACCAGCCCCCTTGTCCCATGCCTGGCTACAAATTGAAGGCTTGTGGCAGCTCCTCATTGAGCAAGTTTGTTAGCACCATTTTTCCAACAGCACGTGCTCACTTTGTGTCTCGATGTCACATTTTGGTAAATTTCTATTTTATTATTTATTATTTGTTATTTTTATTTTTAATTAAAAAATGGAGTTGGGGGTCTCATTATATTGCCCAGGCTGGTCTTGAACTCCTGGGCTCAAGCTATCCTCTCAACTCGGCCTCCCAAAATGCTGGGATTATGGGTGTGAGCCACCGTGCCTAGCCACACTTTGGCAAGTTTCTGAACGTTTCCATTATATCTGTTATGGTGATCTGTGATCAGTGATCTTTGATGTTTCTGTTGTTTTGGAGAGACACAAACTGCACCCGTAACAAGATGGCAAACTTAACTGATAACTGTGTGTGTTCTGACTGTTTTGCCAACAGACTATTCTCCAATCTCTCCTTTTCCTCAGGCCTCCCTATTCTCTGAGGCACAACAATATTGAAATTGGGCCAATTGAGAACCCTATAGTGGCCTGTAAGTGTTCAAGTGAAAGGAAGAGTCATGTATCTTTCACTTTCAATCAAAAGCTGGAAATGATTAACCTTAGTGAGGAAGGCATACCGAAAGCCAAGACAGGCTGAAGGTCAGGCCTCTTGTTCCAGTTAGCCAAGTTGTAAATGCAAAGAAAAAGTACTTGAAGAAAATGGTTACTCCAGGGAATGTATGAATAATAAGGAGGCAAAACAGCCTTATTGTTGATATGGAGAAAGTTTTAGTGGTTTGGATAGAAGATCAAACCAGCCACAGCATTTCCTTGAGCCAAAGTCTAATCCAGAGCAAGGTTCTACCTTTCATTAATTCTGTGAAGGCTGAGAGAGGTAGGCCCCTAAGAGAGAGGTCTCTGCTCTGTCTCACCATCCCTTGTATCTTGTCATTTACTTCGCCGATATAGAAGCATACAAAGATAAGCACACATAAGCATATGTATATCCATATATAATTATATGTATGATTATTTTGAATGAACTTTCATGTTAGATTCAGTGTAAGAAAAACGTTTTTACTTTACCTTCACTTATTCCTTCTCCAGTGCTCTTCTTTCTTTACGTAGATCTGAATTTCTGACCTTTATCATTTTCCTTTTCTCCTAAGAATTTCTTTTAACTTTTCTTGCAAAATAGGTCTTACTGGCAACACATTGCCTCAATATTTGCTTGTCTGAGAAAGTCTTTTTTATTTTTTATTTTTATTTATTTGTTTAATTTTTAATTGAGACGGAGCCTCACTCTGTTGCCCAGGCTGGAGTGCAATGGTGCGATCTCAGCGCACTGCAACCTCCGCCTCCTGGGTTCAAGTGATTCTCCTTCCTCAGCCTCCTCAATAGCTGGGATTATAGGGACATGCCATAGCGCCTAGCTAATTTTTGTATTTTTAGTAGAGACGGGGTTTCACCATGTTGGCCAGGCTGGTCTCGAACTCCTGATCTCGTGATCCACCTGCCTTGGCCTCCCAAAGTGCTGGGATTACAGGTGTGAGCCACTGTGGCTGGCCTATCTGAGAAAGTCTTTATATTTCTTCTCCACTTTTGAGAGAGAATTTTTTGAGGTATAGGATTCTATGGTGCCACTTTTTTCTCTCAACACTTTAAATATTTCACTCTACTCTTTTCTTACTTGTGTGGTTTCTGAGGAAAAGTCAGATACAGTTCTTGTCTTTGTTCGTATCATTTTCCTCTAGCTTCTTTCAGGATTTTTTTTAAATATTAGATTTCTGTATTGTGAAAATGATATGCTATATTAATCAGAGTTTTCCAAAGTTACAGATTAAGATTTTATTTATGTATGTTATAGATATTTGTTATGGAAATTGACTCGTGATTCTGAAAGCCTGCAAGTCTCAAAATCTGCTGTCTGTAAGTTGGAGAAGCAGGAAAGCTGCTGGTACACTTCAGTGTAAGCCCAAAGGCCTAAGAACCAGGGGAGCCCATAGTGCAACTCCTGGTCATGTATGAGGGCCTTGGGTTGGGGAAAGAATTGCTGGTGTTCAGTCCTGTGGTTTTCAGGCCCCAAGACTAGGGGCTTTGATGTCTGATGGCAAGAGAAGAGAGATGTCTCAGATCAAGAAGAGGGAGTAATTCCCTCTTCCTCTGCTTTTTTATTATATTTAGGCCCTCAAAGGATTAGATGATACCTACCCACTTTGGTGAAGTGATCTTTGTTACTCAGTCTGCTGATTGAGATGCTAATTTCTTTCAGAAATACATTCATAGACTCTCCAGAAATAATATTTTATCAGCTATCAGAACATCCCTCAGCCCAGTCAAATTGACATAAAATTAACCATCATGTATACCTAAATTTAGGTTTTTTTTTTTTCTTTTTTGGTATTTATCTCACTTGGTATTTTGTGTCTGATAATAAATAATTTGGGTGAAATTCTCAGTCATTGTTATTTCAAATAATTCTTTTTTTTTTTTTTTTTTTTTTTATTCTTGTATTGTTTCCTGGCCTGGAATGCAGTGCAATTCCAGAATTGC
>NW_016107514.1:4062049-4174180 GCF_001604975.1 Cebus imitator | reverse complement strand
AGTAGAGACGGGGTTTCACCATGTTGACCAGGATGGTCTCGATCTCTTGACCTCGTGATCCACCCGCCTCGGCCTCCCAAAGTGCTGGGATTACAGGCTTGAGCCACCGCGCCCGGCCTATTTCAAATAATTCTTCTGTTCCTTTCTCTCTTCTCCTTCTGGAATTCCTGTCCCATGTATGTTGTATCTTCTGTAGTTTCACAGTTCTTGGATGTTCTGTTGTTGTTGTTTCAGTCCTTTTTTTCTTCAGTTTGGTATTTTTCTATTGAGATATCTTTAAGCTAAGAGATTCTTATCTCAGATATGTCCAGTCTACCCATAAGCCCATACTTCCCTTCTTTTAAAGTGTTTTTGATCTCCAGCATTTCTTTTTGCTTCTGAGAGTTTCCATCTCTGTGCATCTGTTCTTGCATGCCATCTACTTTATCCATTAGAGCATTTCACATCTTAATCATAATTGCTTTAAATTCCTGGTCTGGTCTGATAATTCCAACATCTCCATCATATCTGAGTCTGGTTCTGAAGCTTGCTGTGTTTCTTCAAATTGTGTTTTCTGCCTTTCAGTATGCCCTGTAATTTGATCTTAATAACTGGATGTGATGCACGAAGTAAAAGGAACTGCTATAAATAGGCCTTTAATAATGTGGTGGTAAGGAGTGGGCGGAGGACTGAGCTTATGCCCCTGGAGTGTGGACTTCACAACTGCTTCAAAGTTCTTCTCCGACTTCGGTGAAACAGGATGGCTAATATGGGCCAGAGTTGGGTATTTCCCCTCTTCCAGGTCACATAGGCTCTGATAAAACCCCAACAGGTTAGGCTGCAGTTACATAGTTGCTCCTGATTGGCATAGCTAAAAAACAATAATTTTTTCTAGTGATTCTAAGGCTGCTATTATTTTTGCCTATGACCAGATACATGATATAGAAATAAATAATAAATAATTATTATTTATTTTTCTATAAATAAAAAATCCTTTTCTATAAATAACAAACTGCCTCTTGGGCTTTTCCCATCTGCAACCTGTCCATGGGGTTAACATTATTTACTGCCATGTAGCATGGCACTGCTCGTCTGCCTCCAGCCTTGCTGAGTCCTGTGATTTGCAGGTTTTGAATATATGCATCAAGCAAAATGGTTGATCTGGGCTACAAGAGGGTGGGACTGAGGTAAATTAGCTGGTTTTCTATTATCCAGAAGGTAAGAGGGAGATCAGAAGAGGGGGAGGGAAGAAGTGTGTGTGGGCTGACAATTGTGTTTCTTAATTCAGAAGTATCTGTGCTACAGATAGTAGAAATATTCTCTCTTCCAATTGGTTCTCTGTTATCCTCGGTTTTCAGCATTGCAAATTAAATTATCCACCTGGTCATCAAAATCAGTTTAATAGGAAGTTGGGAAAAGTCTTATCGTAGATTTATTCAGGTGATGATATTTTAATCCAGAAGAAACATTTCTTATTTGTTCTTTCAGCTTTCTAGGATGATGTGAAGTAAAACCTTTTGCTTTTATTGACTAGTTTATTATTTCCAATTGATAATAATGAAAGCTATTATTTATTATCTTCCTTGTCAGATTTTGAGCTATATTTTCATTTTTATTTAAAAAACATTGGGCCGGCCATGGTGGCTCATGCCTGTAATCCCAGAACTCTGGGAGGCAAAGGTGGGCAGATCACCTAAGGTTAGGAGTTCGAGACCAGCCTGACCAACATGGTGAAACTCCATCTCTGCTAAAACACAAAAATTAGCTGGGTGTGGCAGTGCATGTCTGCATTCCCAGCTACTGGGGAGGCTGAGGCAGGAGATTCACTTGAACCCGGGAGGCAGAGGTTGCACAGAGTTGAGATCACGCCACTGCGTTCCAGCTAGGGCAAGAGAGCGAGATCTCTGTCTCAGCAACACAACAACAACAACGACAACAAAACAACATTGAAAAGAGGGTCTTTGCTTCCTTATTTTTCAGGTAAGGAAGTGGAGGATTAGATGATTTGCCCAAAGTCTCGCCATAATTCGTAGAGCTGAGATTGAAATCCAGGTGAAACTTCACATATCACATTCTTTTTATCAGGTATGTTGAGAATATAGTTTGCTGAACACAGAAAGCAAGTAGTTATCCAGAATTACAGTCCTGTGATGTAAAATCTTTTATTTTTACTTTAATTTTATATGACAATAATGTTTAATCTTCCTTTTAAGATGGCAGTTTCTGGATTTACTCTTGGTACCTGCATACTTCTGTTGCACATTAGTTATGTGGCTAATTATCCCAATGGAAAAGTAACACAGTCATGCCATGGAATGATTCCTGAACATGGTCATAGTCCACAGGCTGTTCCTGTTCATGACATTTCAGTGAGTCAGATGACATTCAGGCCAGGGGATCGGATTGAAGGTACTGTGCTGGGATTAACTGTTTACATTTTGGATTTCACTCTTTTACTGTTCATTGCATCTTTATTATTATTTGATTTAGACTATTTCATTTAAATCTTTTTTCTTTTTTAAGATACTATCATACTTCTTATTTTTGGTTACAGGTGGTTATATTACTTAAGTAGTCTGTGTATTACCTACCCATCCAGAACAGGTTTAAATAAGTTTTTGTCATTATCTACTTTTTTTTTATTTTTTTTATTTTTTATTAATTGTGCTATCACTTCGAGAGAAGAGAAAATAAAGTTTATTTTATCTTGTTTAAAATGTAATAAACTCTTGTCCTTTTTGACATCATATAATTTTAAGAATAATTCTCTAATTTCTCTGGTAAAATATGGGCTGCTTATTAAAGAAAAATACATAATAGCATTTTGCAAACTATTTTTTTGCAACTCTAGAAATGCAAAATGTTAATAGGTATTCTGTTACATAAAGAATATACGGAAAAATAAGTGTGGAATATTCTGTATGGTGTACAGTATACATTAGAGTTCACACTGTACAGTAGGATATTAAATACCCTACGAGATTTGCAGTAAAGAAACAAGTATTGGCCGGGCGCGGTGGCTCAAGCCTGTAATCCCAGCACTTTGGGAGGCCGAGGCGGGTGGATCACGAGGTCAAGAGATCGAGACCATCCTGGTCAACACGGTGAAACCCCGTCTCTACTAAAAATACAAAAAATTAGCTGGGCATGGTGGCGCGTGCCTGTAATCCCAGCTACTCAGGAGGCTGAGGCAGGAGAATTGCCTGAACCCAGGAGGCGGAGGTTGTGGTGAGCCGAGATCGCGCCATTGCACTCCAGCCTGGGTAACAAGAGCGAAACTCCGTCCCCCCCCAAAAAAAAAAAAAAAGAAACAAGTATTTACTTTCATCTAGTGATTTTTTTTTCAATTCAATAAGAATTTATTGAGTGTCACTGTGAGCCAGACACTATGTTAAATACTGGAATTCGAAAGAAAACACCTCATGTTTTTTTCCTCCAATGGACTCGAGTAAACATTTAAAAAAAACTTTTAGTTTCAGGGACACATGTGCAGGTTTGTTTATAGGTAAATTCCATGTCACAAGGGTTTGGTGTACAGATTATTTCATCACTCAGGTGATAAGCATAGTACCCAATAGGGATCATCTAGCATTTTCCAAACTGACTTAGCCTTATGGACTGCCCCTTGACCGTCACCTGTTTTTCTTTTCTCTTTGTGAAATGGCTGTTAATATCTCACAGAATGAATATCTTATGGAACACAGTTTAGAACTTCTTTGCCTATAGGATGACTCTTTTCTCTCCAGGAGTAGTTATGCATATGTACACATCATTCTAACTAATGTATGACCTCTAAACTTTTTCTTTTTTTTGATATTACTAAGCTTTTTAACCGATCCTTTTGTTTTTCTCAGTTACTTTGTCAGGGCAACCATTTAAAGGCTTTCTCCTAGAAGCGCGTAATGCTGAGGATTTGAATGGCCCTCCTGTTGGCTCCTTCACATTGATTGACAGTGAAGTGTCACAGCTTTTGACCTGTGAAGATATACAGGTTTGTGTTTAGAGTTGACCTTTGAACCATATAGAGTTTACAGGTGCCGACCTCATTCCTGGGGAAGTTGAAAATCTATGTATAACTTTTGACTCCCCCAGAACTTAACTACAAATAGCCTGTTGTTGGCCAGAAGCCTTACCGATAACAAATAGTTGATTAATACATATTCTGTATTTATATGTTATATACTGTATTCTTACAATAAAGTAGGCTAGGCAACAGAAAAATCTTATTCAGAAAATAAGAAAAAATATATTTACTATTCATGATATGAAAGTGGATCATCATAAAGATCTTTATTCTTGTTGTCTTCACATTGAATATGCTAGGGAGGAGAAGGAAGAGGAGGGGTTGGTCTTGCTGTCTTGTGGGTGGCAGAGATGGAAGAAGTGGAGGGGGAGGCAGGAGAGGCGCCACACTGGTGTAACTTCATGGAAGTACATTGTGATTTCTATCTGACTTTCTTGTTTTTTCATTTCCTTAAAAATGTTTCTATATGGTGGCAATCCTTCCCCGCTTTGCTTTAGTTTCAGTGCTATATCATAGGAGGTCCATGTCATAGAAGAAGGCACAAGCAGTGTTGAAGAATTGGAGCCCATTTGCCAGGTTGTCTAATGTCAGTTTGTTTTCTGGGGCTGCGTCTTCTACCCAGTCCTCATTGTCACCTGGCACTGGTTTGGAACACTCATCAAGTTGTCTACTGTTAATTCTCCTATTGTGGTGTCTATTAGCTCTTGAATTGCTCGAAGATTCATATCTTGGAACCCTTCATCACCTACCATTTTTGCCATATCCACAGTGTCTTTTATGATTCCTTGATTGGCTCTGTAAATCTTTTAAAGTCATGCACAACATCTAGATACAGTGTTTCTCTAGCAGGAATTTATTGTTTTGGGATTGATTGCTCTCTAGGCTTTTTTTTTTTTTAAATAACAACAATAGGGTCTTCAATGGTGTAATCCTTCCAGATTTTCATGGTGTTCTATCAGAGTTCTCTTCCATAGTGTTGACAATCCTTTCCATCGAGTACTGTGTGTGAAGAGCCTTAAATGTTCTTAAGACCTCCTGAGCTAGAGACTGAGTTAGAGACACTGTATATGGAGGCAAGGAGGTGACTTCAGTGGCTTTGGTGTTGAGCTCATGGAGCTCTCGGTAGCAGGGGCATTGTCTAATATTGTATTAGGCTCTTCCTGTATTGCTCTAAAGAAGTGCCTAAGACTAGGTAGTTTAATAAGGAAAGAGGTTTAATTGGCTCACTGTTCTGCATGCTATACAAGCATGGCACTGGCATCTGCTCAGCTTCTGGGGAGGCCTTAGGGAGGCCTCATGGCCTTTTACTCATAGCAAAAGCTAAAGCAGGAGCAGGCACTTCACATGGTGAAAGCAAGAGCAAGAGAGAGGGTTGGGGGAGGAGAGGTGCCACATTTTATGACAACCATATCTTACAAGAACTTGCTCACCATCTCGAGGAACAACACCAAGGCATGAGAATTCTGCTCTTCTGACCCAAACACCTCCCACCAGTTCCCACCTCCAGAACTGGGGATTGCAATTTAACATGAGAGTTGGGTGGGGACAAATATCCAAACTATATCAAATATCAATAGCACATTTATTTATTTATTTATTTGAGACAGAGTCTTGCCCTGTCATCCAGGATGGAGTGCAGTAGTGCAATCGCGGCTCACTGTAACCTTTGCCTCCTGGATTCAAGTGATTCTCTTGCCTCAGCCTCCTGAGTAGTGGGGATTACAGGCACCTGCCACCAGGCATGGCTAATTTTTGTATTTTTAATAAAGACTAGGTTTCATCATGTTGGCCAGCCTGGTCTCGAACTCCTGACTTCAAGTGATCCACCCGCCTCAGCCTCCCAAAATGCTGAGATTACAGGTGTGACCCACCGTGCCCTGCCAAAATAACTTTTTAAATCTTTTACTGGCAAGGTGCTTCTTGGCTTCAGAGGCAGAGCGTCCATGAAGCCAGTCCAGACAAAAGTTCCTCATTATCCAGGCCTTTTTGCTGTTACAACCAAAAGACTGGCAGCTGATGTTTATCTTTTCCCTTCAAGGTGTGGGGATTAGCAGCTGTGTAGGTAAGAGCAGCCCTGATCATAAACTGACTGCATTTGTGCAAAATAGTTAGAGATAGCCTGTTCCTTCTTGCCTTAAATCCTGGTGCTTGCTTCTCTTCTTTACTAATAAATGCCCTTTGTGGTATTTATTTCCAAAATTGGGCACTTTTTTCTGCATTAACCTGTTCAGGCAGATATACTTTCTCCTCAATGATTTTCTTATTGGTGCCTGGGAACTTGGCCTGTTGCCTCTTGGTCGGTAGAAGCTGCTTCTCTTGTTATCCTGACATTTCAAAAGCCAAACTTTTTTCTAAAATTATCAAGCTATCCTTTGCTGGCATAAAGTTCTCCAGCTTTAGACCCTTCACCTTCCTTTTGCTTTAAGCTGTCATTTAATGACTTTGCTTTTTCTTGAATCATATTAGTCTATAAGTATGCCTTTCTCATAGCAATTCTTACACCTACATAAAAGATGCATTTCCAATACGAGATGAAAAGATCTTTCACAGAAAGTGCAAGGCTTTTGCATCTGTTGGCATAGCTGCAGTGACATCTTCATGAATTTTCTTTTCTTTTTGTTACAGTGGTTCTAAAACTGTATTCATTTGTCTTGAAATGGCGGGCGACTGCAGCAGCAGTCCATAATCTACAGTACATGTCAAGCAATTCATCTTTTTCTTATAATGTCATGAGTTTTCTCTGCTTCTTGGGAACACTTCCAGCATCACTAATGGCACTTTGTATGGATCCCATGGTGTTATTTAAGGTTTACAGTAGTGGACAAAACACAGTAAAAGCTGGGTGCCGTGGTTCGTACCTCTTTTCTCAGCATTTTGGGAGGCTGAGGCTGGTGGATTGCTTCAGCTCAGGAATTTGAGACCAGCCTGGGAAACATGGCAAACTCCAGCCTCTACAAAAAAATACAAAAATTAGCTGGGTGTGGTGGCATGTGCTTGTAGTCCCAACTACAGTTACTTTATGCAGTTATGATTTAATACTGCATTTTTACATTTGTTTGTATGTCTCTGGACTGTGAATGGCACCATGTACGGTCTGTTTGTGTATGTATGTTTTGATAAATTTTAACTTTTTGTAATAGGTTTGTGTATATTTTACAGTAGTAAATGATAAAATAGACTAATACCTACATATTTTGTGCATTTAAGACATACCTAACTTTTTAATTTTTTCAATATTTCTAGCCTATGCAGTTTGTCTGTGTTTTTTTCAAATTGTTGGAAATCTCCAAACATTTTTTTATTATATATTTGAAAATAAATCTGCATATAAGTGGACCTATGCAGTTTAAACCTGTGCTGTTCAAGGGTCAACTGTAGCTTGAAATTGTTCTCTGTCAGTTTTTTTTGCGCTCTTCACTATAAGGTAGTGGTTGCAAGATAAATGATGACATTAACCATGTATTGTAAACATCTAAATTGATTCACAATGATCAGACTTTTCCCTTAATTTTACTACTTGCAATTTTTATACATCAGCACCCTATAAAAGGTAGTTTGAAGAATTTATAGCTTGTGATATTTTATATTAATATTGACTCTGACTTTATTAATTTTTGAAGGGTTTTAATATTGAAGACAGAGATCTAGAGTATGATAGGAGTCTAACTTTTTTCATTTATTTATTCATTTATTTGTTATACCAAAATGGTCCTGAATGGGAGGGATAGGTGATGGACAAGAGTGACTCTTGTTTCTTGAAAAACTTCTTACTTTACACGTAAGCACATCTTATGAATACATAAGTAGAACAGTGTGATAACTTTGGTTAGAAGCATACACAGTAAGTGGGAAGCATCGCAGAGGGAGCCACACATGGGCTGGAAGGAACTGGGAGAGAGCCTCTTGGAGGAGATGATCTTCAAGTGAGGCCTCAGAATGAGTAGGAGTTGCCAGGTGCATGAAAGTGGGAAAGAAGAGTGTTCAAGAGAAAGAAATTACTAAAATATCATGTTACTGCATGAATCTTCTGCATTCTATTCTGCATTCTATTTGTATCTATCAATGGAAGAGATATAAATTTATAATGTACATGTACATGTATAATTATACATTTACATTACATATATATTATAATGTACATGTATGATGTACATGAAACAATGAGCAGGCTCTATCTAGTATTAATTTACCCAGTGTTCACACCTCTCTTCAGTTCTTCGATTTCTGTTGACTCTCATTTATTCGCAGATCCAGCTGCTAATATGATGTCAACCAATCAACATTTCATTTATTGAGTACCTGAGTCCTTCTAAATAAAATAGTCTTCACCAGAATGCTAATGTCATGCAGTGATAAATTACTTTGCAAAATGATAGAAGTTCTAGTCATGCTGAGTTATTGAGTGACTGAATGGTAGTTCTTTTCCCTTTTATTTCAGGGATCAGCTGTGAGTCACACAAGTAAATCTAAAAAAACAGAAATTAAAGTCTACTGGAATGCTCCAAGCAGTGCCCCAAATCACACACAGTTTCTGTGAGTATAAGAGTTTATAATTCTAGGCCAGGCATGGTAGCTTATTGCCTGTAATCCCAGCACTTCGAGAGGCCAAAGCGAGTGGATCACTTGAGCCCAGGATTTTGATACTGCCTGGGCAACATGGTGAAACCCATCTCTAAAAAAAAAAGAAGAGTTTACAACTCTGTAACTACTAATATAACTGAAATTATAATTAGTCTGTATCATTTTATGTACTTATTAAACCTTCACCCATGTAGAAGAGCTTTGGTATAATAATACCACCTTCCTGATATAGGAGTTTGTGTTTTACCAGTGTATACCTAGTACCTAGCACAGAACCCGGCACCTCATAGACACTTAATAGACATTTGTTGAGTGAATATAGTCTTGCATGCCTTAAACTAATAAGAGCTATCAATTAATACTTGAGTTTTATGTTATAGAATACCACTTTTAGGCTTGCTCCTGTAATTAGCATGAGAATACAAATGAAAGTTCTGAAATTTGGATGTTTTTTTGCGCTGTTACAACTTGCAGATTAGACTCAAAAGAGACTGCATGGCTCTTAGAATTATGAAACTCAGTAGAATTAAAACAGTACTTCTTCCTTATCCTACATACAAAAGGAAATGGCATGTTATAACACCATGTAATGATTCCCGAGTAGTGGTGTAGACATATATTTTAAGGGAAGGATTGTTATCCTGACATGTCTCTTTTCTTTTTTTTTTTTTTTTTTAGACGGTGTTTTTCTTTTTTTACCCAGGCTGGAGTGCAATGGCACGATCTCGGCTCACCGCAACCTCGGCCTCCTGGGTTCAGGCAATCCTCCTGCCTCAGCCTCCTGAGTAGCTGGGATTACAGGCACACGCCACCATGCCCAGCTGAATTTTTGTATTTTTAGTAGAGACGGGGTTTCACCATGTTGACCAGAATGGTCTCGATCTCTTGACCTTGTGATCCACCCGCCTCGGCCTCCCAAAGTGCTGGGATTACAGGCTTGAGCCACCGCGCCCGGCTCTTTTCTTCACTTTGTGCGTAGGTCCCCAACACACAGTAACACAACTCTGCACCAGTATGTTAGGTGGAATGTGAAAAAGGGGTGTGATCCCAGTGAAAGCCGATAGTTACTTGCACAGCCTGTATTATAGCTGCTTGCTGTAGTTGCCTGCTACACAGGCCGTTTGGAAGAATTTGAATACTGTGCTCGGAAATGACCAGTAGTATGTTCTTCATATGCCAGGAAGTAGAAATCTGTGCCGTTTTGTCCCTGGGCCTGACATCATGGCTGCTGTGAATATGCACCCAAAACAGACAAGAAAAGAGCGACAGAGGGAGAGAAAGCGATAAAAGTTCATCAAGTGGTGGGGTGGAAGAGTGGTTGGAAATTTGCCTCAGGCAAAATTAATGGTGCTGTTAGGTACTAAGTCATGTGTTTCTAGTTTATTCACTCTCTTTTTTTTTTAACGTTTTCATCTGATCACAATAGGCCACAATTAGGGTTCTAATCTCACTGGTGTTGCATTTCAGAGCCACAGTTGTTGCGAAGTACAAAATCTACTGGGTGAAGATTCCTGGTCCTATAATTTCACAACCAAATGCATTTCCTTTTACGACACCTAAAGCTACAATAGGACCTTTGCCAACGTTAGATCCAGTTTCCCACTTAACCAAACCAGTAAGTAACAATTTTATTTTCTCTATAGAGATGGGATTTCACTATGTTTCCCAGGCTGGTAACTCCTGACCTCAAGCGATCCTCTTGCCTTGGCGTCAGAAAGTGCTGGGATTACAGGTGTTAGCCACTGTGCCCAGCTTAAGTAACGTTTTTATAGCTTCATTAAATGTGCTAAACATACAAAAAATTAGCTGGGCATGGTGGCACGTGCCTGTAGTCCTGGCTACTCGGGAGGCTGAGGCAGGAGAATTGCCTGAACCCAGGAGGCAGAGGTTGCGGTGAGCCGAGATTGCGCCATTGCACTCCAGCCTGGGTAACAAGAGCGAAACTCCGTCTCAAAAAAAAAAAAAAATGTGATGTAAAATAATATGTAGCCAAGTATAATGCCCATATATTATAAAATACAGAAGAGAAGGTAAGCAAAGTAAGACATTACATAGGAGTAAAGTGCTGTACTTAGTTTTCTCTCTGTGAGCAAAGGGGTAAATTTGTGATTGGAAATTGTGGTTCTGTGTACTTTGTGTGGCAAAGTGCATAGAGAAGTAGCTGTGCTGGGTAGTGGTAGCAAGTTTTTGGGCCCTCTGTAGAAATCTGAAGGAAGTCTTTATTGCAACATTATGATTTATAGGTTAGAAGGAAGGGAATGCAAGACCCTGCATGTTCAAGGTGTGGTTATGATATTCACATGTACTCTCTACTTGTAGTGTATATGTTTTCATTTGAAAATAAATCCGATGAAGTAATAGTTTCTTTCTTTCTTTCTTTAAAACACAGCCAGATATCAAATGAAGAGCTTAAGTTAAATTTAGACAAGATTTGGAGGAGATTCTTGAAGTAGTGATAAAACTCTTAGATCTCATTTCATTCAGGTCAAAGAGTACTAGGAAATTGTATATGCTGAACAACAGAAAATCTCTTGTAAATTTGTCAATTAGAATTTTATTTAGGCCCTCTGATTCAAAAGATTTATCATTGACAAGACATATCTTGGAAAGTGTTATACATATTAGAAACATTAGGAAGATGGGTTTTACTGCAGGAAATTCTGAGAAATTAGACTTCTTAATTCAGAAGTGTATACAATAAAAAAGTGTTGAGGCAGGTTGTTTAGTTGAAAGAACAAATGTGGGCCTAAATACTGACTTGCCTAATTTTCATTCTCAGTTTCCTTGCCTATAGAATGAGATATCATAATATTTAGCTCTGAGTATCACTGTAAGAATTAAACAAAATAATGAATGTAAGTTTTCTAACTGTACCTTGCATTTAATAAATGCTTCATAAACATTAGTTCCTTTTCGTTGCCCTTTTGTACCTCTTTGTTCACATAGGGAAGACAAAGTAATGAGCTTTGCTCCTTATTTTGTTTTCCTTCAACATTTTATAGCATATGGGCACTATATTTGATTACATTATTATGATTGTTGCACTTTTGTTTGACCATACAATTACATCTGTGATTTGTACTGCTCAGTTTAGTTTTAATGCTTATTTAATCAAAAGCTGCTTTAGGGAAATAAACAATCAGTTTGGACCTGAGCTTCCCACTAGGAATCTGCTGACAATATTGTTGTCTTCCCATATATTCAATAAAAGGCTCTTGTTGGAGCTTTTATTGTGTCTTTGTGCCATGTTTATAATCTCTAATTATAGGGAAGTTCATTCAGAGTCAAAGGATTATAGCATTTTTAGAGCTCGAAGATACATCAGGGTCTATTTCTTACAGTTTTCCTGTTATGTAGTTGAAGGTGAAAGAATCCGGAGAGAACAAGTCCTTTAGCAAACATGATGTAGGGAAGGGGAGAACAGAGACTAAAGTCCAAGTTCCTTGGTTCCCAGTGGCTTGTTCTCCTCACCCTCGTATGAAATGTCTTTACATTTCCATCAACTCTGGTTACATAATGTTTAGCGCTCTTCTGAATTTACTGTCACAGATCATTCGAACAAAGTCTGCTCATTTATCAAATTACAGAGCTGATTTTTTTTTTCTAAGACTCTTCACCTTATACTCTTTATCAAGAAGCTCTGGATGAAGTCATCCCATTGTTGCTTATTTCTCCCCCTACTAAATCACTACTGTTATTTGGATTGCTGGTAAATTGGGGCGACCATTTGTTTCTTATATCATTTTAGTATCAAATTTGAATCTGAATTCTAGAAGCAGAATCCACAATCTAAATATAATCACTTGCTAAGAATTTGTTTGTTTGCTTGTTAAAACTTCGTCTCTGAGAACTAGAGGATACCCTTTAGGCAGGAATGTCAGTGTCATTTAAGTCTCAGGGACTGAAATATTCCCTCAGAAATTTCTCAAAACTTATCAGAAACTTTGCTCCAAAACATACTTAATGTGAAATGTTTTATGTATTATAGGAGCTTGAATACTCTGGCATAATTAGAGTCTAATAAGTGTAAGTTTTCCAAATTTTAATTAAAATTAATTAAGTTTAAAAGTTCATAACCTAACTACTGCTCCGATCATTTTAATTTGAGATGTGTCTTTTGTTTCCTTATTTGAATGCTTATTATGGAAAGGTATTCTCATTAATCTGGGAACTACCCATACTTGAAGGTAGTTATTCTTCTGTCATTGCCAATGAACTGCTTGTTTAATAATTAAGATTTTTTTTTCCTCTGTCATTTTTCTAGTTCAGTGCCTCAGATTGTGGGAACAAGAAGTTCTGCATTAGGAGTCCTTTGAACTGTGACCCAGAGAAGGAGGTTGCCTGTGTCTTCTTGTCCTTCACAAGAGATGACCAATCAGTAATGGTTGAAATGAGTGGTCCCAATAAAGGCTACTTGTCCTTCGCATTGTCTCATGACCAATGGATGGTTGGTAACTCTCACTTACATAAGTGGTAACAAAGGAGGATCACTGGAGTGAGCTGTAATCAACAGCAGATTAGCTGTTTGTTCCAGGGACAAATGATCATACGTAACAGTGGAATAAGAAAGGAGAAACTAACTTAGGAGATTCTAAGTTAAACGGCTTTGAGTACTTTATAATTTTAACAGTTGGCCAATTACTTTTAAGAACAGGCTGTCCTAAGGAAAATTAGGAAAATCGTTTTATTTCCAGTGTATTTGCCATTTTATGTCTGTCTATCTCTGTGATAAAGCAGGAAATATGGTTAAGAAAAGTTGTTCTGCATAAAATGTTCTGTTTTTCATAACCAGAGTTGTTTATTCAAGTGGCCAGAACTAAAGCATGCGTTCCTGCTCTTGGTGTCCTATTTTAGTGGTCATCAGTGCATTTCCTAAACAGGACTTAAACTTGTATATCTAGGCAACGTGTATTACAGTAGGGTCCTTCGTCAAATCTGCAGAAGACAGCATTTATTTTGAGCTGATTCTCACTCTCCCTGGGTAGTGCTGAAATGGATTAAATGATTCTGTAGGTGGCAGCCTTGTGCTGTGGTGTGGAAGATCAGAGGATTGTATAAGCACCTCGGTTTCCTAGGGAGCAGGAAGAGTATTGTGGCCAGGATGTGTATAAATCCTTTCCAAGCAGAGTGGGCATTGGGTGATAAGGATGGCCAGAGATGGAGAAAGCCCCTTATTAGCACAGGCAAGGAGTCTTGTCTTGAGAGTTTTCTTCTTATCAGGATTTAAACTTAACACCACTTCTTTAGGGAATCATAGTTTAGAAAGAGACAGAACTCTGACATGGCTGTGATAGAAGAACTAACACTTTCCCTGAAGTTGCACTTGATCATATGGGTCCTGGAGCAGTGGTTGCAAGTATTGTAGGATGCTGGATGTAACTAACTTTCTTTAGTGGGAAACCATTTCAGTATGTGTATATGACCAACATATTTCACTAGACACCTCTAGAATGCACTTGCTATCCTCTTTCATTAAACAAAATATATACCTTAAGTCTATGAGATACAAAAGATATCATGTACTTAAAAAAATATCATATAAGAAATTGTGAATCTTTCCCCCTCAAAGTTGCTTGTATAGGAAATTTTATACTTGCTCAGCTGATGCGGTGATTGTTCAAAACATTTAACCCACTTCTTTTTGTGATTACCATCAGACTTGTAGCATGTTTTTTTTGGATATTCTCAGTGAACTAAGTTTAGTGTATGAGGTGAATGAGGTTGAGTCAAAAATAAAATGTGACTCTAAAGCAATAATGATAGGTAGCGGTAGTGCTGCTGTCACGTGAATGTGATTAAACTGGCTAGGAAGGAAATTCTGAAAATGAGTCCAAAAAGGATTAACTTGTTGAATGAATGTGTAGTTTCATTAAGGTTAATCTCTGAGTTATAGCACTCATTTAGATATATGCTGTAGTCACTTAAAAAAAAATAGACCCAACTTGTTCCAGTTACTTTATAGCCAAAATTCATGCTGTAGTGTATAGATACATTTCCTTTTACTGGTTACATAAAACCTGTAAGCAAGAGGCAAAGACTATTACTGCATTCACTGTGGTAATGAGTAGCCCACAGGTAGGCCAGTTATTCTGTTTTAATTGTAGGCATTGATGGCACAAAAGCATTTATCTCTAATTCAAGATATATTTATCTTACTTAGAAATCTTATCTGTTTCCAGTATAGTACTCATCAAAAATGTTTACAAAAAAGACTTAATTATGCAGGTGCAGTTGATTTACAGAGCAATACTGTTTAATGATTAAAGTAATCTGTACACCTGTTTGTCTAACTTGGAGGAAATGAATCAGCCTCAAAAATATATTATTAAAGTGGTAATTTCTATTTTTGGTTGTTACTTTTAAAACCTTACGGTATTTTTGTGACCTGCTGTTTCTTTGGAGTGTATAATGTAAATTTAAATACTGAAGGTATCTGATGTCACAAATACTGATTCAATAACCTAAATTATACCCCTTTACCAGTTTGGCTTGTGAACTAATGTTAGCAATTATTTTGGTATATTAGACCTCATCACTAAAATCAAAATGTGTAATTTACCCTATTTCTGATAATAGTGACTTGCTAATATCTGAATTTTAACTGAATTTCCAAGTACAATAAGTGCTCAATGCCATCAATAGGTTCTTGGATCCTTTGACTTTAAGTGAGGCTACATACAGCAGTTCCTTGAATGATGTCATTTCCTTCAATATCGTTTTGTTATGACATTGATGAAGAAAAAAATATTGACCATGTTGTATGTTGTTTTGCTTGAAGTCACTGTTTCCAAGAATTTGCCTACGACTTTAAGTGAAGATGTATTGTACATACCTCTTTCCTATTTGAGATATTTTGTGAAATAATGTAAAGTCTGTCAAGTATGCACATCATTAGCTTCTTTCCTTCTTCATCTTACTCCATACTTCATCTCTCCATGCCCCACTTCTAACTCCCTTGGACTCCAGACTGTGGTTTCCAGCTGCAGGCTGGTCTCGTCTAGATGTATGTTCCTGAACAGCACAAAGCAACATCTAAAAGACTGAACTTTTTATTGTGCTTCATAATGTCTCCCTGTGTTCCCCATTCTTGGTGATTAGCAATATCAGAAAAGCAGCTACCATTATTGATGGCTTGTTTCTTGTTGGGTACTGTCCTAGGCAATTTATAAACACCTCATTTACTGCTGCTGGCATCTTCTTTGGTATTCAGAGAAATGTTGGTTGTGACTTGGATTCCTTCCTTTCATCCATCTCTCAGGTCCTTCTTCCTGCCATTTCCAACTTTTTGTTTTGAAAGGTTTTCAACCTCCATAAAAGTTAAAAAGATAGTAAAATGAACACCCATAAGCCCCTCACCTAAATTTGCCACTTTATCTTTTTATTTCTGTCTAGCTCGGTTGTTTTTTGTGGTGTATGTAAATACATATTTCTTCTTAAACTATTTGAAAGTAAATTACAGATAATCATGACATTTCATTTCTAAGGTTTTCAACATGTGTCTCCTAAGAACAAGGACATTCTCCTACAATTACTACAATATCTTTATCACAAGAAAATTTAATAACACTATAATAATTTTATGTAACATACAATCTGTATTCCAATTTTCCCAGTTATCCCAATAAACTCCTTTATAACTATTTTTTAAAAGTGTTTCTTATCTAGGATCCAATCAGTTATTACTCAGGACATTTAGTTGTTATATCTCTTGGATCTCCTTTACTTTAGAACAGTTACTCTACCCATTTTCTTTTCTTTTTTTAAATTAAATTCAGGCCAGTTATTTTGTAGAACATTCTGCAATTTATAATAGATTTGTGTTAAGATTTTTTTTGCACAAATGCTACATAAGGATATTGTTTCCACATCAGTGCACTATTTCAAAAGTTTCTTAATGTCTAACTCTTCTATTATTGATGATAGTATGTTTGATCACTGGTGTCTGTCAGATTTCTGTATTGTGAAGGTCTATTTTCTTTTTGTAATGAGTAATACATGGGGTGATACTTTGAATCCGTATGAATATTCTGTTCCCCAATAGCCTGTAACTAGGTTTTTTCATTTATTGATGTTTGTCCTATAAATCAATTGTTACATTTGTGGTTGCAAAATTGGTGATCTTCTAACTTACTTATTAGCTGGCATTCTTATGAAAATAGGAGTTTTCTTTTCTTTGCACTTGCCCTTCCCTTTTGTAGTAACACTGTGGACTAATGGGTTTCTATGTCCATTGTATTGTAGTTTATTACCACCATTCATTCTTTTAGAGGGTCATATTGACCCAAATGTGGTCACTGGGAACCCTTTCAAGCTTCCGTGTGCTTTTGATGTGTCTTCGCTACTTTTGAGCGTGTCTTTATTTCTAGCGTAACAAGATATTCTCCATTCATACTTTCATGCATTTCATCATTTCTCAAAGGAGCTTTAATTCCTTTTAGTAGGAATAGTATCTAGAAATCAAGATTTGGGTGCTAATATGTTCACTGCTACTGATCTCCCAAGTACTTTTGAGTTTATCTTTGACATACCTCTTTCATTCTTTTTATTGCGTTATCATTATCTCTGACTTGGCTTATAGCTTTACTGTCTGCTTCCTGGACTGCTTCCATGATTTCCTCTTTCATTTCATCCTTCACACAGCCATTCCATTGGAATTTTCTCCCCAAGCCACATTTAAGATTGTCTTGGCTGGGCGCAGTGGCTCATGCCTATAATCCCAGTACTTTGGGAGGCTGTGGTGGAAGGATTGCTTGACGTTAGGAATTTAAGATGAGCCTGGGCAACTTGATGAGACCCTTATCTCCACAAAAAATTAGCTGGGTGTGGTGGCATGCACCTGTGGTCCTGGATACTTGGCAAGCTGAGGTGGGAGGATCTCTTTGTCCCAGGAGGTCAAGGTTGCAGGAAGAGTATTTGCACCGCTGCATTCCAGCCTGGGTGACAGAACAAGACCCTGTCTCAAAAAAAAAAAAAAAAAGAAAAAAAAATTGTCTTAAAAATATCCCTCCAAGCCTTTGGCAAAACTTTAGTAATTATAGAAAAACTGTTCTTTTCTTAAAGCATGGTGCACACTACCTTGGGAATACTTCTGGAATTTTCAGCCTTAGAGATCTCTTTTAATCCTTCATATATTTTAGCTAACAAACTACCTGTTTCTTAAAATTTTCGTATTTCTATATTATTGGTCCTAGAAGTTCTTCAACTTGGAAAAGCTTTCCTTTAATCTCATCTTTGCCTTGTCCTCCTATAAATATGTTTTATCTTCTCAGGTCTGCTTAATTACTGTCTTTTCTGATAAGCCATTTTCAATTATCTGGCCATATTTAATTTGTCTTTTCATGTCACTTTACCTATCTGTCTTCTTCATTAAAACACAGCTTTTGGTTGTAAGAACCATATTCTTACAATAACATCATCTTATTACTTCTCCCACAGTGTCCAACAAATGTTTTCTTATAGGATGCACTCTAAATGCCCCACTTGAGAGGGGTGGACTGGGGAGAGGGCTTCCGTACAGCCCAGGGATTTGATGTAAGCTCTTATATGGTGAATTTTTATGCTTTTAAACTTGAGGTTTCCAGAACTGCCTGGAGCCTGAGGTTGCGGTAGCACCTTCACTTACTCTTCATTTGGAATAATGAGAACTGAGAGTTACCTGCTCTCTATGCCCATAATCTTCTCTAATATTTGGGAGGTCTACTTGTTTGATTTTATTTGCCTTCTTATCCTCACTTTGCCTCAAATCAACCATTATTTGTATTGATTTTTTTTATACTACAAAAGAATTTCTGTGTCCATTCATGATAGATAGTCTAGAAAACATGCAATATTTAAATCAGGGTTCAGGCCCAGCATGGTGGCTCACACTTGTAACCTTAGCACTTTGGGTGGCTGAGGCAGGAGGATTGCTTAAGCCCAACATTTAGACACCAGCCTGGGTAACAGGGCGAGAATCCATCTCCAAAATAAAAAATAAATTGGGGTTTAGAAAACTTTTTCTATAAGGATGTTTTGGAGTTTGTGGGTGACAGGGTCTCTGTTGCAGCTACTACACTCTGGTGTAGTGTAAAAGCAGCCATAGGTGATATGTACATGCATAAATGTGGCTGTGTTCCAATGAAACGTGGACATTGAATTTCAGTTTGATATGTTTTCATTTGTCATGAAATATTCTTCTTTTCACCATTTAAGTATGTAGAAGTCATTCCTAGCCTATGAGCTATATAGATGCAAGCTTTAGGTTGAATTTGATCTGTAGGCCATAGTTTTTTGACTCCTGGTTTAAGGCATGATTGCTCCAAATTTATCTTGAATTTGGCTAATCCTGATTTTACTGTAATATGTGTAACAGTAAATAATTGCTTTGCTAAGAGTACATTCTTGAGAGTTTTCAAAAGTAGAACATTTAAAAATAAAGTTGAATCTGAAAGTATAGAAAGATGTTATAATTTAATATTGGAATTTATAGCAAGATTTGTTATAACTGGATAGTCTTGGACCTTGTTTAAGGAATTGGGTTACTAAAGCACATATTACAGCATTTCTTAGATAGTTTATGGAGAAACCAAGTGAAAGACCAAGCCATGGACAATAACTTAAAATCAAGATTATTCCTCTGTACCATTGTTTAAATGTACTTTGAAGTTACAATCTGCTTCTTTTTTGGTATTCTTTTTCATTCTTTTGTCCCCTATTAATTGACAGTCTGCTTTTCGATATCACTTTATTTTATTGTATTTTATTTCTATTTTTGGGAGACAAGGTCTCCGTCAGTTGCCCAGGCTGGTGTGCAGTGGCATGATCATGGCACACTGCAAACTTGACCTCCTGGGCTCAAGTGATTCTCCTGCCTTAGCCTTCTTAGTAGCTGGGACCACAGGCATGCACCACCATGCTTGGCTGATTTTTAAACATTTTTTTCTAGGATGAGGTGTCATCATATTGCCCAGGCTGATCTCAAACTCCTGGCTTCAAGCATTCCTCCTTCTTTGGCCTCTCAAAGTGCCGGAATTATAGGTGTGAGCCACTATGCCTGGCTTGATGATCATTTTAAAGAATAAGATCTAAGTTTCAGAGTTAAGGAATCTTGGAAACTAAAGTTTAGATAAGAGGTAGACTGACTAATTCCTTCTTGAGTGCAGATATTTTTGCCTCAGTTATATAACATTAAATCTGTTGAATATGTACACTATGTAGCAATATTTCTTTATAGTGTCTCCCATCTTAGAAGTTACCAAAAAAAAAAAAATAACCAATACAATGCAGTATATTCGCTCATTAAAATGTGTAGTACATTGATATTTATTAATAAATAAATATATGGAATATTGTTCATGGTAAGTTAATTGAAAAAAGTAACAGAACTCTGTATTTTCCTTTTTGGAAGGAACAAATAGGTATAATACAAATAAATTTGGGTATAATATGCATGAAATAGGTTTGGGTGAATATATATGAAAATATTAAAGTGGTATTCGATTAGTAACGGGTTTATGAGCATATAAACATGTTATATATCTATCTTAATCTATTATTTTACACTGAAATTTTGGGGCTTTTGTATTATAACAAAATTATTTTTAACTCACAAATTAGATAGCCAGTTCTCTAGAATTCATAGCGTAATTCATTCACAATTCAGTAAATTATGTTTTAAAAACATCAAATAATATTTGATTTCCTGAAATACTTTTTTTAAAAAAGAAAACAAAATGCTGAAATTCCTTCTAACTTTGTTCTCATTTGCAATTGTTTTTCAGGGTGATGATGATGCTTATCTGTGTATTCGTGAAGATCAGACTGTGTACATCCAGCCTTCCCATTTAACAGGGCGAAGTCACCCTGTAATGGACTCCAGGGTAGGTGTGAAAATTCTTGGAACCTCCACCTGGAGACCCGCTTTCCGGCTGTGTGGCTATCACTGGGGTGGCTGTGCTGCGAGTTTGCCTCTAACCCCCGAAGTTATAGCCTAGCCTGAGCAGGGGCCTGCCAGTAGGGCTCCTCTCATAATGGTCTCTGAGAAACTTTTCTACACTTCGGAAGTTTGTCTTGTAGGGACAGATGAATTCTTGCTTGTGTCACTTACATCCTTTTTGTTGTAGCTTACAAAAAAGTACTTTGTGGCTTATTAAGATGGTCAGGGCATCAGCTGCTTTTCAAACGCTTAAAGACAGGTTTTTAAGAAGAGAATGACGTTAGTGACAAAATTTCTTGACTAGTAAGAAAGAGGAGCACATTCAGCAAAGACCAGAGATGCCTTGGACAGTTGTCTTAAGTGTCCTTTGTTGGCATGTGTGTCAAAGGTGGACAATTTCTGGTAGAGAAATATCTTTTTTGCGGGACAGCTGACAGGCAAATGAGCTCTGAAGGAGCAGTAGCTATCACTTAATGACATAACTGTGCACAACTTTCCCATGGGGCTGAATCCCACGGCTAGCTTGGAACTTCTCCCCAGTTGCATGTTGCATTTTGGCCACTAGGGTAGTACTTGTTTTATTTATTTATTTTTTTCAATATTTTTGATTGTATACTAGTGGCCAGATGGAATTAGTACATCTGCTAAAATTTCCTACCTAGGTAGAGGAATCGTGGGGTTCTGGCTCAAAGTAAAAATATTATTATCATTATTTGCCAAATGGCCTAAAGACAAATAAACTGGGAGAAAATGTTTCTTGTTCTCTTCAAAGAGGAAGTGGAAAAACAATGACACTGCAGACAAAGCATGCACATATGATCTTAGAGAAAGGAAACTGAACAGGGCAGGATTTTGATCATATCTTATTTTTAGCAAATCTTTGGAAAGTGCTGAGAAGACCCATTGTGTGTGTTTGTAGGATAGCCTTGAGGATATGGCTTGGAGGTTGGCGGATGGTGTTATGCAGTGTTCTTTCAGAAGAAACATTACCCTTCCTGGAGTCAAGAATAGATTTGATCTAAACACAAGCTATTACATATTTCTAGCAGATGGTGCAGCTGATGATGGTAAGTATATTGTTAAGCTGTCTTTTCAAGTATTTTTTTTTTTTTTCTATTTTCTTCCCTTTCTTTTCCCCATTTTTGGAAAATCTACTGTAATTGCCCATTTTGTAGGCACACACTCTCCTATAAATGTTAAATTTTGCCAGAAACTGAATAAAGGTAGAAAAATTTTGCTGGAAACTAGGCAGAGATAGAGTGTCCATTGTGTTATAAAGCAACATTACTCATGATCAGAATGGCTTCTGACTAGTAGAATGGATATGACCAGAAGAACTATAAATACCTTGTAAGAAGCCATATCTTCAGGCTTCCCTGAGTCTAGTGATAGTAGATTAACTTTGCAGGGGACCTAGAAACGGTGCCTTTGGGGTTGCTGCAAGACTTACTGGCTTCTCTGGGAAAACTTGCCCAATATGAATCTCATCTCCTTAGACTTGTGCTTTCTTTAGGGAGCTGGGGAGGGGAAAAAGAGAATGAGCAGCTGAGTAGGCCACTGTAAGACCTCCTGTGGAGGGGGGAAATGCCTCACACTGCCCTGCTGGTGTGGTGTATTTCCTGTCTCCCATCTTTCTACGTGACTCTGATGCTAAGTACAGCTTAACACAGTTTTATGAGTCTGAATCTTTAGTTTATTCTCAAGAAGACTACCCTGGTGGATATTGCAACACATATTAATAGGAATAATTCGATTTTGTTTGAGGTCTTGGCTAATGGTTTTTGAGGAACTACAGGAAACACCAATGTAGTTTTTAGTAACTCATCTCTTAGGAGATAACGCTGCTCCAAAACTTTGAGAATATCGCCCACTTTGAAAATGGTGAGAAGGTAGATGTCTAGAATGGAGAGACAGGGATGAAGTAAAGGAAAGGAAGAGCAGAAAATGTGATACAGGCAAATTGTGAAAAGCTTACAATTCTACCATGTGTTTTAGATTTTCTACTCTTGGTAAAGCAGACTCCCAAAAAGTTTTGAAGCAGGATAAAATATCTGCTCAATGTTAAAATTTAGGAACATTTAAATTAATTAATTAACCTGTTTATTTTTATTAATTTATTTTTTTAACTGAAGGAAGAATGCCAAAGGAACACTTTTAGATTTAGATATAGGTGATACATGTAGTTATCTTAGTCATGTACTCTTGTTTGCACCAGCAACAGCAAATATGGCTTGAAAGTAATTTCTTAACATGGCTTGATAATAATGAGTAAAAATTTCATAATATGAGTAATAATTTCTTAATGTGGCTTGACAATAATGAGTAAAAATAACTCAGTGCTTACTGAGTGCCAGTCAGTGGCTAAGCATTTTGGATACAGTCTTCATTTTTATTGTCATAAAATACAAGCTAGAGATGTGCTATTATTATCTCTTTTATCTAAGAGGAAATTGGGACTTAGAAAGGTGAAGTAATTTGCCCAGACAGGTAAATAGTACAGTTGGAATTTGGCCTTCAGAGCCTATTCAGTATTCAGCACTTTAGAACATGGGAAATGAACTGGGTGCAGTGGCTCACGCCTATATTCCTGGCACTTTGAAAGGTCAAGGCAGGTGGATTGTTTGAATCCAGGAGTTCCAGACCAGCCTGGGCAACATGACAAAACTTAGTCTCTATTCAAAAAAAAGGAAAAGAAAAAGAAAAAGAAATCAGCTGGGGGTGGTGATGTGCACCTGTGGTCCCAGCTACTCAGAAGGCTGAGATGGAAGGAATGCCTGAGCCGAGGAGGTTGAGGCTGCATTCTAGTCTTGGCAACTGAGGGAGACCCTGTCTCAAAAAGAAAAAGAACATGGGAAATCCAGGGAATTAATTTTAATGAGGAAAAGGTCGAGTATTTGTGTTTTCAAGCAGCTACCACTAAAGTGCTGGTCATTGTGGTGGTATTACAATTTCAGCTATCACTTGTTGCATATTACATGTATCTCATTTACTTCTCACAG
Source organism: Cebus imitator (assembly GCF_001604975.1). Classification (NCBI taxonomy): domain Eukaryota; kingdom Metazoa; phylum Chordata; class Mammalia; order Primates; family Cebidae; genus Cebus; species Cebus imitator. The sequence continues at coordinate 4,150,683 of NW_016107514.1, read as the reverse complement.
AGGCTTTGTATGTAGGTGTTTTGGGGCTTTTTTTAAGAGATAAGGAAACTGGGACCTAGTAGGGCCAAGCAACTTGTCCAAAATCAAACAAGTAGCAGAGTCAGGAATTAAACCTAGGTCACTTCCAATTACGAAAGTTATATCCTTTCTATAACATCAGACTGCTTCTTTTGGTGTCTGTGTTAGTCCGTTCTCACGCCACCATAAAGAACTACCTGAGACTGGGTAATTTATGAAGAAAATAGATTTAATTGATTCACAGTTCCACAGGCTGTACGGGAAGCATGGCTGGGGAGGCCTCAGGAAACTTACAATCATGGCAGAAGGCAAAGGGGAAGCAGGCGCGTCTTACATGGCAGCAGGAGAGAGAGAGAGAGAAGGTGGAAGTGCCACATACTTTTAAACGATGAGATCTCCTGAGAACTCATTCACTATCATGAGTAAAAAAGGGGGAAGTGTGCCCCCGTGGTTCAGTCCCCTCCCACCAGGCCCTTCCTCCAACACATGGAGAGTACAATTCAAAGTGAGACTTGGGTGGGGCACAGAGCCAAACCATATCAGTGCCCAACATGTTATAGATGCTTCATAAATGATTATTGATTCAAATGGATTTCTTAAATTGCTAGGGGATTTAACAGTTTATACATTTTAAAATTTTATACTTAAAATTATACTTTAGAGCCGGACACAGTGGCACATGCCTGTAGTCCCAGCTACTTGGGAGGCTGAGGCTGGAGGATCCCTTGAGTCCAGGAGTTCTGGGCTGTAGTGCGCTATGCTGATTGAGTGTCTGCACTAAGTTTGGCAACAATATGGTGACCTCCCAGGAACGGGGGACCACCAGGTTGCCTAAGGAGGGGTGAACCAGCCCAGGTCGGAAATAGAGCAGGTCAAAACTCCCGTGCTGATCAGTAGTGGGATTGCGCCTGTGAATAGCCACTGCACTCCAGCCTGGGCAACATAGTGAGACCCAGTCTCTAAAACAAACAAAAAAATTATACTTTAGAGAAAAACTATTTCATTTAAATGGAAGAATTCTGTTGTATAATAAATTTTATGTGTGTGAGTATACAGCAGGTGAAATGTTTCTTCATAGGTTAACAATGTAGAAGTCAGAACATGTTTTCTTTTAAATGGTAGTTCTAACACTCCCTCAGAAACACCTAGATAATGGATGATCCATGTGAAAATAGAGAATTGTTCCCCCTCTGTTTCTGGGTGATGTCGCTTTGCTGATGGCATGGGAGGGAAAATCTCTGTCTTGGCTCCTTGGTGGTGTTTCTCCAAGTGTGGGGCTTAATGTGCTTCAGAACCACCTGGAGTGACTGTTAGCAATGCAGATTCCTGAACTCCATCTCAGACCCACTGAGTCTCTTTTGTTGGTGCATGGAATCTGCATTTTAGTAGGCATCCCAGGTGGTTTTATGTGTGCCGTAGTTTGATAGCTTACTGCTCCAGGATGGGGTTTTTCCAAGTAAGGTATGCACATTGCAAGGCCGTCCAGGGGATACAGGGAACAATACTAGAACTTTGTTTAGATTTACTTTTATGTCATTAAAATTTTAAATATTTTAACATATTTTATAGTGTACATCAGGGATCCCCAACCCATGGGCCATGGACTGGTACTGGTCTGTGGCCTGTTAAGAACAGGGCTGCCTAGCAAGAGGTGAGTGGTGGGCGAATGAGCATTACTGCATAAGCTCCGCCGCCTGACAGACCAGCGGTGGCATTAGATTCTCATAGGCATGTGAACCCTATTGTGAACTGCGCATGTGAGGGATCTACGTTGTGTGCTGCTTATGAGAATCTGATGCATGATGATCTGAGGTGGGACAGTTTCATCCCAAAATCATCCCTCCCCATCTTCCATGGAAAAAGTGTCTTCCATGGAACTTGTCCCTGGTGCCAAAAAGGTTGGGGACTGCTGGTGTACATAAGATATTAATATATATTAATATATTAATATATATTAGATGTAATATATATTAATACAATATATATTAGGTGTAATAGATATCAGATATTAATGCAATATACAATTAATGCAATAAACATGAATCTGTTTATTAACAAAAATATACATATATTAGGGGCACATGTTAATTTTTTTTTTTATAATGGTACAGTGCAAAGCACAAGAAACAAAACACTCCAATAAGCAAACCTGGAGATTGCTACTCCTGGGAATTAATTTTACAATCTTTTTGTACTGGGGAACAAAGGTCAGTTACACATAAATCATTGCCTCTTCTATTACTTAGCTTTATGTATGTGGACCATTTATAAATTGAATTCTGCTTAAAAGCAGTAAGACTTTGTAAGATTTAAGCCAATTTTCAAAGCAATCATATAATCTCTGTAACCCATATAAATGTAAAATGTATCCAGTTTCGGTAACGTCTCCTAACAATGTATCCATTTAAAGCCTTTTTCTAACTGCTATTTTCCCCATATTGCTGCTGTTCTCCTGTCTTGGGATAAGCAGTCATGTGAAGTACTGAGTGTTTAAACTGAAAGGTAGAAATCACTTGGGTAATTAAGTAATTCACAATTAGGAAATCTACCAATTTTAATAATTAATGAAGTAGAGACATGGCAATCACATGACCTGTTATTTAAAGAATTTAGAAATACTGTAGGTCAGCTATTCCTGCCGGTTCTTGCACGAAGCATGAACTCCCTTTGAGCAAGACTGCAAAATTATAATGGAGCCACACAATGGAACTCTGAAATCATAATGGACTTCTGCTTTCATGAAGGCTAAGTTCATGCTTAGTTCATGACTCTACAGTGATTCAGAGTTTAGACACATTTTCTTCCAACTTGTCTCTCGGGCTTGTTGAGCTTGCAGCTGCTTTCTCATCACTACCACTCAATGAATGCAGGATTTTAGCTTCCCTAGTGCCTTTCTTGTCATTTTTGATAGTTTTCTTGATCATTTTCTTTTTGACGCTTTTGTAGCTCCTGACAGTTATTGTCTTTTTTCTTCTTGAGATTCTCTTCTCTAGCATTCATTACATAAAACCCTTCTTTCTCATTTTCTGGTTTATAACAAGCCATAGTAAAATAGTATTCACTGAATGAGAAACCAGATGTCCTAACACCACTTTTTGAATAGTCCACGTTTTCTGACTGCTTTAAAAGCCTCTTTATCATACACTAAAAGTCTATCAGTAAATTGAATTATTTCTAGTTTATCTGTCTTCTATTGATATATTTGTCTATTTCTACATTAGTTAGAATTACTATTGCTTTATAATAGGGTTGTGAGTTTTGATAGAACATGATTCCCCTTTTGACCTTTTTTAAGAATTTTTGCTTATTCATGTGTATCTGTTCTTTTAGATAAACTTTAGACATAATTTGTCAAATTCTTCTATTTTTGAGACAGAGTCTTACTCTGTTGCCCAGGCTAGAGTGCAGTGGTGCAATCACAGCTCACTGAAGCTCGACCTCCCATGCTCAAGTGATCCTCCCACCTCTGCCTCCCAACTAGCTGGGACTAAAGCCATGTGCCACCATTCTCAGCTAATGTTTTGCATTTTTTTGTAGAGAAGGGGTCTCGCCATTTGCCCAGGTTGTTCTCCAACTCCCTGGCTCAAGCTGATTTGTCAAATTCTATTAAAAACCCTGTTGAGGTTGTGATTGAAATTGTAATGCAATTTTAGAGCAATTTAGAGAATAATAACTTGGTGCAATAGTGAGTCTGTCTATGCAGGAACACACTGGGATATTCCGTTTATTCAGATCCTGCTGGTTTTGTACATATCTTCATATAGGGCATATATATGTGGTAACTTTGTTCCTATATATTTTATAGTTCTCTAAACCAAATTATTATGAATGGGATTGTTTTTCATATGTTTTCTAAATATATTATCATATAGGAAAGTTGTTATTCATTATTGAGTATTTATCTTAAATTTAGGTGTCCTAATTTTCCAGTTGATTATCTTGGATTTTTCTGGATAAATGTCATATCCTGTGCAAATAACAACAGGTTAATAGCCCTCATTTCCTTTCTTGTCTAATTGCATCATCTAGTTCTTGCTGAATAATGTAGAATGGTAACAGGGAGGTGGCAAGAATTTTTGTGGTATTTTTTATTTTGATGCAAAATGTTTCTGATATTCAATGTTAAATGTCTTGTTCGTTGTATTTTTTTGTGGATATCCTTTATGATGTTGAGGAAATATTCTTTTGTTTCTAACTTTACTAAGAATTCATATCATGAATGGGTGCTGAATTTCATCAAATGTCTTTTGGGCAGTGATTGAGATGATATTTTGTCATTACTTTAATAGATTTCTGGATGGTGAATGATCCTCACATTCCTGGGATAAGCTTTACTTCGTCATGTTTTATTATTCTCTTAATATATGATGGATTTGATTTACTAATATTTTCTTTAGGCTTTTTACACGTATATTCGTAAGTTATTTAGGCTTGTGGTATGGGGACTGTGTGTGAATTTGTGGGGTGCTTGTGTGAATGTACACATGCCTAATTTTGATTTCAGGATTGTAGTAAACTGATAGAGTGAACTCTAGAAGAGTTTAAATAAAAAAGAATTTTTAACTAGTGAGACACAGTGGCTTACACTGTAATCCAAGCACTTTAAGAGGCCGAGGCAGGTAGATCACTTGAGCCCAGGAGTTCAAGACCAGCCTGGGCAACATTATAAAACCCCATCTCCACAAAAAATACAAAAATTAGCTGGGCGTGGTGGTGTGCGTCTGTGGTCCCAGCTACTTGGGAGGCTGAGGTGGGAGGATCTCTGGAGACTGGGAGGTCAAGGTTGGAATGAATTGTGATTACACCACTGCACTCCAGCCTGGACAAACAGAGTGAAACCCTGTTTCAAAGAAAATTAAAAATAACATAAAATTAATTAAGGAAAAATTTTAATGATATGGTAGAACCCACCCATATAACAGGCTGGATGTTCGATGAAGATATCTGACTAATTAAAAAGAATTTTTCTATTGTTATTACTCTCCGTGGCTACTACTAGTTTGGTCAATTTTTTGTAATTCTATATTTCTTTTCCCAAATGCATCCATTTCATTTAGATTTTGAATTGTTTTTGGGCTGCTTTAAAGTTGTATACAGAGTTTTTATACAAAGTTGTCTTCTATATTAGAAGATTTAGATTTCTAACATTATGGTATTTCCTTTCATTGTGTGGTCAGAGTTGCCAAAAACTCAAGGTATTTTAATTATCCTTTTAGAAGACTGATTTTTTTTTTTTTAATTTTTAGGCTCTGTAGCTTAAGTTCTACCTTTAGTTTTAACTGATATTCTTTTTTGGTTTCCCAGGTTATATTTTGTTATTTTAGATGCACCTTGAATGAAATGATTACTCTGTGTGTGTGTGTGTGTGTGTGTGTGTGTGAGTGTGTGTGTGTTAGGAAATGCTTTTAAGATGATAAAAACATTTTTGAACAGTACCTTGACTGCATCACACATGTTTTGTTATGAAGTGTCTTTATTGTTATACATCTTGATGAAGACATGTAATTTTAGTTATTTATTTATTTTATTTTTTATTTTATTATTATTATTTTTATTTATTTATTTATTTATTTTTCAAGACGGAGTTTCACTCATGTTACCCAGGCTGGAGTGCAATGGTGCGATCTCGGCTCACCGCAACCTCCGCCTCCTGGGTTCAGGCAATTCTCCTGCCTCAGCCTCCTGAGTAGCTGGGATTACAGGCACGCACCACCATGCCCAGCTAATGTTTTGTATTTTTAGTGGAGACGGGGTTTCACCATGTTGACCAGGATGGTCTCGATCTCTTGACCTCGTGATCCACCTGCCTCAGCCTCCCAAAGTGCTGGGATTACAGGCTTGAGCCACCGTGCCCGGCCGTTAATTTTTTATTTAACCAAAAGGTTATTAAAAAGTAGTTTTATAAATATCTAGGTGGGCCATTTTCCCCCTAGATTTTTGGTGTTAATTTTTAGTTTTGTTGCATTTTGGGAAGATAAGATAATGTTTATCCTTTTATTTCCTTTTGGAAATTATTGAGATGTAGTTTGTGGTCTAGTATTTATAATTTGTTTTAGACAAAGTTTCATATATTTATTATATTAAATATCTTATTTTTGATGCAGCATAGTATTCTAAAAATATGTATGTTCCAGAATTTATTTACTCATTCTCCTGATGATGGATATTTAGTTTGTTTGCTTTTTTTTTTTTTGCCGGCATAGAAAACATTGCTGTTAACATTCCTATACATATATCGTTGGTAAGATAGATTCCTAGAAGGAACACACACAGATCCACATACACTTGGAATAATTCTGTAGATTCACTGATTTAATTTTGTACACAATAAATGGCAATAATAAATAATGTATCCTCAATTTGCTTATGTCACTACTATTTGGGATTTTGGTTTGTTAGTCAGTTCGAATTGACCATGTGTGAATAACATGTCATAAAATACTTTTCTTTGTCTTCCAACCATTCTTTTTACCCCAGACCAATTTCAGTTAGTTTATTACAGGATTTTATATGCAGGTAGTAGTCAATGGGTTGTAGATTTTAAAAAAATATGTATTCTCTTTCAAGAATTTTTTTTTCATTTTCAATGATTTGTGACCATATTAACAGTAATTGTTTTAATTTATTGTTTAACTTGTCTCTTTATGCCACCAGTTCTTTTACCAGACATTCTCCATTCCTAGTTCTATTTTAATTCCTCTCTTGGTTGGCTACATTATATAACTTTCTTCAGGAAGTCTGTGTGCCCCTGCATATATCTTTATGCTGCTTTTGCATATGAATGACATCTCTGTTGATATGTAATTTATTATTTATTTATTTATTTATTTTATTTATTTTTTTTTTTTGGGACGGAGTTTCGCTCTTGTTACCCAGGCTGGAGTGCAATGGCGCGATCTCGGCTCACCGCAACCTCCGCCTCCTGGGTTCAGGCAATTCTCCTGCCTCAGCCTCCTGAGTAGCTGGGATTACAGGCACGCGCCACCATGCCCAGCTAATTTTTTGTATTTTTAGTAGAGACGGGGTTTCACCGTGTTGACCAGGATGGTCTCGATCTCTTGACCTCGTGATCCACCCGCCTCGGCCTCCCAAAGTGCTGGGATTACAGGCTTGAGCCACCGCGCCCGGCCTATATGTAATTTATTTTTTATTACCTTAAGAAATTTTGTTGCTATGCCCTGCCCATATCTCTATTTCTTTTTTCTTTTTTTTTTTTTGAGGAAGTAATTATTCTTTGTCATTTTTCTTTCTTTTTTTTTTTTAAATTTGCAGGTCGAATTTACAAGCACTCTCAGCAACCTTTGATAACCTATGAAAAATATGATGTGACAGACTCTCCAAAGAACAAAGGAGGATCCCATTCTGTACTCCTTCTGAAGGTTCATGGTAGGTTACATGTGTAGTAATATTATTACTTTGTGGAATCCACTTACCTGCTGACTCAGTGCTGGCTGGATTAGGAATGGTTGTGGGCATAATTGAGCTAACTTTTATAAAGCTTTTATGTTTAAACACTAACACTTGCAGGCAGCAGCATCTATTATTATTATTTTGACACAGCTGTTGGTAAGCATTATCTATCTTAATCTTTGCTAATTTTCATTAAAAATGGAGACTAGGGCTAATTCAGTGGTTTTAACCTTGGCTATATATGAAAATCACCAGCGGAGGTTTTAAGACATTTATAATTTTGAAAAACTATCCTAGTTGTTTCTAACTGCAGCCAGGGTCAAATATTACTGGGTTAATTTAACTTTTATGAGACCTTAATTTTTACTGTTCATTAAAATAAATGCTAATAAAAGAGTGGCCTGTGATTTTGATTGTTTAATTATAACAGTAATTTGGTTTCAAAGGTACAATTTTGTTGTTGCACTGATGAATGTAAGTATTTGAGAGCATACAAAGTACTTAGTGCTATACTTAGTCTTCGTGGATAATACCTAAATGAGGAATAGAATGAAGTTGGAAGAACAGTATCCTAAAAACAAGGCTCTAGGCTGGGCTCGGTGGCTCACACCGGTAATCCCAACACTTCGGGAGGTTGACATGGGTGGATCACCCGATGTCAGGAGTTGAAGACTAGCCTGGCCAACATGGTGAAACCATGTCTCTACTAAAATATAAAAATTAGCCAGGCATGGTGGTGCATGCCTGTAGTCCCAGCTACTTGGGAGGCTGAGTCAGGAGAATTGCTTGAATTCGGAAGGCGGAGGCTGCAGAGAGCTGAGATAGCACCACTGCACTCCAGCCTGGGCAACAGAGTGAGACTCTATCCCCAAAAAACCAAAACACAAAAAATAAAAAACAAAAAACAAACCAAGACTCTTACCATACTCTGGTTCTACAGATGAAAATTGATTTCATTTGAAAACTAGCCTGGCTTATTGTTAAAAGGATGGGATTAAAAAGTATGGGAATAGTGTAGTATATACTAAACTACTCTAAACTATTAGTGTTTTAGGAGAAACTTTCCTTATTTGGGATATCCCCTTTATATTCTCCAGAGTTATCCATTATAGTAAAGTTTTTATAAATGCCATCACAGTTAAACTTGAAAATAACTTTATTGTCAATTTGCTTCAATTGATACTGTAGCTCCAGTTTGGTAGTAACTGGATTCAGAAATAATGTGCCCATTTTTTTTCATTGTTTTTTGGAGTGAGATATGAGAAGATTTTGAAATAACTGCAGACAGGCAGCTATTAGCATAGTGGTTAAGAGCACAGTTGCTGAAACCAGTTAGGGTTTGTAGCCCGACTTTGTAACCTTGGAAGAACTACTTAATTTCCCTATGGGTTTGTTTCCCTATTCAGCAAAACTGGAATAATAATTATAACTACATCATAGGATTGTTGTAAAGGTCAACCAAATTAGTATATGTAAGCATTTAGAATGCCTAGCACATAACAGGAACTACAGAATTGTTTGCTGTTTGAAAGAATAATGGTAGTAAAACTAAGATGTATAGCAACTTTTAGGTTGTACTTGTGTCAGCTGAATGTATTTTGCTTCTGTTTATATTTTCTGAGCATTTGGCTTGGTCATTTAAGCAACAGCTTGATTAGTTTGTGATTGTCTGCTATTGCATTTATCTCACTTGCAGGTGCCTTAATGTTTGTGGCATGGATGACTACTGTTAGCATAGGTGTACTGGTTGCCCGATTCTTCAAACCAGTTTGGTCAAGAGCTTTCTTCCTTGGTGCAGCAGCTTGGTTTCAGGTAGGTGAGGGAAAAAAAGTTCAATGCAATTTTCCTAGTATTTGAACATTGCAACATGAAAACATATGAAGTATGTAGGTATGCGTTTAGTGGTTGCAGTGGTAGGTTTGGGTTCCTCCTTTTTCCCTTTGGTTTCCTGATCAATGGAGAGTGGACACAAGATGCTTGATAGAGATAAGAATACAGACAGTTTTAGGAAGAGTCAGGCTGGCCTGGAGAATGTGTCAGGGCCATGTGAGTCCCTTTGTAATATGGACTTTGAGACCCAATGACTTTTACTTATACTCCGTTTGTAGAGGGAGATGTTGGAAGAGTATTCACCCACTGCACTGCACTGAGTAAAGGCAGGCCAAGGAATGTGGGGGAGCTGAAGAAAGAAATAGTGGGTGCTTCCTGTGTTTCAGTCTCTCCTCTGGTTGTGGGCCATTGAATGTTAGATTATCTCTATCTCACCAGTTGGGATCATCTATCTCCTGTGTGGGTGGGAGGAGTAACTGAAATTATTCTATTTCGTGTTCTTCCTTCCCGTGGTTTGGGAAGGCAGTCTACTAATAGGAACATAGCAAGAGGCAATGAATTCCTTCAGAACAAAGAAAAACAAACCTTATCTTTCATGGGTCATGGAGTATAGAAATTTACATATATAGTGGAAAATCAATGAGCTCATGTTGAGTTAGAATGTACATGCCTGTAGAAAAAAATACTGCTTGTTGGAACAGTTTTGACTCTGTAAGAGGGTATCCTTGACACTTAATGTTCATATAAATTTGTAGATGGTAATAGCCTCATTTCTCGCTATTACCTGGGAGGGCCGATCTGTTTGATTTGTTCTCAGTACTGCTATATGGCTTACCTTGCTCCTTTCTTTCTCTGCCTGTGGTTTTGCTTCCAGGTAACTGCTTTCTTGCTTGCACTTGTGTGCTTTTGCTCTTGTGCTCTCTCTCTCTTATCTGCTCATGTGGATATTCCCAGCTGGAAGACTCTTTGTGTCTTCCTTCATCAACTCAAATCCCCCACTGCCTTTAAATTTATGATGCTGATGATGTGTGTATATACATGTCATAGTTTTATCTCTATCTCCATCCATCCATCCATCTATCCACCCAGCCATCCATCCATACACACATACATACACAGGGTGCCTGCTACTTTCCCCAAGATAGCTTCTGTCTACACCAGTTATCCTGGCATAATCAATAAACAGTGGCCATTTTCACACTTATTATTCTCCTGATTTGTATCATGAATTATGTATTTCACATATTTTTCTCTTATTGACTCAATTATATCTGAAGTTCCTCAGGAGACAGTATTTTTTTTGTTTGTTTCCTTACTATCTCATTGCACCTGGTATTGCACTTTGCTTGCTGGTGGAGCTTGATAAATATCTTTGGAAGAAAATGAAGGACTTGGCAAGTAAATATGCTCCGTGTGTGAAATATCCATTCCTGCTGCTCTGTGCAGGTGAAGTCTTGGCAAACACTTTTGAATGATGAGGACGGCAGCTTAGGGTTTTCTTTAAAGTTTAATGGTATACTAAAGTTTTTATTTTATTTATTTTTTTAACCCAACTACAAACTGTGATTAGATGTCAGTCAAATGCTTGCCTTCAGTGAAACTTACCCTATGGTCTTTTCCCCATTTTTCCCATTATAACACCACCTTTCTCTTACATGGTTAAGTGTCTTGTGAATTTGTCATTTCACCTTGCAGGTGCATCGGATGCTCATGTTCACCACAACTGCCCTCACCTGCATTGCTTTTGTTATGCCCTTTATATACAGGGGAGGCTGGAGTAGGGTAAGTGTATCTTAAATAAGATTTTTTTTATATAAATCCATTCTGATATCAAAATAGATTGCTGTTTTATTCTCAGATGATGGGTAAAAAGATATTTCTGCATCAATCCCTCTTTCCCTTTTGAATCATTGGATGGCTCTTTCACATGGTTGGAGGTAGGGTGAGGATGTCACTACAAAGTACTTAGCAATGAAATATATTTTTAGACTGCATCATGAGTGATATACATGCTGTAGCCTAATTCAATGTGTGATGCTTAAGGAACATGAACAATGTGAGTGGTTTTCTCTAAAAGTACTGTGATGACCGCTAAGCTAACATAATTTGCATTTCTACTCTGTACCCAGCTGTGCTAAGTGCTTTATATGTGTTATCTAACTTAAATGTCAGGCTGGGTTTGGTGGTTCACACATGCCATCTAGCAGTTTGAGAGGCTGAGGCAGGAGGATTGCTTGAGCCCTGGAGTTCAAGACCTGGAGTTCAAGATATGGGCAACATAGTGAGGCCTCATCTGTATATATTTCATTTAAAAATCTTTAAATCTCAGATGTAGTAGTTATTAATAATAATCCCATGTCACAAATGAAGAAACTGATGCTTATTCTCAAATGTTTATCTCCAGTCCAGACTTCTCCTGTGGCTTGAGACTCACATATCTAGCTCACATTGCCTTCCGAACCTCAACTTGCATGTCTAAGATGTCAGACTTAACATGTCCAAAATGGGACTCCTGATCATCTTTTCTCCCAGGCCTGCTGCACACATTGCCACCTCCATGGTAGCTAATGGAATTGTATTGTGAGATCAAAGCCTTGGAATTATCATTAACTGTGTTCTCTTGCGCATCCCATGTCTCATCCATTGGGGAATCCCATTGGCTCTACATGTAAGGTACATCCACAGTCCAACACTTGTCACTGTCATCAGATACTACTGTAGGAGTGTAAGCCTCCATCATCTTTTGCCTGGCCATTGCAGTAGCCACTTCACTGGTTTCTCCACTTCAGCCCTTGCCCATGCACAATCTATTTTCAACAAAGAAGACAGTTACATATATATTTAAATGTAAACCAGATCATGCCATTCTTGTATCCTAAACTGGTTTTTCTAATGTCTCTCAATTTTACTCAGAGTAAAAGCCAAATTTCTTCCAGGGACCTTCATGACTGGCTCCCAGTTATTCTCTAAACTGACCTCCTTGTCCTCTCCATCAAATGCATCTCCTTCCATACTGGCCTCCTGGCCGGTATACAGACATACCAGGCATGGTCCTGCTTTATAATCTTTGCCATGCTTCTTCTTTCTGCCTGGCACACACTTCCATACTCCCTTACCTTCCTCAAGTCTTCGCTTATATTGAAGCCTCTCAGAGAGCCCTGCCCTGCTCTATTTTTTCCCCATAGTACACTTTACTTTATGCCATTTCACATAATTTACTTGCTTGTCATATTTTTTTTCTTGATCTCCCTTCTAACACTACTATGTCAGCTCTGTAAGAGCCGGGATATTCTTTCGTATGTTCACTGGTACATACCAGAATAGATTTAAGTACATAGCAGGTACTCAGTAAATATTTAGTGAATGAATGAATAAGTCTTACTGAGAGTAAGTGACGTGTAAATTCAGAGCCCGTGCTTTCATTTTGCTTTTCCAGTTTTATAGCCAATGAGAATTTGATACCAAAATTTCATATTTTAGAGCTTGGGCTGGTGCCACAGGGATAAGACTGATGCATCTTGGGTCACAGATATTACTAGAAAATCTCCCTCCTGCTTTTTAGGCAGTTTACGGGTCAGTCAACATATCTCTTTAAGAAAATTATTAAGATTTTTGTGATATAAATTGAGACATGAGAACTTTATTTTATTAAGACATTTGGGACAAGGGTAACACTTATTTTGTAATTTTGTAGTTTATAGCCTTTGCAGTTTCTGAATAGGATAGAAGAAAGGCTAAGAGCACCATTTTAAAACTGGATTCCTGAATTCAAATCCTGGCTCCAAGACTTATTACCTGGGATGCCTTGGGCAAGTTATTTAACTATGACCAGTTTACTCGTCTGTAAAATGGGGATGGTATGGTATCTATTTTGTAGGCTTTCTGTGAGGATTTGGAATAAAATAACTGAAAATACTTAGGATAGCTTCCAGCACATTCTAAACACATGTAAGAATCTTGTTGCTGCTGCTGCGGTTTTATATTATTATTATTATTATTTTTTTATCAGAGGCCCTTTATATCTCGAAAGTCATGGTTATAATTTTACCCATGCATAACTGAGTCCATGGTTTAAGAATGTTTTCATAGTGTTTTTTTGTTAGTCTTTAGTTCCTATTTACAAGGACTTCCTACCATGGCTTAGAAACCACTATGTCTTTGTTTCTAGGTCACAGATTTATATCCTACTCAGGCCTGGGCATCACTGACAACAGTCAGTAATATCCCTCTATCCAAATGTGTCACAGGTTAGAGCATCTTCTTAGCCCTTCTCTTAAGGGTTTAAATGAAAAATCATTGTACAAAGTGGTCTAATCCAACTGTCTGCTGTTCTGAGCAGACACATGACATCACTAAGGGAGGAATGCAGCAGAAACTATTGTGATACTCTGTGAGTGCTTATTCTTGGGTTAGATCTTCATTCTGAATAAAGGTGATAAGCCTTTAATACAGTGGCTACATAGGTTATTCACTGAATCAGCAAACATTTATTGAGTGACTAAGACTCTGTTGAGCTCCAGGGTTACAGGGAGTCATATAGAGCCCACGGTTCAGGGAAACATAGAGGGCTAAACAAATTATTACCATATGTTGGGGTGATTGCTTTTGACATGGGGACACTAACTAGTCCCAGCTGGGCTGCAGATGGCTGTTCTGATGTTGGTGGCCATCTTATTAGGTTGGTGCAACAGTAATTGTGAATTAAAATGTTTGCAAAAAACTGCAACTACTTTTGTGCCAACGTATCGTGATGGGGGAGAGGTAGCATTCTGTAAATGTACCACCACAACCACTTACATACTGTGTGGCCTTGGACATAGTTCTTGATGTCTCTGGGCTTCAGTTTCCCCATTTGTAAAACTGAGATATTGATAACCAGTTGTCAAACATTGTAGTGAGAATTAGTGTGTGTAAAGTATGTGCCTGGTACAAAGTGTATACTCAGTGAATGTTGTCTAGTATGATTATCATCAATATTGGATGTTTAAAGCCATGGAAAAATACTAGGAATACAACTGTGTATATATTTTTTAACTTGAGGATTTAAATTGATGAGAGAGATTGAGGCCATGAAAATGACGTAACTTTGTTTAGCATGCAGGTTACCACCCATACCTCGGCTGTATTGTGATGACTTTGGCAGTTCTTCAGCCTCTTCTGGCTGTCTTCAGGCCACCTTTACATGACCCAAGGTACTTAGAGCCTTTCTATATAAATGCTGTCTTAATGTAGATATCATTAGTTGGCAAATGAATCCATTTTCAAATGGAAAAATTTTGCATTTTATAAAATTCAGTTATAAATTATAGTTACTTTGAAATACTTTGAAATGCATTTCAGATATCTAATTCCCAGACAATAAGGAAAATTACATGCTTTTTATTCTCTTGGGAATTAATTATAGTTCCATTGCTTTTAAGAATACTGACTGGTTCTTATTTTGGTAGAAGGCAAATGTTTAACTGGACTCATTGGAGTATGGGAACAGCTGCTAGAATAATAGCAGGTAAGAGATTGTGATGCTACTTATTCATATATAATTGCTGGCTGTTTATATTGCAAGTTGTAATTTGGCTTAAATAATTTTTAGATGCATTAGTAATTGGAGTAATTGGTTGTTGAGGAGAAATCAGCCTTAAACATTGAAATCCAGAAAGTAATTTCCAGAGGTAATGGTTTAAGTCATTATTTCAGTTTTAAGTTTAAGGTCTTTAAAATAACTTTAAAACTCTCCTTTTAAGACTTATTTGGGCATTTGCCTTTGCCAGCAGAATAAGCTATGCTGATGGCCGGACATTTGAGTAGCTCAGATTGAGGGTCATTTGTGAATTGGGTTGAGGTGGGTTGGTGGGTCCAAGCTCTCCATCTCCAGGTCCTTTCCACGGGGCTTGTATCTTCCAGGGTAGGGTGGTTTTCAAAAGTCAAGAATGATTACGCGGTCTATTTTGATACCTTGTAGAATAAATACCTAAGTAGGCACCCTCTACCTTAACATAGTCTATGGGACTCTTTGTTGGAGGGGAGCCCAATCAACCATGGTTTCTATACTTTTCTCCTTTCATACATTGCAGACTTCAGACAATCTGGAAAATGTGGGTGCATCTCTCTTAAAACTGGTAGATTATGCAGCCATAAAAAAGAATGAAATCATGTCTTTTGTGGCCACATGGATGCTGCTGGAAGTGATTACCCTATGTGAATTAGTGCAGAAACAGAAAATGACATACCACATGTTCTCACCCATAAACGGGAGCTAAACGATGAGTACACTTGGACGTAAAGATGGAAACAATAGACCCTGGGGACTCCAAAGGAGGAGAGGGAGGAGTGGGGGAAAGGGTTGAAGCACTTCTCTTTGGATACAGTGTTCACTACTTGGGTGATGGGTTCACTAGAAGCCCAAACCCCCCAGCATTATTATGCAATATGCCCTACCCCCTAAAAAATTGATAATTCATAATTAATTGCCCATCTTGCCCTATCTAGCCTTATAATTCTCTTTCAAAAGACTAAATTAACTATTTGGTCTTAAATATTAATTTTAGTCATTTCAAACTCTTTTAGTATGTTTTACTTGATAATACACATACACAAACACACAACTGTCTCTCCTGGTGGGACTACATTTGAATATACCTTTTTTCTTTCCTGTGTAGTGGCAGCGACGTTCCTGGGAATGGATTTACCAGGACTGAATCTTCCTGATTCACAGAAAACCTATGCAATGATTGGATTTGTAGCCTGGCATGTAGGGACTGAGATTGTTCTGGAGGTACATGCTTATCGGCTCTCTCGCAAAGGTAACCAACCTGCTAAAAAAAACCATGTTATGTAGAATCACTTTTATACAAACTATTGGAAAAGAATGAGTTTCCTGATAGTAAAGGCTATTATATTTGTATCTCACTAAAAATTTGTTATTACTCAGCCAGTGGTAGAAATTGTGGAGATTTTCTGCCTTTGTTTTTTTTACATTTGTAACTATTAGAAGTTGTGAGTAAGATACAAAGGAAAGGTTTTAGGTTTTAGGGAAGGCGTCTTCCTTGTATTTTCACTTTGCTGGTCTGACTTAGAGCCAGTATGGATGGGGAACTCTGAATGCCTAGAGGTGAGGGAACCCTGAGATGGAGGAAGAAGAGACTCAAAGTCAGCGCTGGGTGGAGCCGCAGACAACTTTGACCTATTTGACAAACTTGCTGTGTGCTGTCACTTAGGTTGCCATATGCATATATATAGCTAGGAGCAAGCCAGCTAGATAGGAAGCAATGATTTTGCTTTTGCTCTTAAGGGACAAGGTCTGTTTTGGTGCCAGGCAGGGTCAGAATACCTATAGCCACCGTTAGGAGTGGAGCAATTAGTAGGGAATGGGTGTCCTTTTAAACTACCCTGGATTCTAGGCTAAGTGTCTTTTGTGTCCTGCCGAGTTTTCATCCCCCCAGATAAGTGAAGGTGGCCTTCTAAAAACAAAAATTCTTTGTTGTCTAGTATATATGTTGTGAACTTAGGAGAGCCTAGGGTGGCTTTAGGAGCTGAGTAGTACCTATCTGTCCTGCTACTTTTGATCCTTGATAGGCTTATATACATGGGGCTTTTGATGACCATGGAATTACGGCTTACTGATTTTTGTTTGTTTTTAGAGACAGAGTCTCACACCGTCGCTCAGGCTGGAATGCAGTGGTGTGATCATAGCTCACTGCAGCCTTAAACTCCAGGGCTTAAGCCATCTGCTTGTTTCAGACTCCCATGTAGCTGGGATCACAGGAATGTGCCAGCACGTCTGGCTAACTTTTTAAATTTTTTGTAGAAATGGGGTTTCACTTTGATGCCCAGGCGGATCTCAAGTTCCTGGGCTCAAGTGATCTATCCAGGTCCTCCTTCCAGAGTTCTGGGATTGCAGGTGTGAGCCACCATGCCTGGTTGATGGCTTCTGTCTATGTATGTATACTTATAACTTGGATAGTTATCATATGTTAATTAGTTTGATTTAGCTATTTCAAAATGTATGCATATATCAAAACATCATGTTATACACCATAAATATACATTTTGTCAATCAAAAAATAAAATTAAGAAAACCAAAAAGCTTAGATCATTATGACATTGAGGTAGTGTTTATTGACTAGAAAAAGGCATATTTTAAGTTATTTAACAAATGTGTACTCTTGCCAGATTGTCCATATTTGTGAGAGGGTTAATTGTTCAGAGAGTTTGCAATAACCAGTAGCTTGGAATGGGAGAATTTCTACCTGGAAATTTAGGTGAACAGTACAAATCAGGTTTATTTGTTTTTAATTATTTTTATTTTATTTACCTGCACAACACTGTCCTTATAAACTTATATTATTATTCTTGACAGTTGAAATTTTGGATGATGACAGAATTCAGATCCTTCAGTCCTTTACTTCAGTGGAAGCGGAGGTAAATCCTGTTCTTGTTCATTGACACAAACCTTAATGGTAATACCTTTTTTTTTTTCATATCTCAATTTTTCTTTCAGGGTCATGCTTTTAAAAAGGCAGTATTGGCAATTTATATCTGTGGGAATGTTACTTTTCTCATCGTATTTTTGTCTGCAATCAACCATCTATAAGCAAGCAAAGACCTTGGCTTTTGCAGGCCAAGTGATAATTATCATCAAACCAAAGAAACTTGAAGCCTGCACTGACTGCCTGGAGCATATTTGTGAATTTTCACTTGGAAAACTGGGGTCATGTCTGAAGAGGATTTCTGAAGTCCAGCTGTTCAACATTCAAGAGGGTCATATAGACTATAACTTAATGTCACGCCCTACGTTTAATTCTGGGTCTTAAAGGGAAGATTGTACTTCGGAAGTAACTCTCAAATATTTCATGCCAAGATTTTAAGAATGTTGATATTCAAGAAAATAAATAGTGATTTGGAAGAACACAACAGATGTCACTACGATAAAAAGGAGGTATATTAAGGTAAATATACTTTAGACTACAAAGGTGCTGTTGTACTTTAAAGAAAAACAATTTATTTTTACTAGTTTATCTGAATGGTCTGTGTTTATTTAGAAACCGTTTTTCAGTTTAGTTTTTTGGACGTATTCTTTGCTCAGTGTATTTCATTACTTCTCTAGTAAAGGTGGAAATGAGGCAGATGCCATTGTAGGTTTTACCAGCATTTAAATATATTATGAATATTATAATTTATTTCTTAGCAATGACATTCAAGTATGCATCTTTTACTTAAAGACCATATTTATGTATTCAGCTGTGGAGATGAAATAGCATTTTATGTGTTAATTGTTTTGACTATAAAATGTAAGTCCTTACAGCATTTGGGGACTATAGACTTGGATTTCAAAACTGATAAAACTCACCCTTGTGAACATATCTAACAGATATTCTATTTACTTGTAGAAATAAAATAATGTGTTTGGTTCTGTTTTGTCAGACATTTTTGATGCTCTACTGAATCAGAATCGTCAGTGTTATCTTCCTTATTTCAATAATTCATCGATTTTATGGCTTCATCGCATATGTGCTATGAGGACTTCTAGCCAGTGGGTGGCGCTGTAATACCGAAGTTCTGTTCTGCTTTGTTCCTGTTTGCTTCTGCTGATTCCTTTTTAGTATTTAGGTAACATTATGGGATGGCATTTCCCTTAAATTCCACAAGCTCTCCTTAATCTTTATTTTTAAAAGGTCTACTTTTTTTGGGTGCTTGAGGTAATGGGTTAAAACCTCAAATTAGTAACCAGTGTTTATTTTCCAGTTTCTGTTTGTTTTCTGTGATTATTTGTAACAATTGTTTGATATTTGTTTTTACCGCCCCCCGACCCTGTAATGAATGAATGCAGCTATCTTGGGCAAAGCAAATAAATAAACGGGACATTTTTAAATAAAATATTTAGGAAGTCATACTTTATTTCTTTAGGTATTCTGATGATGCTATAGTTTTGCTTGGCCCAAGATCCTAATTTCTGTATGGCGTGAGTAATAGCCTCAGCTGTTAGCCTACATCTTTATTTTATTATTATTTTTCAATTTTTAAAATTGTTTCTTTTTTTAAAATATCTTTTTTTTTTTTTAATTAAACAACTTTCTACTAATAGCCTACATCGTTTACTGGGTAAAATATATGGAAGTTTTGTTTTTGTTCCTTTTATAGGTGTTTATCATAAGCAGCTTAGGGCTTACATATGAACTTTCTGTGTTCATATTCTATACGTACCATGCTACTTATAATCTAAAGTTTCCTTATGAATGCCTTTATTTAAAAAAAAAAAAAAACATTTAGTATAGCAAATTAAATGTGTACTAAAGTATTTTCCTCCGGTTTTCTATACCAAGGAGTTTAAATGTTAATAAATTTATCTTAAGTTATATTCTACATCTGACAAATAAAAATTCTTTTTTTTTTTTTTTGAGACAGAGTCTCACTCTGTTGCCCAGGTTGGAGTGCAGTGGCACAATCTTGGCTCACGGCAGCCTCCACCTCCTGAGTTCAACCCAGTCTTGTCTCAGTCTTCTGAGTAGCTGGGACTGCAGGCATGTGCCACCACACCTGGCTAATATTTGTATTTTTAGCAGCCAGGGTTTCACCATGTTGGCCAGGCTGGTCCCAAACTCCTGGCCTAAAGTGATCCACCCACTTCAGCCTGCCTAAGTGCTGGAATTACAGGTGTGAGCCACTGTGCTCAGCTGAAAAAGTCTTTCAAGGGAAAGATGAGCCTTGCTGTGTTTGATCTTCAAATATGTGAGCTTGCCATATTTCCACTGTTGAAGCTAAAATATTTTAACTTTCTTTTTCAGTGCTTCATATGTTGGCACTATTTTCATCTTTGTCAACTTACATACAGAGATGCCAAAGAAGCCGTTGCCGTTTAATCTTTTATTTTTATTTTTTGGAGACAGGGTCTTACTCTCTTGTTCAGGCTGGAGTGCAGTGGTGAGATCTTGGCCCACTGCTGCCTTGACCTCTTGGGCTTTAGTGATCCTCCCACCTCAGCCTCCAGAGTAGCTGGAACCACAGGCAGCAACTCCGTGCACCACCACAGCCAGCTAATTAAAAAAAATTTTTTTTTCTGAAGATGGGATCTCCCTTTGTTGCCCAGGCTGGTCTCGAACTCCTGGGCTCAAGCAATCCTCCTATCTCAGACTCCCAAAGTTTTGGGATTATAGGCATGAGCCATTGCACCTGGCCCCAAATAGACCAAATCTTTTGATTAGAACCAAATTATGATTCTTCTGCTTCTGGGTGGTTGGTATCCACAAATTGCAAATGCCTGTTCTTCACTCCTCTCAGTTTTTCTTTTTGTTTCTGTAATAATCTAGAAGGTTTTTCCAAAGTTATTTCTTTTGATAGGAATCATTGTTAAATTAAATGCTTTTATACCTTTAGCAATGTTGCCAAAAACAATGAGCAAAATCACATTTTCTTCTTAAAGAAGTGATACAGTATAAAATAAAGATATGTATGCTCTCAGAAAGAACTGAAAGAAACTCTAGAAAATTGTGGTTAGGCTGGCATTAATAGCTGAGACAATAAAAAAGTTCTCTGGTCTGCAGAAATCCATCTTAAGGGCATAGGTAGTCTATAGCATGGGTTATCAAATAGATGAATCAATTCACTTTAGTACTTTGTCAAACATTTTGGCTGTAATGTTTGTTAAGCAATACCTCATTTCTTCTACATCCTGTCCCAGTCCAGGATGCAGCGGGAAAAGACAAATCAGCAGATGCCAACTAGGAAGCTCTCAGGGCACATGTAGTGTTTGGCTGAAATTTCTATTTATCTGTATACCCTCGACAGGCAGGAAAAAAAGAACAAAGGTCCTTGTTTAAGATAATCCATTATAGGTTGGAATGAAAGAAAAGATTCTTCTAAGCCCTTTTAAAATCAGATTAGGATACTCACAGTTCCTATCCACATCCTGCTTCTTTCTTCCTTGTGCAGCCCCCACCAAGCTCATCTCTGCACCCAGGTCACAGTTGGTTACCAGCCTGGGATGCCCTTTCCAGTGAAACGGGAAACGTTCCCTTGTCCCCTTTGCGGGGTGTGCAGTGGGATGTGACTCGCTTCTTCAGTGTCCCACTGCTCAAACCTCTAGGGGAGAATACAGATGGGCAGGCTGTGGGGCTCCGACCCCACAGCAGTGTCTAGGGGTGAGTGTTTACAGATGAAGCCCCAGAGGGCATGTGTTACCGTGTGCTCTTTTAGTTTAGCCGTCCATAGGCAGCTTGTGATAGCTCAATTAGACCCCTGTCTTGCAGCATAGGCTTTCTGTATCCCCGGGTTTTTGCCTTGGTGTACCAGAAGAATCGAATCACACCTGGGCTTGGAGAACGAGTGCAAGGTTTTACTGGGTGGGAGTAGGTCTCAGTAGATGGGGAGCCAGAAGGCAGATGGTTTTCCTCTGGAGCTGGACCGCCGCAGGGCCTGGGCTCTCCTCTGATTGCCCTGGCCAAACTCCGCCAACTCCGCCTCCTTCCGCCAGCCTGGTTTGCCTGCAAGCCCGGGTCTGTCCTGGCTCTTCCCCCGTGCGCTTCCCTCCGCGTCCTCTCACGGTCCCGCTGCTTGTGTCTCCTGCAGACGTGTTCCCTTCCACCTCTGGGTTGAACTCGGGAGGTGGAGGCTGCCGTGAGCCAAGATTGTGCCACTGCACTCCAACCTGGGCAACAGAGTGAGACTTTGTCTCAAAAAAAAAAAAAAAAAAAAGAAAAAAAGAATTTTTATTTGTCAGATGTAGTATATAACTTAAGATAAATTTATTAACATTTAAGCTCCTTAGTATAGGAAACCGGAGGAAAATACTTTAGTACACGTTTAATTTGCTATACTAAATGGTTCCCTTCCAGCAGCGTGTGTGTCTGCCTGCTAGAATCTCAGGGACTTTTACAGGCACAAGATGGGGGCATGGTGGGCCAGGGTGGTCCTGGGAAATGGAACGTGTGGGCACTGAAGGCAGGAGTGCCTGTCGTCATCTAGGTCCGTCGACACAGGCCTGGAGGTGGAGCCCTGGCCAGGGACAACGCCCTCCTCTACCCAGCACTTCCCTCCTTTCCTATTATTTAAAGGGACCACGTCCTTCCCAGCACTTGCAAAAGCTATATCTTCCGTATCACTTGCAAAAGCTAGTTGATCAAGTTCTAGCTCCTTCCCTGACTTGCTGTTCAACATCCTTATCTTTTGGTTTTGACCATCTTTATAGATGGGATGGGAGGCAGCTGATCCTGTAAATTAAAAAGGACCAGAAATTAGAAGACCTGAATGTGCATGTTTGCTTGTTGGTTTACAAGCTGCATGTCCCTGGGTAAGTCACTTATCTTCTCTGGGCTCTGTCCTTTCATCTGTAAAGCCCATCTCACAGAGCAGCTGTGAGGATTGAATGAAGTGATGCCAGCAAAAGATGCTTGTTTCATACATGTTTTTGATGATGTATTTGCCATATAATCAGGTTGTTAAACTTTAATAAATGTTGCATATAAAATGTGTACTTTTTATAAGACATATTTGATGTTCATCTTGAAAATATTATGCGGAATTAAATAAGCCAGGCACAGAAGGATGACTATTTATTAATATGATTTCACTTATGTGAGGTACCTAAAACCCTCAGATTTACAGAGAAAGTACAATGGCAGGTACCAGGAGCTGGTGGGAGAAAGGAAATGGGAGGCTAGCGTTTTTTTTTTTTTGTTTGTTTGTTTTTTTTTTTGAGACGGAGCCTCGCTCTGTTGCCCAGGCTGGAGTGCAGTGGCACGATTGGATTTTTGGCTAAGTGGAGCTGCAGACAACTTTGACCGATTTGACTAACTTACTGTGTGCTCAGCTCACTGCAACCTCTGCTTTCATGGTTTAAGCGATCCCCCTGTCTCAGTCTCCCGAGGAACTGGGATTATAGGCGTATGCCACCATGTCTGGCTAATTTTTGTATGTGTAGTAGAGATGCAGTTTTACCATGTTGACCAGGTGTGTCTCAAACTCCTGACCTTAAGTGATCTGCCTGCCTCAGCCTCCCACAGTGCTGGATTACAGGTGTGAGCCACTGTGCCCGGTGGAGTTTAGGGTTTAATGTGCACAAAGTTTGTTAGGGAAGATAAAAAGTTTTAGAGATGAATAGTAGTGTTGGTTGTACAACACTGTGAATATATGCAATGTACTGAACTATAATAAAATTCACCATTATTATGTATTTTTTTTTGCCACAATTAAAAAAGTGAAAAAAACTAATGTTTATAGCAGTGTTATTCACAGTCACCAAGTGATGGAAACAGTGCACATGTTCCATGATTGATGAACAGATAAACTGTGGTATATAAATACAGTGGAATATTATTCAGCCATAAAAAGGAATAGAGTGCTGTTACATGCTATAATGTGGATGAACCTCCAAAACATTATGCTAAGTAAAAGAAGTCTGACACAAAATTTACCTTTTATGATTACATTTATATAAAATATCCAGAATAGGTAAGCTAATAAAGAGAAGAGAGATTGATGGTTACTAGGGGCAGGGTGCGGGGCAAGAAGGGAATAGAAAGTAATTGTTTAATGAATCTAAGGCTTTATTTTGGGGTGATGAAAGGTCTTGGAACTAGAGGTGGCAGTTGCCCAACTTTGTGAATATAAGAAATGCCACTGAGTGTCCGCTTTAAAATAGTTTCATGTTCTGTGAATTTCATCTCAGTAAAAAGACTATCATATTGTTACTGCTCCTGGATTATACCTTTGGGTAGAAAAAAATCTGGGGGTTTTGCTGGCCATAAACTCGCTATTCATTTAATTTATTATTTTGTTGTCAAAGAAGTTAATGTAATTGTATGTTATGCCTGGTCACATATCTCTGTTTTAGGGTAGAGGAAGTTCCTAGAGCACATGTTAAGAAGTATAGCTTTTCTTTTCTCTTTTTTTTTTTTTTTTTTTGAGATGGAGTCTCACTCCGTCACCTAGGCTGGAGTGCAGTGGCACAATCTCGACTTACTACAAACTCGCAACCTCTGCCTCCTGGGTTCAAGTGATTCTCTTGCCTCAGCCTCCCAAGTGGCTGGGATTACAGGTGCACGCCACCATACCCATCTAATTTTTGTATTTTTAGTAGAGATGAAGTTTCACCATGTTGGCCAAGATGGTCTTGATCTGCTTGCCTTGGCCCCCGACAGTGCTGGGATTACAGGTGTGAGCCACTGTGCCTGACCAGAAGTATATCTTTTTCATATGATATCTTATTCACATGTAAAAGAAATCGTACTGTGCTCTGGGTTTTCTATGGAGACCTAAACACGTTTTGGATTTTTCAATTCGACATTGATGTATGGTAATCAAACTCTTGGAATAAGAATTTCCCGAAATCACACGTTCTAAATATCTGACTTGCACTGCAAGTAATGTCTGAGTAGGAGCCTACCAAATCAACCCTTCTCCAGAAAACCAGTGTAAACTTCAAAAAGCAGCTCCCTGAAGGCCTCAGAGAGTGAACACAGGAATAAATCTTTGTGACCCTGGGCTAAGCATTGATTTCTTAGATATAGTACAAAAAGCACAGGGATAAAAGAAAAAAAACGGATATATATGACTGTGCCATAAATAAATACTTATGTGCTTCAAATGGCAGCGTCAATATGAAGACGGCCCACAGATAGAAATACAGAATGTATTTGTATTTGCAAATCACATAAGAGACTAGAATCGAATATATAAAGAATTTTAACAACTCTAGGAACATTCCTGGTAAGGAGTCCACCTGCAGAGGAGGATAACTATTTGGAGTGAGCTCTGTTTGTACATTTTAGTGTCAGGGCAGTTGTAGTCGGTAGAATGCTGGGTGGCAGAGGATCCAGTGGAAAAGCTGCAGTTTCTCTGGCATAGGAAATCAGGACTGATGGCTGGAGCAACCGAAGCTGCTGGGGTCAGTGGGTGATCCTGAAAAGGAAAATGCTAGAGAGGGGATCCCCAGTCCTGTTTGCCCACATCTTTCCCTGGTTGACCTTTGAAGACTTGTGAAACTTGATAATAAGCATCTAAGAAAAACCTACAACTGTTATCACATTTAATGGTGAATGATTGAACACGTAGGAACAGGACAAGTGTGTGTCTGTTCTGTCACTTTGCATCAGTGTTGTATTGGAGGTTTTAGTAAGTGCAATAAGTCAAGGAACAGAAACAAAAGGCATTCAGATTGGTAGGAAGAAGTAAGTAAAACTGTATCATTATTTTTTTTCTGAAGATAACAATCATAAATGGAAAATCCTAAGGAACTCACTAAACTACTAGAAGTGATAAATGAGTTTAGTAAGGTTGCAGGATACAGAATTAATATACAAAAATCAACAGCATTTCCAAACACTAGCAATGAAAAATATGAAAGTGAACTTAGGAAAATACCATTAAATACAAATTAGTAAAATAAAAGATTAAAATATGAATAAAAAGAGAAACACGAAACTGGTACACTGAAAACTACAAAACATTGTTGAAACCAAAGATTGAATGAAATGGAAATACATCTCATGTTCATGAGTCAGGAAGACATAATAGCATAATATGACAATACTTCCCAAATTATCTATAGATTCAACACAATCACTGTCAAAATGCTAGCTGGCTCTTTTTGCAACAAATTGAGATCTGACTCTAAACATCCATGGAAATGCAAAAGACCCAGAATGGGTAGAACAATTTTGAAAAAAAAACAAAGTTGAAGAACATAACACTTTCCAGTGTCAAAACATACAAAGCTGTAGTAATCAAGGCAGCATGATATTGGCATAAGGATAGACATTAATTAATCAAATAGAAATATGAACTCAGAAGTAAAACTTTAGATTTGGAATCAATTTATTTTTGGCATGGTGCCAAAGGAACTCAAAGTGGGAAATACTAGCTTTTTCAACAAATAGTGCCTGGACACTGCATATCATATACAAAAGGATAAATTTAGAACCCCCCCATCTCATACTATAAACAAAAAATGCAAAGTTGATCGTAGGCCTTAATATAAGAGCAAACTATAAAAATCTTAGGAGAAAACACAGGACTAAAACTTTGTGATTCTGGGTTAAGCATTGATTTCTTATAGTACAAAAAGCACAGGGATAAAAGAAAAAAAAAACACGATATATTGAACTGTGCTATAAATAAATACTTAGGTGGTTCAAATGACAGTGCCAAGAATGTGAAGACATCCCACAGACTGGAGAATGTATTTGTGTTTTCAAATCATATAAGAGACTAGTATCAAATATATAAAGAATTTTAACAACTCAGAAGACAATCCAACTAAAAATTGGCAAATGATTTGAACAGACATTTCTTAAAGATTTACAAATGGGCCATAAATTCACAAAATGGTGTTCAACATTGTTACTCATTAGAGATATGCAAATCAGAACCACATTGAGATACTACTATATCCCTACTAGAATGGCTATAATAAAAAAAAGTAACAAGTGTTGGGAAGGATACAGAAAATTTGCATAAATATATACCACATTTACCTCTAAGTTATGAATTATATAATAGTCATTTAAAAATTTCTATGCTGGAGGAATTAACACAGGAAGAGAATATATCTTTAGTAAGGAGTATCTGCCTTTTTATCACAAAATACAATTTTCTATACTATACCCTTTGTGATTTTTGAATAACATACATATTACAAAGCTACAATAATCAAAATAGTGTGGTACTGATGTAAAAACAAACATATAGATCAGTGAATGTTTCTCTTATTCAGAGAGCCCTGAAATAAGCCCACTTGTCTATGGTCAAATGATCTTTGATAAGGGTGCCAGGATCACTCAATGGGGAATGGGTAGTCTCTTCAACAAATGGTGTTAGGAAAACTGAATATCAACATACAGAAGAACAAAGTGAGCCCCTTACCTTACATTATATACAAAAATTGACTCAAAATTAGTGAAAGGCCTAAACTCAAGATCTAAAAGACCTAAAACTGTACTCCTAGAAGAAAACATGGAGAAAAACCTCAGGACGTTGGATTTAGTCATACAATTTCTTAGATATGACAACAAAAGGCATAGCCAACAAAAGCAAAAATAGACAAATGGGACTACATCAAACCCCAAAACTCCTGTATATCAAAAGAAACAGAGAGAAAGGCAACCCACAGAATGGGAGAAAATAATTGCAAATCCTATATCTGTTAAGGTGTTAATATGCAGAATATAAAGAATCTCTATAACTCAGCAACAAAAAACCAAGTAACCAAATTTAAAAATAGGCAAAGGACTTGAATAGATATTTCTCCAAAGAAGATACACATACGGCTGACAAGTGTATGAAAAGATGTTCAATATTGCTAATACTTGAGAAATGCAAATCAAAACCACAATGAGATATCACCTCATATCCATGAAAATGGCTACTATAAAAAAATCCTCAGAAAATAACAAGTGTTGGTGAATGTGGAGAAATTGCAACCCTTGTGTGTTGTTGTTTGGAATGTATAATAGAACAGCAATTACAGAAAAGAGTATGGATGTTCCTCAAAAAAATTAAAAATAGAATTACCATATGATCCAGCAATTTCACTTCTGGGTATATACCCAAAAGAATTGGAAGTGAGATCTCTACAAGATATTTGCACATCATGTTAACTGCAGCATTATTCACAATAGCCAAGAGGTGGAAGCAACTCAAATGCCCGTGTATGGATGAAGAAAATGTGGTATAAACACAGAATAGTATTCATTCTTAGAAAACAAGGAAATCCTGTCACGTGCAACAACATGAATGAACCTGGACAGTGTGGTGCTAAAGTGAAATAAGCCATTACAAATAGAAAATTAATGTGTGGTTCCACTTAGATGAGGTATTGAAAGTAGTCAAACTCATAGAAACAGAAGGCAGAATGGAGGTTGCCAGGGGTGGGAAAAGAGAAATGGGGAGGTGATATTCAATGGGTATAGAGTTTCAGTGTTGCAAGTGGAAAAAGTTCTAGGGCTCTGTTGACAATGTGAATTTTCTTAACACTATTGAACTGTACACTTAAAAATGGTTAGGATGGTAAATTTTATGTTAATGTATTTTTACCACAATTAAAAATAAAAATTAAAAAATTGTATCTGTAACTAAAAAACCTTCCCAGAAAGAAAACTCCAGGTCCAAGTGCCTTCACTGGTGAATTCCAGCAAACATTTGAAGAAGAACTAATGTCAAGAGTACACAAACTTTTTCAGAAAACAGAGCAGTAGGGAACCTTGTCCAACTAATTTTATGAGGCTTGTATTACCCTGATACTAAAACCAGAAAAAGACATCACATGAAAAGGAAACTTCAGAATATATTCCCTGTGACCATAAACTGAAAATCCATAATATAAAAAAGTACTTAATGAAATATTAGCAAATTAAATTCTGCAATGTATACAAATAGTAACACATCAAGGCCAAATGAGGTTTATTCAAAGAATGCACTGTTGGCATAACATCTGAAAAATTTGTCAATGAAATTCATCAGATTAGAGAAAAAAGGAGAAAATCCATTTGCTGATCTCAATAGATGCAGAGAAAGCATTTGACAGAATTCAAAACACATTCATGTTAAAAACTTAGCAGACCAGGAGTGGAAACTTCCTCAATATAATACATAGCATCCAGGAAAAACCTACAGTTAAACCTATAACTAAAATTATATTCAATGGCGAAAGATAATACTTCCCCTCTGAAAAATCAGAACAAGGCAAATAATGCCTGCTCTCTGCACTAATATGCAACGTTGTCCTGAAAGTCCTACTCAGTGCAATAAAACAGTGAAATGAAATAAAGGTCATAAGATTGGGGAAGAAGTAAAGCTGTTTTTATTTGCAGACAACCTGATCATTAAGTAGAAAATCCTAAGGAATGTATTAAAAAAAGCTAAAATAAATTGAACTTATCAGAGTTGTAGGATACAAAGTCATTATAGAAAAGCAGCTTTTAAATAGATAAACAGTTTTTTTAATTCATCCTCCTCCTCTACTTCCTCCTTGCGTTCTTCATTTTCCTCTTCCACCTTTTTCCTGGCAACTATAGGAGGACCTTTTGTGTCATCAAACTTTCCTTAGACTTGTAATCAGCAATATCCTTCTCATGCTCCTCCTTCAGCTTTGCTGCCTTGGTGATTGATATGGTTTGGCTCTGTGATCCCACCCAAATCTCACCTGGAATTGCAATCCTGATAATCCCCACGTGTCAAGGGTGGGACCAGGTGGAGGTAATGGAATCCTGGGGGTCGTTTCTCCCGTGCTGTTCTTGTGATGGTGAGTTCGCGTGAGATCTGATGGTTTTATAAGCATCCGGTGTTTCCCTTGCTGGCACTCCCAGTCCATCTTACCACGCTGTGAGGAAGGTGCATGCTTCTCCTTCTCCTGCCAGAACTGTAAGTTTCCTGAGGCCTCCCCAGCAATGCAGAACTGTGTCAATTAAACCTCCTTCCTTTGTAAATTACCCAGTCTCAGGTATTTCTTCATAGCAGCGTGAGAATGGACTAATACAGTGAGGTAATGATGCTTTTCGCTGTCATTTAAGTTATTCCACATCTTATCCAGCTTTTTTGCCACATCTCTAATAGAGATGCCAGGCTTTGTGAATTTGATCTTGGAGCAGAATTCTGAACAGAGCAAAAAGAATCCAGATGGTGGCCTTTTGTGGGCATTAGGATTCCTTTTCTTTTTGCCTCCCTTAGCTGGTCCATAATCCTGCGTTTCCCAGTCATAGCGTAATGTATCTGCCTTTGCCATTTCATCAAATTTACACTTCTCTTTCTTAGTCATTGTCTTCTATTTCTCAGAGGACTTCTTGGAAAATTCTGCAAAATTGACAGAGACCATGGGTTTTTCTTCTTAGGTTCTTCTCCGTACATCTGCACAAAGAAGGCATAAGCAGAGATCTTGCCCTTTGGTTTCTGGGGGTCACCTTTAGCCATCCTGACTGTATAGTTTGCTGGTCTCTAGAAAAACAATTTTATCCTTACATAATAACAATGAAAAGCTAGAAAAAATGTAAAGACTAACTTGCATTTTGATAGTGTCAAAGTGATGAAATGCTTAGTGATATATTTAATGAAAGGTGTGTAAGATCTGCCTACTATAAAACTACAAGATATTGTTGAGGGAAGTTAAAATTGACCTAAAATGGAAAGACATATCATAGTCATGGATCGGCAAACAATATTAGAATGATAATTCTCTCCCAACTGATCTATAAGTTCAATTCCAATCAAAATGCCAGCTGGCTCATTTGAAGGGGTTTAGAGACTGATTCTAAAATTCACATGGAAAGACAAAGAACCTTAAATGGTCAAAACAATATTTAAAAAGACAAAGTAGCAATGAGCATGCCTGGTGCCCAGATCTTATTTTCCACACCATTCTCCAATAAAAGAAACAGAAACTCTTGAATAAGTTGCTCATTCTAGAACTGGGGAAGGAAATAGATAGAATGAGACTGGGTCATCTTGTAGTGCCAGAAAGTAAGGAAAAAACGAACCAAAATCACTTATAGGGATATGTCACAGGGGCACAGGAGCCAAGTGAATGAGCTTTCACTAGCCAAAGCTGGACCAATTTGAGCAGCAAATTGTGTTGGATTATAACTCATAGTTTGTACCCAGATACAAAATACCTGCTCAGTTATTTTCAGAACTGTCAAGGTCATTCAAACACAAGGAAAATCTGAAAAAGAGTCACAGCCAAGAAGAGCCAAAGGAGACATGACAACTAAAAGTACTAATGGTTTTCTATTTGGGATTTTGGAATTTATAAAGAACATTAGCTAAAGACTAAGGGAATCTGAGTAAAGTTTGAGACTTTAGTTAATAATAGTGTATCACTCCTGGTTTATTAATTGTAACAGATGTACAACGCTAATGTGAGAAGTTAAAATAGAAAAATCTGGGTACAGGGTACATGGTAACTTTGTGCTGCCTTCTCAATTTTTCTGTTAATCTAAAACTGTTTTTAAAGTCTATTAAGAAACAAGATAAGATTGGAGGACCTACCCATACTTGATTCCAATATTTATTATCAAACTACAGTATTTGCCACTATAAATAAAATGTACAATCTACATGAGAGATATGGAGATGAATGGAACGGAGCAGAGAATCCATATGTAGACTCTCCCTTCTAAGACCAATTGATTAGCAAAGGTGTCTAGGTAATTTAATGTGGAAAATATATTGTTTCAGCAAATAGAGCTGGACCAACTAAATGTTTCAGGGAAAAAAATACCTTGGACTTTTATTTCACTTACCCTTCCCCAAAGTTTTCCTTCAATTACTTCTACTCCACTTAACTTGAAATGTCCCATTGACCTAAAATAAGCACTAAATATACAAAACATCAAGATATGAAAGGATGAGGGTGTATGATATCTACCTTTATGTATGACACCTCAGCCAGACTTGATGATGGGGAGGACACTTGGTTCTTTTAATTCACTGACAAATTGAGTCCTCAAATGGCTGTTAGGCATGTGACATTTACCTCATTTTATAGATAAGGATACAGGCTTGGGTAAGTTGTTTGTTGCCCTGTGGCAGACACTGTTGGTGCCTGTGTCATTTCCCCTTGGTCCATTTTTGCAGCACCGTAGCTGCAGTGGACACTTCTAAGTTCAGACTTACCACCCTTCCAGAGGCATGTTCTGTGCTTCTTTCTTCTTTTCACTGTGGGCACTACGGGAGCCTGTGAGACTCTCACACAAGTGCATTCCAGAAGTTTGGGGGAATTTATGCTCCCTCAATCAATGAGGGACTGGAGCTGGTGGATAAATGCCCTAAAGTCCTCTCCTTTGGGCAGACAATGCTGGCTGCTTTCTGTACACTCTTTGAGATTATGGTAGAATTCAGGCCCCAGTGCCTAAAAGCATTGACTTCTACTATGTACCATTATGTAGATCATTCTTTCCTGTGCTTTTCTTCCTGCTCCCGGGATCACTTCTCAAACTACTATACCCAAGTCCTAATTTCAGGCTCTACTTCTTGTTGGAACCAGGAGTGGCCCTACACAGCAGATGCTCTGAATGGGACTCTGGAACTGGGCTGTCCACTCACTGGTCAGAGGGCAATGAGGACTGTGTGATACGTGAATGGTAACAACCTTTGACTGACTTATTGCAGTTACTAAGACTCTCCCTTGTACTGGATAGAGATGAGGTACAGGTGAAAGGGAAGAGGTGGGTTTTAAAGCAGCTTTGCCCTTTACTGGTACAGGGCAAAAGTATTGTCATATACTGACATGTGCTGTGAAGTTGGCTGCTTTTTGATAATTGCCTTAGAAGCCTTGAAGAAAAAGAGTTAGGCTCAGACCAGCCAACTATTTCCTCAGAGCATTCCAGAAAGCCAAACAGGCTTCATGGCAATGTTTAAAGAGACCTATGTCTCTTGTAGACAGAAGGCAAACTGTGTGAAAGTAAAACTCGTGCTTCAATCCTAAGGGTGACTGGGCAACAAAGGAACGTGCGGGTTGGAGAGGTCACCTATTGCTAAACTCAGAGCCATGAAAGGGAAGGAGTCCCTGGACCTGGAATAGGGGTATTTGTTGAAAGTACTTTACTTTAAAAATTTGAACCTTCAGGTTTTGCAGAACATTTCAGGCCACCAGAAGTAGCTCTCTCCTGCTAGAACAGCTGCCCCTTGCTAATCCACTCAGCCGAAGTGGAGGCTTTGCAGGTTAATGCCTGTCCTCCTCAGCATCATCTGCTTCTCTGACCTCTCATTACCTCCAGACCAGTAATTAAGATAAAGTCTGCTCATACATAGTCCCAGAAGGGAAATTCAGTTTCTGTCATGGGAGCAAACAGACTATTTGTGGACAGACTTGGAGGAGCTAGGTAATACGTACTGGCATAGTTCAGGGGAAAGTGTGTAGGAGTGGATCTTGAGGGGTTGGAAGGAGGGACAAATAATAAGGCAAGGTAGGAGGGAATTTATTGTCATGGGAGTATTCCCCTTCAAATTGGGATTGAGTATCTTGGCAAGAACACTTTGGAGTAATATGCTGTAAAGATTCTTGTTAGTTTTAATATTAAGATTCTAACTCAAGCTTGTCCAACCTGCTGCCCACGGGCCTCATGTGGCCCAGGATGGCTTTGATTTGCATCCCAACGGAAATTCATAAACTTTATTAAAACAGTATGAGATTTATTTTGCATTTTTTTTTTTTTTTAGATCATCAGCTATTGTTAGTGTTAGTATATTTTATGTGTGGCCCAAGACAATTCTTCTTCCAATGTGGCTCAGGGAAGCCAAAAGATTGGCCACCCCCGTCTAACTTGTTCACAAGAATCAGTCAAGTATTAGACCAGATGTGTGCTCTCTGAGGGTATGGGGCATCCTCTATCCAGCACCCTGAGGTCATAATCAGTCATTGCGCCACAGGGCTCACATTAAACTGAGTGAAAGAAAGGATGATGATTTAAGAAGGATGAATGTGCCAGTTATCATCTGTGTACTGGCTAGACGATCCAAACCCAGTCCTCAAATCTAAGGATCATTATGGGATGCACATTTTGGCTATGTGCAAGGGTTTGCAGTCTGTACCAAGCCAATTGAAATGATATTTATCAGAAGGATGTACTTTCATAAAGGTATTATTAATTCAGGATGACATATTTACTTGTCAGAGTTGACTATTTCTGTGATGAAGTGAAATGCTTTCCTATGATCTTCCAATCTTTGTATCATCAAAATTACAATGCCAGTTAATATGGTATACTCAGAATATTTTAAATAACTTTATTCTTAAATTTAACAAGCTCTTATTAGAAATGCTTTGGTATCAATACAATAGAAAATGCTGGTTTTCCCCCACTGAATCATATCAAGTAACTGGAAAAGTTACACATTTGTTCTCCCCAGCTTTTTGGGAAATTTTCACAAATAATGACTACTACTTATTCACATGGCTTAATATGGTACACTGTAATGATAACTTTTTGGACTTTAGAAAAAATAAACAAAATATCCAGCAGAGAAATTTGCAAATGCTTCTTAGTGTCTTCTCCAAAGGATGTTTATGTAGGCAATACACCTCTTAGATCACTTTTTTCCCCAGCTTTGCCATTCTCATTCTTAAAGCTGCAATAAAAGAAAAAAAGAGAGTTATAAAAAAATCCTCAATTTTTACACTAAATGACCATTCATAGAATGCAGGAAAGTTTAAACATACCTCAGATGGTTTTATCCAACAATGTGAGCATTGATTTAGTAGCACAAAAAGATAGTAGAAATAATAAGCTATGGTTAACTTAGGGCAGAAGCAGGTTCAGAACTAGAAGGAACCTATTTCTACAAAGATTAGAAAAATTAGTAGAGCAAACACAGCACAAGTGGAACAAATACAGGATTAGTGCACCATTTCCCTGTTAGCCATACAAATATATTCCTACAGGTTGATGATTGTGTTTTACACACATTTCTGAGCTACATACTGCCAAAATAAAAAGGTGGGGACACTTAAACTCTATTTCATGACTGTGTTTGCTTTTAGCTCATTAAATTTCCTTTCCCAAAGGAGCTCTGGCCTTTGGATATACAATAAGAAAAACAAATTTCTTTATGAATGAAACAACATGAACCAGTAATTAACAGTTATTATAAAATGTCTTTGTCAAGATATTAGTGAGTGATTATAAAATGTCTTTGTCAAGATATAAGTATGCTTTAAAATGGCAAATACATCTTTTTGGATATATTCTTCTGCTAATAATATATTGAATGTAGAAAGCATTTTTTTAAAATGTAGATTTAGAATGTATAACACTCTTCTGGTATTCTGGACAAGTATGTTGGTGTTCTATCCTTATTATTTAGGATTTCAGTGTATAGCTGCCTTAGTCATGTTCCAAAAGTTTAGAAATGCTTTCAAGGCACTGATCTAAATATTATAATAATGATCTAATATTACATTCACATGTAATATGGCCCAAGAACCAGCTATGTAACTGATTGCACAATTTTGTTTAATTAAAAAATAAAATGGAAGATATGTTTTTCTCATTTCTGTGCCATATACTGGTTACCCTTTGACGATGGAAATGACCCCATGCCTAAGAAGCCTTTTTGCACAAATATGAGAAGGGATGGGATCTAATTCTGTAACAAGACCATGATCATTTTAATTGTCACTCCACTTATATGAAATATTTCCATTTCAATGATGTTAAAGAGCATTATGTCCCTGAAACTGTAAGAGGGATGATCATTTCCAGTGGCAGGGCCAAGAGTCTTCCCTAGAATTTAGGATGAGCTGAGAGAATGTGCTCTGTAGCAAGCAGGTGTCGATTGCTGGGAGAGGCTGTAGTTACATGGCAGAAGGTGAACAGAAGGCAGAAGGTAAGACTTTATGAAGTTTCCACTGTTGGATTTTATGGGCCTCTACCTTGCCCCTACCAACAAAAGAGAGTAGGAGTGAGGAGCTTTCTAAGAGTCTCAAGTCAGGGGCAAACTGCTTTTTCTTACAGTCATTCTTCACCGTAAAATTCCATAAATCAGGCACATTCTGTGTGCTGTGGACATTCAGAGAAGTTTGCTAGAGTCTGCTTTCCTTTCTCTCCTATTTTCAAGCCTATGGCAAGTACATGGTGTGAGTTCCAGTAAATGCACGGGGCCAGAGCATGTTGGCAATAGAAGGCTTGGTTTAGCAGCTAAAAACCCTGGGCCATCAGCTCTCCTTTTTACTCCTATTTTCTGCTGTTCTGTGATCCCTGCCTCTTCTTCCCATAGCAATTCAGATGCATGGTTTCAGCTGACTGAACTTGGTGGTCTCCTTACTCTCAGTATCCCTTGGACCCCAATGGCTGTTGCAGATTGGCAATCAGCACCAATGGCATGTGAGCTCCCAGAGCTGAGGTCCCCACCACTTCATCCTGGAATGCCACTGACATCTCTAAGAGGACAGAACAGAGCTGGAAGTACAAGACTAGGTTGGTGAGGACTACCAAAGAAAGCCAACTACTACCCCCTGATTGGTGGAGATAGCAGTGAGCTCCCAAGCAAAGCTGGCTGGGGCCATGCAATGGTGGAAGTGTCTGGCATTGAGCTTTATCTTATGAACCTGTTATATTTACATTAGCAGATGGACATAATGTTGCCTGAATTTTCTGTCATGTCTTACTCTGTTCAAAATTTTGACTAACAAATCTTGTCTTTAAAATCTCCAGGCTCTACCTTTTTCCATTTCTTTCTTCTTCCTGCTGTTTTCCAAATTAATATTTCTCTTAGATAAGGCATTGATAACCATATTTTTACTATGGGAAAAGAGACTAACAATTCTTAACTATTATGCCTACCAGGGCTATTTATCTTAAACAGGTGATGTATACCACAGATAAAGGAATTGACCTAAATGGTGAGTTTTCAAGTATCATAAGCATTTTTTGGGGGGAGTTAGGGGAAGCAGCTCAACCCATTTGGTGTTTGTGAAATTGAAATGCATAGGTAGTTATGTATTCTGTGTATATGTATGGCCCCTGAGGGCATATGACACTGTGACTTACTTATTTTAAAAACCCATTTTAAAAAATACACATCAGCTCTGTAGTGTGTATGCTGAATTGGAAAACAGCAATGTAAAACAATATCATGGTGGAAGGCAAGGAATTTGGAGCATTCTGTTTGTAAGATACTTTGATTGATAGTACAGAACTCTGTATTGTTACTTTGTCTGGAATAGGTTTTCCTGTTTTCATTGTTTTAGTTCAGGGGCATGATTAGTGTTGTCTGGAAATGTTAGTCACTTCCTGTCATTTTCCATGGGGTAAATGTGTTGACAAGGTTAGAGGGGAAGAAATAAGGGTGTTCAGGAGGAGCTGGCTAACATCCTAGTTCAGAAACGGGGTTTTATAGTGGATAATGCCACTACTGTTGACCATAAACAGCATGTTCCTCTTTTCTGTCTTCTGTGCTTTTCAGTTTTAAAATGAGTTTAAGATGGCAAAGTTTGATCAGTGAACAAAGCTCTTTCTTAAAATGGAAAGAAACTTAGTATCTGCAACTTTCCATTGTGGGACATACCAGTCAACTCTGAGGAAGTTATATACGTGTACACTTTCCAAAAACTTAGAAATTCTTCAGGTAATTAAATTTATATTTGGGATACCTACTTTAACTACTTAAAATAATGGGAGAGGGTTCATTTTACTGTATTATTGGCAACCTAATACTGGGTTAATTGGGTGTAGAGGAAGAAATATTATTGAATTATGCAGGTGTTACCATACTTCCATACAATTATCAGGTTCTACTGTGAAATTAGGCTGTACTTAATATTTATTGCTTTTTAATGAGAATCCTTCCATTAGAGACATTTAAAATTACTACCCCTAGCAGAAACATAGAAACCATATGTCTAGGTAATTTGATTTACATCTTTAGCCGAGGTGAGTACAGCTATTATAACTGATTTTGTCAGGTTCTTATTTATTCTTTATACATGATAACTAGAATATAACATTAAAGTCATAACAAGGAATCTAAAATTGGGAAGCTATCACTTTTGTAGGAAAAAAGTGTTAAAAGTTATTTTCTATTCAATGCTAAAATAGCTGGTTGGCTATAAAGCTATAAAAATTTTACAAAGAATGAGAAATGCAAATATATAGAAAATAGAAAAGATAAATATGCTAAGTTGGGGAAGACTATGCAAAGTTAAAGTTTATAGAAAAGACAAGATAAAGTAAGGTTCTATTTTAAAATGTAGAAAAATTAGGGAAATAAAATTAATGAAACTATAGAAGTGTAGAGAAACAAGATACAGCAAAGTAATAAAATGCTCTGAAAATAAAATTTGTTTCTTGTATTTTGTTTCAAAATTAAGGCAATTTGTTAACTTATATAAGAAGTTTAAATCACTGTGAGGCATAAATAAAATAGTCATCAGATTCTAGTGGGAAAAGATATGTAATTGATGATCCAACATATTAGTGACCCAAATACACTCACAAGCAGCACCATACCCTGATACAAGATGAAATTCAAGTTATTAAAGTTCATCAATACAATATCAAATAAGGCAATGATTTATTTTTACTTTCTTTATCTTTTGAAATGACTGAATCACTTTACTGGGGTGACAATAATTCCTATCAGCATTAATAAAAAAACTCAGTGCATATGAGTTTTATGAGGTGGTCAAAGAAGCCTGAAAGCAAGACTGTGTTAGCACAAGAGAAGCAGGTCACATGACAGAACAGCAGTGGCATGCCTTGTCATTTTTATTACCTGTTAAGGATGGATCCTCAGTCCCATCTCCAGTTGTCTGAACATCAAATGGGGAATGGTGGACAGGGCTGCCTAAGCTTTCTTCTTGCTCTTTCAGAGATATGGAATTTTTGTGGGGAGATTTATAATTTGTGTTTTCATGAGGACCAGCTTCTAATCTTTTTCTAGGAAGTGGTGTTGGTTTGGCTGGCTGGTACACCTGACTATGAGGAGCTATGGGATGGTAGGATGGTTTCTCAGCTTCTCCTTCATCCTCCTCCTCCTCACCATCAATCACAACCAGCTCAGCATGGATGATCCCATCATATCCTGTCAGAAGCTTCTTGTTTTCTTCATTGTCTTCTGCCTGCTTATACCCCATGAAGATCATTGTCACTGGTTCTGTATCATTTATGTCAGGAGGCAGGGAATGAACGATATTATATCTGATATCTTCCTCGTCCTCCTGACAAGTGGGTGAAGAATTCTGGTGTTCAGATTTCCCAAATACTGTCTCTCTGGGGCTCAGCCTTGCCTTCGGAGAGGGCGCCTTTTTGTCCTGTATGACATTTGATTCTTCGCAAGGAATTAGCCTCTTTTGTGGGGTGTGTACTGTCTCTTCTTCTTGTTGAATCACTGATCGGGGGTGAGGTACTGGCCGAATGGGACTGATATGATTGAAGCTGTTGCTCCTTTCCTTGGAAAGTCCATCGTCCATATTGTGTATGGATTCATTTACATCAATGCCCAGTCCATTAGTTTTAATCTTTATCCTTTCTTGAAAGTTTGGTCCAGGGGTCACCGTTTCTCTCTGTGGGGTTGTAGGCCTATAAAAAGGATTGGCATATACAGGCTCATGATACTCCGTTGGGGATTTAGAGTTTCTCTCTGAGGCTTGTCTCAGAAGTTCCTCTACTTCAACTGGTGCCAGGCCATCGGTGCCGTTGTATGCTGCACCGTGATTAGAACTTACTGCATATACTGACTTTTGCCCATCGTCATACACTTTTATTCCTGTGCCTTTAAAGTCATCTGATGGCAGAGGTATTGAAGACAGAACTGTACTTTCTCCAGTCTTCAAGTCTTTTTCAACTTTAATTTCCATGGCATATAAAGCTGTTAAGAAACAAATTCGATCGTTGATTTAGTTAACTTTTCTTTTATAAACTCATCTGCTTTCACAGTGTTTATTTTTATATTAAGTATACCCTTTGTGTTCTTTTATGTGAGATGTTGTCTATTTTTTAAATTTCTGACTTTACTCATTAATGATGTAATGACCAAATGTAATAACATGGGTTTTTGTGTAATGGTGAATGGAGTTATTACTAAAAAATGGAAAATGTGGAAGCAGAGAAGTTGATTAGAGAAGATAAGCTAATGGTTCCAAATAGTAAAGATTTCATCGAGGAATCAAAAGATAACCTCTTTCCTATTAATAAATTCAATGAGACAGATGTATTTTCTTTTGCATTTCTCAATGGGCAGAATCACTCTCTTCTTTGTCAAGAAGAATGTGTTGCATTATGCATCACAGTAAAGTGCCTAGCACAGTATATTTTGTAAAGTTACATCCTTACTGTACAGGCCAGCAGCCTGGTGAAATTGCAGAGGCGTGTTCTAAAGTTTTCACAATGGAGAGGGCATTTAAATGTAGAACTGGGATGGCAAAGGGAGGAAGAAGGCTAGAATCACACGCTTCTCTTTCTGCCTTGTTTCTTTTCATTTTCACTCCCATTTTCAAGTAGAGGAAGGGCTAAACATAGAGCAATATCAGCTGCACTGAAACAAATGGACTGGAGAGAACTGGGGAAGCTGAGATTTGCTTCATGACCCGGGTAAGATCCCTATGGCTGGAATTTCAACTGGAAAAGTAAAGAAAATAGGATTCTGTGCAAAATTACAGCGTGACAATGCTTGCTTTTGTTGTGTCCCCCCACCTATCTTTTTGAACCACTTTTGCATTTCTTTACCTCCTCTATAGCCTATAGGCCAGTAGTTCCTGGCCTTCCTCGACTGCCCAAGAAAAACTGCAGTATCCTCATATGCACTCTCCCTGTCCAGCTTCTCTGCTTTATTCTCTGCATTGCACTTCCTGCCATGAAGTATTTAGTGAATGCCTACTATGTGCCTAGCTGAACTTGGCACATAGTAGGCATTCACTAAATATTTGCAGATAGCAGTCATTTATTCATTCATTTATTCATTCATTTGTTGAATGAATAAATGACTGCTATCTGCAAATAAAGAATAGCTTTTCCTTCCACTCTAAAATTCAAAGCTTTCCTTTCTGCTCTCATACAAGCCTTCATTTTTCCAGAAGCTTTGAAACATTAGTTTTATGTAAGTCAATCTCCCATGGAGGTAAATAAGGCCTGAACTTCCTGAAGGAATAATTTCGTTTTCAAAAAAGATCTTAGTAACCCCCAAGGAGTTTCTATTGAATGGAATATATCGGGAGAAATCTTTTTTGACCAGGGAAGCTTTGCTTTCAAGAACTTCTTGTTTCTTTCAGGTCTTTATCTTCCTTATCCCTGTCTGGTTTGTTAGGGAATAAAACGCATGGAATAAATGCTATTAATATACCCTCATTATCCTCACCTATGCAGTGACTCACATACCTTAGGGGACTTTGTAAAATGGACCATTGCCTAACCTGGAAGAATAATATGTCATAGCAAGTTGTGAATATTTGACACTGTAAAATCTGAAACTAAGAACATGCCCTTGGACACCGATTTCTCATATACCTTTCCTATTTTGTTCATCATCTTCTATTTCTTCATTTATTTCCTTCCTTAACCTAGAAGGTATGTAGGACTTTGGAAGGTCAGGGATATTAGCATAGATGTCCTCAATTGACTCTGTAAAATTAATATGAATTCAAAATACATTTAGAATATATTTATAACAATGGGAAAAATTTCAAATTACCAAAAAACTTAAACATAAAGTAAGTTATTCAAAAACATACCTTCTGATCTTTCTTTCTTTTCCACCTTCACAGACTATAAGAAAAAAGAATTCTCCATGATTAATACAGTTTAAAAAACAGAATCTAAATGTGGATATGCTTTAAAAAATTATATAGTATTTGTTGATTCATTTTTGAGAGAGAATTACAGTTTTAAAATTGGGTAATGCTCACTCTTATTATGTCTTCTGTGGTCCGCTCAATTGACTTTAGTTTCTTTAAAATGGCCTCTTCCTTCGTTGAGATTTGCAGTTCAGCTTTTTCAAGATCTTGGATCTCTTTCTCAAGCCTGACAACAAAAAGATACACTTTTTTTTTTTTTTTGCTTAACATAGCACAAATGCAGAGTTCTCAAA
Organism: Cebus imitator; assembly: GCF_001604975.1. NCBI lineage: Eukaryota > Metazoa > Chordata > Mammalia > Primates > Cebidae > Cebus > Cebus imitator. Next base: position 4,108,923 of record NW_016107514.1, on the reverse strand, counting down.
TATATCTTCCCCATATATAAACTTGCCTTGGAATATGCATGTAACTAGCCAGACACCTTCTAAGAACATAATGTCACATTTAGCATCACACCACACATCATACTTAATACATGGAAGGTACCTAACGCCCGACTTTGAACAATTTCTAAGTTTTCTTTTTTTGACAAAGGAACATATTTGGTAAAGCACTTGACCTTTGCTCCATTTTCTTCATTGTAATTACTAATGTTACTTCCAAATAAAAGAGACTTTAAAATACAGAGACATAAGTTTAAAGATGTACCGAAAGAAATGGTATATTTGTAGTTATTACGCAGTTCACCAGTTTTTCATATCCAAGTCACCATATAAATTATTTGGAGAAAACATTATTAAACTGACTTAATAATCATAGCCATTTAATACTTAAAATTCTTGCATATTCTGTCATTGAAAATGACACTTTGATTTAATTTCAGTTTCCTAAGAGTTGGGCCATATTATAGTGAGTAGGGTAAAGAGACGTGGAAATGGACCAAATCTAGGCACAGTAGCTTCAACTGCTGCTGTTTCTAGAGACTACTTTTTCTGGGGGGAAATAACAGGCACATATAGCCTGACACAGTATAAGTAACTAACAACGACAAAGAGACAGACATTTGAAATGGGACGGTTGCAAGCATTCTGAGCTGGTACCTTGGCCAGCATACAGCTGCATGTCAGATTCAAATAAACTCCAGGGGGCAGCATTGTGACCTCTGCTCTATAAAAACATACAGCCACCGGCAATCACGCATGAAGGCTGGCCCTTGGCAGTCACGTAACACACATAGTTTCTCAGCCAAATACACTAAGGCTCTAAAGTCAGCTGCCTCAGAGGATGGCTGATTAGATTCAGCAGCTGGTCCAGGAGATGACAGCTGTGGATATTCATGTCAGCTAAGAGAACTGTCAGTTTTCTTGGCTTCCTTCTTGAAGATGGTCATGGGCCTGGCAGCTCAAAAACGCTGCACTGTTGTCACGCCAATAAAAGCCCAAGAGATGGTCAGTTTGCTAGCTCTTTGCTCATTGCTTCAGTTTCAAAGTTCTTACTTTGCTGCTTCCTCTGGCCATTGGTAGTTTGCCATTTATAACTGAGGTTTTCTTGCATACCACAGACCTTTAAGTGAAATAAATGGAGTAACCTCTGGTTTTTTAGAAGTTACTGAACTGTGACTGCCATTTTATTGAAATTCCTCCATATCCATGGCAGCACCTTTACCCTTCAGCAGAGCTGTGGGGATATATGTTGGTCCAGTTTGTTAAACGGGAAAGCTCCGCACTGAAAGTGATAAATCCAGGTGCGGTCCTGTCTCTGCTACTTACTTCTTATAAAAGCCAATTCTTTTAACCTCTCTGAAACCCATTTTTTACCCTGTACAGATATTTGGTGACACTAAGAGATGATGTATTTGAAAGCACATTGAGTACAGTTGATATCAGATGCAAGTTTGTTATGATATAATTTTTAAAGGTTTTCTGCAACACACTATGTGTCATTCCCACAGGGTCCTTACCTAATTTGCCTCTTAGAGACAGTCTACAAAGGGAAGTCTTTTGGTAGAAGACAGGAAGGTTCAAATCATTGCTGCAGGCAGCTCTTGGACATCAGAACCTAGCTGTGGAATCTGGCGGACCTGGGTTTGAATCCTGTCTCATCTACCAGTTTCCTGTGTGACCTTGGACAAGTCACCTGACCTCATAAGACTCAGTGCTAGGCCGGGCAAGGTGGCTTATGCCTATAATCCCAGCACTTTAGGAAGCTGACGCAGGAAGATTGCTTGAGCCCAGGAGTTAGAGATGAACCTGAGCAACATAGTGAGACCTCAGTCTCTACAAATAACAAAAACATTAGCTGGTCCTGCACCTGTGGTCCCAGCTACTTGGGAGTCTGAGTTGGGAGGATTGTTTGAGCCTGAGCAGTTGAGCTTGCAGTGAGCCATGATCACACCATTGCACTCCAGCCTGGGCAACAGAGTGAGATCTAGTCTCAAAAAAAAAAAATACTTGTTGTCTTTATTGATTCATTCTTTTAAAAATATTTACTTAGCATCTACTTTGAACCAGGCACTCTGCTATATGCTGGGGATCTTACAGTGACCAAAACAAAGTCCCTGCATTCAAGGAGTTTACATTCTAGTGGGAGACAATACAGGAGCTGGCAACCTTTTTCTATAAGGAGCCAGATACTAAATATTTTAGGGTTTGCGGTCCACATATGCTTTCTGTTGCATATTCATCTTTTTTCCCATTTTTCTTTTGTAGCCTTTTAATAATATAAAAACATTTTTTAGCTATGTCTGTACAAAATCAGGCCAGGGCTAGATTTGGTCCTGGGCCATAGTTTGCCAACCCCTGCATTAATAAATGTGTAATAGAATATGTATATATTGCAGACACACACACATATATGTGTATATCTATATATATAGATACATGCACACACATTTATGAAGAAAAAACATTTCTGATGAAAAAGCAGGATGGGGCTATAAACAGCAGGATAAGAGTATAGAGAAAGATGGGGAAGGGGGCACTACTTCACACAGTGTGGTGAGGAAAATTCTCTCTGATAAAGTGTCATTTGAGCAGAGACAGGAAGGAAGTGAGAGCAGGAGACATGAGGGTTTCAAGGGGAGTGTGCTCCAGAGAGATGGAAGAGTAACTACAAAGCTTGGGGGAAGAGCTGATGGAGTAGAAAGGTGAAATGAAGTCAGAGAGGAGGCAGATGGCCAGATATACAGGGCCTTGCACATGAACGCCTTTTGGGAAGCCATGGGAATTTTGAAGAGACAAAACATGGTATGACTTGAAATGTAAACAGTTACACTGGCTGCTGTGTGAAGACTAGACCGGATGGGGCAAATATGGAGGTCAGTTGTCCTAAAAATGTAGATGAAGATGGCATAGTCCAGATGTTGGTTGCCAGTAGAAGGGTGAGAAGTGGTTGGATTATGGAAATATTTGAGAGAAAGAGCTGCCAGAATTTGTTGATGATTACATGCAGGGGATAAGAGAAAGGGAGATGTCAAGGTGATTCCAATGTTTGTGACCTGAATCATTGGAAACATGCAAATACAATTGGCTGAACAGAAATCTGGGAGACAGAACAAAGGGGATTTGTGGGGGATGTGTTAAATTTGAGACAATCACGTGTGATATGGATTGGATGTACAAGACTGGAGCTCAGAGAAATCTGGGTTTAAAGATATACGTTTGGGAGTTGGTATTTATACATTTGGGAGTTGGTATTTATAACTTTCCTAGAAAGTGAGGGAGATAAGAATTCCAAGGACTGAATCTGGGGCAATGAAACATTTAGAGGTCTGGCCAATGTTAACAACTTCATAGGGCTTTCTTTTCTTTCTTTCTTTCTTTTTTTGGAGATGGAGTTCTCTCTCTGTCACCCAGGATGGAGTGCCAGGGTGCAATCTCAGCTCACTACAACCTCTGCCTCCTGGGTTCAAACAATTCTCCTCACTCAGCCTCCTGAGTAGCTGGGACTACAGTATTGTACCACCACACTTGGCTAATTTTTGTATTTTTAGTAGAGAGATGGGTTTCACCACGTTGGCCAGGCTGGTCTCAAACTCTTCACCTCAAGTGATCCACCTGCTTCCACTCTCCAAAGTGCTGGGATTACAGGCATGAGCTACTACACCCAGTGACTTCAGCTAGTTTCTTCCTGTCTCTGTCCTTTTCTTTTCCTGGGGCACAGAGACAAAGCTCTTGGTCTGGTTGGCCATTGACATTTTAGGGAATTTTGAAACACACTGGTGTTTGTTGTTGTTTCTCTCTGAAGATAAAGCCTTGGGTAATGTAATGCCTCATGATTTGTCTTGAGAATATCTTTAGACTAATATGGTAAAAATGTGAGGTTGAAAGCCTGCAAACCTCATCAGCATATCTGCTAATGAATGTTTTTTTGAAGGTTTTCAAGTCAGTGGGTGAAAGTTGCATTAATAAGCGGCTGTGGTCTCACAATACATCATGACATGTTTGTGAAAACTAAACATGAATAAACACCTCCCTCCTGTTCTTTATCACTTAGTCACAGCCAACTCTGAGTTAAAAAGGATAACTAGGAAGCATCTTGGTACTATTTACTTAGAATCACAAACCTCTGACAGGAGATGCCTACTGATGTAGAACATTTCTTAAAATTTCCACCTCAGTGCAAAACTTGATTTCTTATTTTTGTGTGTTGATTTGATACTTCTAATATTTACGGACAATATAAATATCAGATGAATGTTAGAGATTTGCTGCTCTAGAAAAGCTTTCTGAAGGATCGGAATGCCAATGGAAATGATGAGGGGCTTAGAAAGTATAACTGAGAGTAAGGAATTGGATGCTGCCCAAACCCTCCAACCCCCTCCATTTGGTCAGAAGTCAGTGGCAGCCTAGCAATAGAGAAGAGGAGGTTTGACAACCCCTGCACCAGATAATACACTGAATTTTTGAGCACTGACTGTCCTTAAGGAGCATAAAACAGAAATTGCAACTACTAGGCAGGGCAATTTTTGTATATCTAGCACAGTGGTTCGTAACCAGAAGCGATTTTGCTCCTTGGGGATATTTGGCAAAGTCTGGAGACATTTTTGCTTCTCATCACTTGGCAGGGGGAGGAGGGGGGTGTTGCTGAAAGCTAGTGGGTAGAGGCCAGGATGGTGCTAAATGTCTTGTCATGCCCAGAACAGTTTCCTCACAGCAAATAATTATTTAGTCCAAAGTGTCGATAGTGCTGGGATTGAGGAACCCTGGGTACCGAAAATAATACCTGGTGTCTGAGCACAATGGCTTATCCCTGTAATCCCAGCACTTTGGGAGGCCAAGGTGAGCGGATCACAAGACCAAGAGTTCGAGACTAGCCTGACCAATATGGTAAAATCCCATTTCTACCAAAAATACAAAAATTAGCTGGGCATAGTGGCACAAGCCTGCAATCCCAGCTACTCAGGAGGCTGAGGCAGGAGAATCGATTTAACCTGGGAGGCAGAGGTTGCAGTGAATTGAGATTGCACTATTGCACTCCAGCCTGGGCAACAGAGTGAGACTCCATCTCAAAAAAAAAAAAAAAGCCTGGTATAGTATAAGTTCTTGATATGTACTGTAAAAGGAATTTGTTTTTATTCATTTCTTTGATATTTTAAATTTTCTCATTATTTCTTCCCATTCCAATATACATACACGTTTGTGTATCTATTCTTTTCATTGTTCAATGACCATTCATAGTTAAGAGAATATTCAGCCCTGATTTAAAGCTTAAACAATGCAAGACTTAAATTAGGGACTCATTCCTAATCTCTTTCCAAAGGTAGTTTTGGAGAAGAGAAAAAATATGGTAAGTATAAATGAAGTATTGGGGAAATATATATATATATATATACACACATACACATACACACACACACATACACGCACGCACACATACATGTATGCATGTATATACATATGCACATATATGTGTGTTTATGTGTGGGTGTATATACATATATATGTACAATTACAATTTTTTCAAATGGAAAGCTTTTGGGGAGGTTACCATGGGCTAACTCTCTAAGCTTCACATGCCTATCTTTCAGTTGATGGGTTAGAATTTCCATAAGTGCTGCCATCCCCGTCTTCAGAAGGTATTACCTTTCAGAATGGGAATTGAGCTCCTTGAAATGCTGATTCAGTTTGACGAGGAACAGGCAGCAGAGAAAGAGAATTACCCTTCTTGGTGCCTCCCAGGCTGTTAGGTGGGGCTTGACGGATGAATCAGTACCTCTCACAATTTCTGAGAGATGGTGGGCAGGTATCACGTGCCAATTTAGATAAGCAGAGTACATGAAAAAGGATTTGTAATGCTATCCATTATTGGAATCTTTCTTCTCCTTGCCTATTTGCTGGGGAAAAAGAGGGTTATTTTCAAGAGCTCCCTCGGTAAAAGCAGGTACAGTTCATTTCATGAACTGTTGTAGTAATAACCTCCCTTAATCATCACTAGATAATGTCTCCAATCCAATTCCAACATGCAATTTTTTGTCTTGGAAAAAAGGACAGCACATAAATGCTGGATGCATCAGGAAGAGGTTATTTCAGAAGGCAATTTTTCTGCTGCTAAGGGTCCATTTATCTCTCTCAGCTTTTGGTGGAGTTAACAAGGACTCACAATCTGATAGAGTTTGCCATTAGGGGCCAAACAGACTGAAACTCATGAGGAAAAAAAACCACACAAACCAAAATTCAAATGTCGTCATCCTACCTTTTGGTACTTCATGTGTTAGCATTTATAACATTTAACATGTATTGCATATTTACATTGCACCAGGCAGTGGCCTATTTCATCCTTCCAGCAACCCCCGTGAGCCCTGCTGTTAGTTCCAATTGACAGATGAGCAAGCTGGGTGCCTAGAAAGGCAACCGGCTTGGAGGCTCACAGGCTGCCTGCGGCAGGATGGAATTTGGAATCAGGTCTTTACTTACAGAGTCTGAACTCTTAAATCCTCTCCAATTAGCCACTGTAGAAAGAAAACTTAAAAATATTGATTCTTAAGAACTTAGACACAACATTCATTTTGCTCAGCAGTATAAAGGGATTTTTTTACCTCCTATGATAATAAAGGAAGTGAAGAGAGAAATGATAGCTGGGGCCCAGCAGTGTGTAAGTGTTGACCCATTACATATAAGGGTAATACTTCTATCCTAATCTTCCTTAGGGTTATTTTGCTGTATTGGGGATTTTTCTGCTCAGTGAGTTAGTCCATCTAACAAGGATTAAAATCTGGGCTTTATCTTTTTTTTTTGGCTGCTTGACTTTGGTTCTTGGTAGGAGTTCTTAGAACAGTCTCCTTCAAAGAATCTGGGCTTTCCTAAGCTAATGCTACTTTACAGCAAGACTTGAGGTCAGAAAAGAAAGTCTTTTCTTTGCACACAAGACAGCGTTGTTCAAAGTAATTGAAGCAGTAGGTCTTAAATATAAAGCTGGCTAATGCAATTTGATTATTTTACTGCAGTTTCAATGTAACCACCAGTGCTAGGTATGAATTTAAGTTTATGACTGGCTCTTAGCTATATACGTTGAAGGGACTGATGAATTACTTGGTTTCAATAGCCCAAACTCTTCTATTAAAAGCCAGGACTACACCTAAAGAGAGGGTCCAATGGCTATTTCTCTGGGATAGACTGAGTCAGCAGGTGTTATGACACTACTGATGTACCTCTGAGGCCAGTTGATAGAAGTGCTAGGACCAATCCCTCGCTGCTGACATTCCCCAAGCTAGATAAAGAGAAATATACATATGTATGTATATATATATTTTTAAGAGATGAGGTATCCCTGTGTTGCCCAGGCTTGTCTTTAACTCCTGGGCTCAAGTGATCCTCCCACCTTGCCTTGGCCTCCCAAAAAGCTGGGATTGCAGGTGTGAGCCACCGTGCCCAGCTGGATCCAGTTTCTTTCAGAACTCACAGGCTCTCAGAATGTCTTTGCCTCCGATAAGTATTGAATTCTGCCTACAGTGGTGAGCAGTTCTAACTTGATTCTTCCCTTGGACCAGAGATGCTCTTCCCTTTCTTCCCCACTAAATCTTGGGAGAACAGAAAACAGTTGTTGCTTTACCTATATTTTGTGAGTTTTTGTGTGAAGGCCCACTTTCTCAGGAGATGAAAATACTTTTTCCTCCAGTTTTACCCGTGGAAACAGAAAATAAACCCATCTCAAAGCTAATGCACTTGGCTTAATCATTTAACCCCTCCAAGCTTGTTTTCTCATTTAGGGAATAATAACAGTATTCACCAAAGGTTGTCTTAAGGAGATAATTGAGCTACTTGTTCATAAAATCCTACAACAGGGCTTGAGGTAGAGGAATTCCTTAATAAAGATGAGTTACTGGGCCAGGTGCGGTGGCTCACACCTGTAATCCTAGCGCTTTGGGAGGCTGAGGTGAGTGGCTAATTTGAAGTCAGGAGTTTGAGATCAGCCTGGCCAACATGGTGAAACCCATCTCTTCTAAAAATACAAAAATTAGCTAGGCATGGTGGTGTACACCTATAATCCCAGCTACTTGGGAGGCTGAGGCAGGGGAATCATTTGAACCTGGGAGGTGGAGATTGCGGTGAGCAGAGGTTGCAATGAGTTCATGCCGCTGTACTCCAGCCTGGGCAACAGAGTGAGAGTCTGTCTCAGAAAAAGAATAAAAATGAGTTACCCTTTTCTCTTTCTTAGCTTGCTTGGGAGAGGAGGACCGTCTGTGACAACCCCATTGGAAGACAAAAATCTACCAGATCCATTCCGGTGTTAGATCTGCAACTTTAGCAAGCACGGTACTAATATAGCTTCAGGGACACACCTGTCCTTGAAAATACTATTCTAAACAGAAAATCTCAACAGTGATCCAGCATGACCAGAAGAGTTATAATAATATGTACGGGGATGATGTGTATTTAGTAAACATGGGCAGAAAGAACATACTAGTCTTTTTTGACAACCTGCTGTTTTCTCTCTTTACACGCCACCCCCAATCCATTCTCCTTTTCTTCTCTTTAGTGATAGAACTCTCTCAGTTTTATATGATTTCTTGGCTACCTTGCTGTGGACTACATGTCCCAGTGTCCTTGGCATTCAGATGGTACCATGTGAGTAAATTCTGGCCAACAGGGTATTAGCAGAATTGACGTCTGCAACTGTCATGTCACGCCATTAAAATAGAGCTGCTTGTCCTCCATTTATCTTCCCTTCCTGAAGTGGAATGCAGATGAGGTGGTGAGCTGGCTTTGACCATATAGACAAGGGCATCCCTTAGGAGGTAGCAAAGCAACAAGACAGAAAGAAATAGGGCCTCTAGGCTGGGCACAATGGCTCATGCCTGTAATCCCAGAACTTTGGGAGGCTGAGATGGGTGGATCACGAGGTCAGGAGATCGAGACCATCCTGGCAAACATGGTGAAACCCCATCTCTACTAAAAATACAAAAAAATCAGCTGGGCGTGGTGGTACACACCTGTAGTCCCAGCTACTCGAGAGGCTGAGTCAGGAGAATTACTTGAATCCAGGAGGCAGAGACTGCAGTGAACTGAGGTTGCACCACTGCACTACAGCCTGGGTAGCAGTGCGAGATTCCGTTTCAAAAAAAATGTCTACCAGTTAATTTGATGTATGTGAGAGAAATGGACCTTTCTATCTCATTAAGCCACTGCTCTTGAGGACTCTTTTAAAGTGACAAAACCAGTATGCTGACCATTGTGTAAACTTATGGGGAATGAATTGTAGTGTGACAGATTTTAAGTGATTTTTCATAATTTTTTTCATTGATTTGCACAATTACTCATTTGCATCTTGCATTTCAGATAGTTAACTAGTAAAAACAGAAAAATTAATCAGTCTTTGGCTCCAGTGGTGAAAGGATTTGTATATTTCTAAAAAAAGTATCAAATCTAGTATGATTTGGGTTGACAGCTGGCTAATATTGAATGGTTAAGGTTAGCAGTGAAAAATGAAAGGTCTTTTTATTTTTTAAAATCATAGCTCATCTAAAATAATCTCTCTGGAAATTCACTGGCTGCTATTGAGTATATACAGTTGACTTTAGTCAAGTTATCTTGACTGCAGTGTGTTAGTCGTACGTAATAGGCAGATAAATTATTACTATGGGTCAGAGGTTAAAGATATTTCATCTTTATAGATAATTTGGCCAAAGGTAATGGCAAATTACACTTTCTTAATAAAATTGAGGGTAATGTAATCTATTAGAAGGTGAGCTTTTTGTTTTACTTTTTAAAGTTGGGGTTTAATACATTTCATCAAGTGTATAACAAACCTTTATTAAGGAACTATTACATGTCACGCATATTTTCTTCACTAAGCTGAAATAAAATCATTATCTTCAGTGAAATAACTCAGAAACAGACAAATACCACGTGTTCTGACCTATAACTTGGTGCGAAGTAATGTGTATTTATGGACATATACAGTGGGATAATAGTCACTGGAGACTCAGAAGGGTGAGAGGGTAGGAGGTGTATGAGGGATGAGAAATTACCTAATGGGTACAATGAACATTATTTGGCTGATGATTGCACTAAAAGCCCAGACTTCACCACTATGCAGTATATCCATGTAACAAAACCACTTGTACCCCCATATCTACAAAAATTTTTAAAAAGTGCATATCAAAAAAGATAAAGAATAATTCAGTGCACCGACAGTAGGTAAGAACAAAAACTATCCAATATGGCTGGTGTCCTTAAAAAAAGAAAAGAAGAAGAACAAGAACTGCCTTAGAACCAGCCATTGTCAAAGTGCATGTGTAATAAGGAAGATCTAGCCTGCTGGTGCAAACAATCACATGCTACTGGTAAGCATGCCAGAGAATTAAAGGGCACTGGCATACAGCAAACACTAAGTTTGCTGCAAGCCAGATCTGTTGCCTCTAATCTGGAGCATTTAAGAATAGGACAAACAATACAATGCAGCAACTTTAAGATAACAAGAAGCAGAGAGCCAAGGCAACAATGACATTGAAGCAAGCGTCGGTTTGCTCTGATGGTTGGGAACAGAGCAGGTGTTTAGAAAGCTGAATAATCAATTACATGTGAATAGCTTTTGCATGGGTGAATCTCATCTCTTACTATAACTCTGAAAATATTAATAATTATCTTATGGGCAGATGATAGTATCCTGATTTGAAACTGCCATGTAGGCATGTAACATTAGAAGAGAGTGATATAGCAGGGAAGCAAACCCTCTTAATCAGAACGATATTTTGCAAATTGAGGGTTTCATTTGCCATGAAAAATAAGAAACCAAACTGGTTTTCAGAGTATCAGCCACTGTCATGCACAAGTTATTATACAAATGTAACTTCCATATGAGTGCAAATAAACATATACAGTGCTCTCAAGGTTGATGTGATATGAAGGATTAGTCATGGGCTTCTCAAGTACTCTGGCAAGACAGAAACTAGGTGTGTGTGTTTTTTTAGTAAGGGATTGTAGAGAACCTTGTACATGACACACATTTAATAGGAGTGAAATAATTGTGACAATTTGACTTGCACCCACGTGTCATAAGGTTCCCAAGTGACCATCAACTACTATGGTGGCCAGGACACGGCAAGTTAAATGAAGATCTATTTATCCATGATTCTGGTAAGCCTTTTTTTTTTTTTTTCTAAAAAAAATTGTACAGAAAAACATTTCTATGAATAAACTGCTTGTAACTATATACTGTAAAGAAATGGCAAAAAATATTTAATGATGTAGACAGCTAGTGACTCTGTCCTTTCAGAAATAATTCCTGGCTTTGTGCCTTGGAAACCCTTAACATTTATCCCTGACAATATTATAGAGCAGCCACTATATTTTCTACTTTTTATCTACTTCACTTTTGCTTTGCTTCTTGATGTTAATTGTTTATATTTGATTACCAAGAACAGGGCTATATTGTTTGAAGATCAACAAATATAAATTTCAATCCTAATGAAACATAGAGTAGCCAGCAAGAATCGGATAACCTTGGGTGGTCTAAATGGATGAAGTGACCTTATGGCAGACAAAAGATGCATTGCAAGGTGGTGGGTGTGGAAGTGTTTTGAGCTGGTAAAATTAGTTACAGGAAACTCTCCTGCAGAATGGAGAAGACTAGGCCCTGTGGCAGGCAGCACCGATCCTTTCTCTATTACGAGTTGCTGCTCTTGAACATTCTTCCTTTGTGACCAAGGTTTGGAGAACAGATCACTGAACTAATTCACCTCCCACTTTCCGGATTGTTCAGTTACTACTTTGTTCTATCTTTACTCATGTCAGCACAGCCAAAGGTCTATGACAACTCTGCTAATGATGTCAAATTTGTATTTCAAGGCACTGAATCCCATTTTGAGTGAGATAATAAATGTAAGTGCATTTTGAAAAGTTAAAGGATTTAAAGAGAGAAAAACACAAATACAATTTTTTTTCTGGGAGCTTATCATTCTGAAATCTTCTCTATAAGACTGAAAGACTTACATATGGCAAGTTATCAATAATATTCACCAAATGAATCAAGAATAAGCAGCGTAAGGTCTAGTGGAAAGGGTCTGGAGTCAGGAAGAGCTACGTGTGACTCCTGGCATGACTGCTACCAGATTTATAGCTTTCTGTGCTTTAGTGTTCTTATGCACAAAATGAGGCTAATTAGACTTCCCTCAGAGAATTGTCATTCTCAGAATAATGCTCCATGAAGGGTAGCTGTTGTTAAATAAATTGAAGTGGAGTGGAGGGAGGACCCTCAGGGGTAATTGTAGTCTACTTTCCAGCCTATCATGGTGGGGGCCAGTAACCATTTATTCCTTATTTCTACTCACATATAGATGAGATTGGCAGGTTTGAGCAAGAATGAGTGCTGGAAGGTGGGAATAAGGAAATAAAAGGGCACATAGAGGTGGAGAAAACGGGGAGAAAGTAAACAAAGCGATGGTAAGATGGTAAAACATGCCATCAATAATTGTTTCAAAAGCCAGGATGCTATTACCATATAACTTTGTCCTTGTCTCAAAGTAGCTGGATGTTTATTCTTTTTTTTTAAAAAGCATTTCAAGGCTTTCCTTTTTAGTTCATAAATGTTTAAGTCATTATCTAGGCTTCTTCAGCTGGTCCTCTTAGAAAGGTAGCATTTTTACGTACTAATATTCATCCATACCTCATCTATTTTTCTCATTCATTTATTAAGCTATATATTCACAGGTATTCCTACTATATGCTAGGCATTGTACTAGGGGCTTGTGTGTGTGTTGGTGGGTTGGAGTGGGTAGACTTTTTCCCTTTTAAGTTTGGTTTACTTAGCTTTTTTTGTTAAGTTAAAACTGAATCTCCTGAATTAAAAATAATCAGACTATCTGAGAGATTAAAAACAACAACAGATGAACTATCACAAATCTGGTAAACCAATTAGTCAAATATGGAGAGTGAAAAACATGCTTGGAATGATTTTGACTCATATAATTACCTTAGAATAATTTCTTGCGTGTCTCCAGGCAACAGCAAATTTAATAAGAATCAAATGGTGGAGTTTTTTTTCCCTTCGTTTTTCTTCTTTTTCTTATGTTGTCATAAAAGAGCAGCTTGTCTATCTCTCTGCTATGTGGTATTAGGTATGGGTTAGGGTAGGAAGGCAGAAACATGTAGAATGTGATATTTTTTCACATAGCGTACCTCACCTGTGTTTGATGAAACATTAGTTTCATAAAGGTAACATTGACCTGCACAGGTAGTTAAAAGTATTAGGTAGGGGTTAAACTTGGATGGAAATAACAATGAGCTAAACTTTGATAAATGATAACCAGTAACAAAAAAAATTATCTTTTATGTTTCTACATCAATGTTTTGGGTTTCCTTTTGAATTGAATCTTGCCTGCTCTCTTTTGAGTTAATGGAGTAGATTATTGCTTTACATGATATTGAGCAGAATACATTTTCTTGGGTTTCAGCTCCCTTTGTGGAGGAATTTTCCTTAAGTTATATGGGATGTGGCCATGGCTGCTGTGCCAGTCTACTTGGCTATTCTCTTGGCTTGGATAGTCACATAGACATCCAAGGCTTCACATATACCTTTGCCCATTTGTATCATATGTGGAAGGTGGTTTCTGACTATTTGGGGGATGAATGAAAGTTCATTAAAAGAAGGCAGGAGGTCAGAAAAGCACTTTGGAGTATTTACAAAAAAATCCGTACTAGAGAACATTTAATCACAAGTAGCTTATCCTTCCCAAAGGGAATGCAGCGTATTTGCATTATTCTCCTCGGCAGTTAACCTTTTACATTTCATGCTTATGACATTTCTGTCAGGCACTCTTGTGCTCCAATTAAAGTCAGAGGTCTTTGGACACAGTTCAAGAAGTAGAGTGTCTGGACCGGAGCTTGGTACAGGGCAGTTTGGCTAAGGGAGGTCATAGACAACTGCAAGGCAGCTGGATAGGGAGGAAGAACCCAGGATGTGAATAAGTTGCTGGGAGCACACCTCCTAAGGAGACTCCTTGGGGGGTGTCGCTGTAGGTGTCGGCTATCGGATAGAGGAGAGCAAGGAAAGTGTTACGACAAGATTTCCAAGCCAGGCTATACATTTGTGCTTGTGGATATTTGGACTGAAAAATCAGTGCACCTGTGTCTACAATCAGGCAGTGAATGGTTCAGTGGTCGCAGTAAGAGCAGGGCTTATTTGGGAGGCAAATTGAAACTCTGTTTAAGCAAAGTGACTCAGAAGATGTTCAATAGCCTTCCCCTGGGAACATTTCCTCCCAAGGTATTAATCAGGGCACCAGGCAAAATACTCCAAAATATTGTTCCAAAGCTAAGAATGTAACTCAGAGACAGAAACCATGGAAACCCACTTATTTTCTGAAATGTTGCCTCTCTTTGGAAGAGAAGACGACAGGATGAATAAGCAGATAGGCTTTACTTAAAGGTTATGCATGAGTCAGGGTACCCTCTGAATGTCTTTAATATGTGAAATACCCAGGTAAATGTCTACATAAAGCGGTACCTATAAGAGTGAAATTATAGCATAGATTGGAAATATAAAAATGCCTTAAAAGTATAGAGTTTACAGAATTTAACATTTGTAAAGAATTTCTGTAGGATCTGAGGCACAGTTTTATTTTTATGATTAGGACTTTTAATTAGGTCTAAAATCCTGGCTCTTTACATTAGCTGTAGACTTGTGTAACTTAACAGCCACTGTAAACCTCAATTTTTTCCCATCTATTAAATGTTACACACCTAATAGGGTAGTTGTGAGAATTCAATGAAATAACATATATGAAATGTTTAGCACAATGCCTGGTCCACAGCACATGTTTCATAAAAATTAACCCCTATGGTAGCATTCTAGCCTTTAAGCCATAAAGAAAAATCGATTATTTCCAAATGAAAAGAATCCTCGTCAGTGGATATTCTGTTTACTTCAAGAAAACTATTGTTTTTACTAGCATAAAGAAATGAGAGAACTTGGCCAAAAAATAAAAATACCTGGATAAAGATCCATGCAGTGTTGTTCTTTTAATTTAGCCTTTTAGTAGGGACTAGTATTTAATATTTTTTGTACACCTACCATGTGTCAGGCACTCTGTATTCACAGCAGTCCTGTGGAGTGACTGTAACTGTCCCATGTTACAGGCAAGGAAACTGAGGCTCAATGAAATAAAAGAACGTGACCAAGCCTATGTACTATGTCAGCAGAACAGGGATTTGAATGCCAGAGGCAACACTGCTTCAGTTCTTTTCACAACACCTTGGGAGTAAAAAGAAAGAGGTTCATGGGCAAAGTCTGGCCCTGCTCTGGACTCCAAGGTAATAGCAACATTTCTATTTTGATGTTCCCATTAAAATCTTATCCTCTAGCTGAGGGGCCTGGCAGAATGGCAAGTGTCACCCTCGAGCAGGCACGTAAGTCAAGTGATAAATCACATTCAGAGTTTGGGTTACTTCGCCTGCTTAGGGAATGTGAGTGGCTCTGCCTAGTTCAACTTCATCAGTTGGCTCAATTGCTACTCAGTGCTAACAGGAAATTTTACTGATTTAGCTGGTAATAAGAGCTTCTCAAGCACTGTGGGTACTTGTTTAGGAGAAAGATTGAATTTAAAAACATGCACCTGATTTTCTTTCAGCAGCTTTACAACCATCTGAGAAGAAAATGTTCCCTTATCAGGTAAAGCTGCTTTGGCAACGTGATTTTTATAATGCTGGGCAGTAGGGGAGGCTGCTTAATGCCGATAAGGCATAGATATTTTTTCTCTTCATGTGTTGTTTTGGAACATTCTGTTGCTTGTACATTTTTAACCAGATAAACATGCCTCTATAGGCCACGAGAAAACAGAATTCTTTATTTTTTTCAAATACATCTTTTTAGGATCACTCCTTAAACAAAGCAGTTTGCTGATTATTAGAGATACTTGTCTGTGTTAGGCATTTTGCTATTTTTAGAACATTTGCATTTATAGCTCTCTTTGTTTTTAAGCTGGAGAGCACTAAATCTGGCTTGCTTTGAGATCTAAGTTACGCTTTACTGACTCTGTGGCCTTAATTAAGTCACTTAATCTCTCTGCGCCTATTTCCTCACTTGTGAAATGGAGGTGTTGACGCTTTCTTTTTAGGATTGCTGTTTTAAATGACTTAGTGTAAGTGATTTGTAAATTATATAAATTCCTTTAAAAGCAAATCACTACTTTTATTCTATTTAAGGACTAGACTCATTTGGTGTTCACAAAGGAGTATTCACAGATTCATAACATCAAGAAGATCTAAAAGTTGTAGTGAGATGCGAGAAATTGGGTAATGAACAAATATGTAATTGGTAATTTACCAAAGAGAGTGGGGGACATGGAAGGAGATCCTAAGTGTGGTTGGAGCTTTTTGGAGAAAGGAGAGAAAAGGAACAGAACATATTTCAAAGATTTTCTATAAGAGAGAATACCTTTTCAGTCCACAGACGTTGCTGTGTGCCATCATTTCAAAGGCAGTGTGGGGTAGTCAAATGGGTCAGTCCCTGATCTTCCACTTCCTAGTTGTGTGAATTCCTTAACTTCTTTGAAAGAAGTGAAAGTAGTAATAGCTACCCTCACCAGGTTATGAAGATTAAATGGGACAATAAATGCAAAGTGCCTGGTGTATACTATGGCTTACTAAATATCTCTTTCTCTTCCTCTTCCTCTCCCTCCTCCTCTTCCTTTTTAATTTTTGGTTAGGAAGAAGCTCTAACTAGAAGCCACTATCAATACTACTAGAAGTTTACGTGCTTCTCAGAGCATTCAGGCAAGGTTTAAAAGCAATCAGTAGAGTCCTGGTTAATACTCGGATTACTCAAAATGCTGCTCAAGCCTGTTAATGGAGTTTGTGTATATGTAGCCACTTCAATTATCATCAGATGCAGAGAAAGCTGTAGGTGTTCAGTATGTGGAAAGACTCTGACAGGAGGTTTTGAGGGGAAGCAAGTAGGTGTCTGTGCAATGGGAAAGGTTTGCAGGGATTAAATTTAGGACTCTTTCAGAGATAAGCATTCTGTGTTAAGGAATGAAGAAAGTAATCACCCACTTAAGCCGGACTCTTGGTGAGAAAGTCTTGCTAAGGGATGCCTTGATAAGAATTGAGTTTTTCAAGCTATAGAGTTGACTTATTGGGTTATTTTTTAAAGGATTTATTATTTGCTATTTAGAAACACTTCATATCTTTGAGTAAACAACCGAGGGGTTTATAAATGCAAACATTTCAATTCTATAACCTTTTAAGAATTGTTAATTTCAAAAACATCTAGATAAGGATGAGCTGTCAATGATTTTAGCTATTAAATATACAAGTGCATGCAATTAATCAAGTAAAATGGAAATCATTTGTAGAGAGGAAGCCTTTTTTCATGTTGTCAGTTTTAAGCGTAATCAGATCTGTTTGTATAGTGCAGTGAGTATGGACAAAATATGGTCATAGCACAGCTACTAAATACTAAATGTCACCAAAAGATCTGTGTTTCATATCTTTTCTATAGTCCTCACTAAAGGCAATAAATTAAAGTGAATGAGGTTTTGAAAGTTGCCTACATTCAAAGATGTGTAGACTTTAATTTGTTGTCATGCTTATAACACAAGAAATTCCATCTTTTAAATGTTTTTCCTGTGTAGGTCAGAAAATGATTCTGGCCTTTCCCATATCTGTTTCTTTTGTGCTTTTTCGCATGTGATAATCCTAGTAATCCCATCTTACATTTGAGCTTTCCATTTTTTATGTCCATCACCTTATTTTAAGCCAAGATAATTTTGAAGCATTGCTTCTTATGCCAGCAGTCGCCTGACTGTACTGATCTCACATAATAAGCAGGAAAGGATGTTGAGAAATGAGGTGAACACCTGTGACCAAATCATCAAAGAACCAGAAGAGGGAAACTGTGACTAGAGTATTCCTAGAGAATCTTCTTTTCCAAAATATCACGGTTGTGACTGAGGAGGGCCTGAGAGAGATATGATGGAAGGACAGGATAAACACACCTGTAGACTTGTCACCTGTCCTAAGGTGAGAATAGGGGCTGGGGCTGTAAAGGACTGTTGTTTGTGTACCTACCATGTGCCAGGTAGGTGCTGGTAGTTTAGCACATGTATTTTTTAATCTGATCAACAACACTAAAAGGTAGGCATTCCTACCATTCTGGAGGAAACAGTCTCAGAGAAGTGTAAGTCATCAATATGCATTTAAAAAATAAATCTAGTGTTGCTATACTCAGGTGATATTTACAGTAAAATTTCTATTGTGACCTTCTGGTGTGATTCCGTAGTCTTTTTTAGAAATTCATATGGAAGGCTGGCCGCGGTGGCTTACACCTGTGATCCTAGTACATTGGGAGGCCAAGGCGGGTGCATCACTTTGAGCTCAGGAGTTCTAGACCAGCCTGGGCAACATGGTGAAACCCTGTCTCTACAAAAATATAAAAATTAGCCGAGCATTGGTGGTGGGCACCTGCAGTCCTAGATACTCAAGAGGCTGAGGTTGGAGGATTGCTTGAGCCCTGGGAGTGGAGGTTGCAGTTTGCTAAGATCGCACCATTGCACCCCAGCCTAGGTGCCAGTGTGAAAGCCTGCCTTAAAAAAAAAAAAAGAAATTCAAGTGGAAGATCCGATTGTGCCTCTGAAAGTCAGAATGGCATATCTATGTACAACATGGGACAAAGTCAAAATAAAGGTAGTTGTGGAGTGTCTCAGTGAGGGCCATACCTGAAGATACTTTGTTCTAGAATCTGGATCTGGTGCTGGTCTTGTTGATTTTGCTTCTTCATCTCTTCCTGTTCTTTTCCGCTGCTGATTCCATCTAGAAGCCATTTCTCTCTCAAGGCCTTTTTCTGATGTCAGGAAACATAAAGATATGTTATTACGTTGGTCAGTAGTTTCCAAAATCTCTTACTGTTTTCAAATCTAATGAATTTCAATAGGTGACACGTTAAAGAGGAAGTATTTTCTTTCAGTGTCTTGCCTGAATAAATCTCGTATTGTCTTTCACTGTAGCCTTCTTGATTCTATTCAAAGCCAGTTTGTATGCATCTAAGTCTCATTTATACTTCAAGGTTTAGTTTGGGTCCCTCCTTTGGCATGAAGATCCCTGGCCCCCATACTCCTGGCAGCCCCATCTTGACCCCACTTTCTTCATGCCATACTGTATGTTTATCACAGTCAAAATGGGACCTCATAATATGATGTCTTTAGTGTTATTTGTTATGTATGGGTGCATATCTTGTGTCCTTAACAAAGTCAAAATCATCTTGATGCCATTTTGATATTCCCCTCAGTGGGAGCATACAACTGCTTCAGAAAACTCTTTTGTGGGATTATTGGAATGGTGGGAAAAACAGAAGTTTGCTGTTGTGCCTTAAACATATTCGGTGTTAGTCTAAGGCTGTGTGGTAGCTGTTTATTGTTTTACTTACTTAACACCCTTTCTTTCTTCTTAGAATCTCCCTGGTTATAGACATGCTTAAGCACAAAATTTACTGATCTGTCTAAACATTGGTGAGTTTTTGTCAACTTTAACAATACACAGCAAATTATATTTCACCATATGGAAAAAACCAAAAATCTCCTCTTGAGTTTGCATGAGGAAATGAAACTCCTGGACCTGGAGTTTAAAGACCTAAGATGACTTAAAACAAATGAAAAAGACCTTTAAGTTTTGGATGGGCTTTAATTAGCATGTAGTCTACATCTCAAGTAGAAAGTGTCAGATATACTGTCATGTTATTTTCAAGGAGCTCAAGTTTCTCTTTTTCTCTTGGAATAAAAGGGCTCTCATTATGTATCTAATCTGCCTCTATAAATTATTTGTTCAGTTATTCATTGTTAATTATTCATTGGGGATTCACTACGTTTAAAATCCGTCATGAAAGAATCGGAACTTTATTTTTTGGGACTTCTTTCTCTTATATTGAAATTTAATGAGAGCAAGTAAGAATAATTTTGTGTCTTTTTAAGGGATGCTAGAATAAATACCACTGAAATACAAATATCTCTGAATTAAAAACACATTTAAAATTAAGTTTAATTGTGATAGATAATTACCAAAGGATGGGTTTTTTTCCCCCCTAAGGTAAAGACTTTTAAACCATTTTTTTTTTAAGAAAGAACCCCAATATAACACTATAACTTATAACACTGCAAATAAATGTTATATGGAACTATAGTTTGGAAAACAGATGAATTCAGGACTGCTCTAATTGAAGCAGTGTGATGACCTGAAGGCTTATGGATGAACAGAACATGGTTTGAAAAACACTAGATTAAGTAAATAGCAACTTCACCCCCAATCATCACATTTGTGTTGGCCTTTTCAGAGTCTTAAGCAATTGCATGTGAATAATATACACCATAAGAGCAATTTGTATTACTGCACTCTGTGGCCAGAGATTGTTTACCCCAGTGTTATCTTAACCATTGGTTATAGCTGTTAAGCTGTTTGTAAAAATGTTTTCCCGCAGACCCAGTAAATATTATTAATATTGGTCAATATTCAGCTCCTGGGGTCAAAGATGCTAAGAAAATTTGAATATAGCATCATTTTAATAATTTACCTTGATTCTAATTTATTTTTAATTGATGGAATTTTAGCTAATGTATAGAAAAGAAGACAGTAACAACTATAGAAGTAAGTTATACTCCTTACAAAACACCTATAAGGAAAGCTCCAGTCAATTGCATACGTGTCTCTATAAGAAACACTCAGATGGGTGGTTTTATGAGGCTGAATTTAGGGGTTAGAGAATCATTTTTTTGACGTGTTAGGTTAACTTGGGGCTACCTTCTTAATGCTTAGTCTGGTTAGAAATAATTTTAATTTTAGCCTTGTAAAACTTTGTTCATGCTTCATAAATTTTCATTTATTCCTGGCGGAGAACTCACTACCATTGAACTTAAATATAAAATATACAATTTGGATATGCAATCAAAATGATATATTGATACAATCACATATATACTGTAGTAATCAAAATGGTTATTTTGTTTTTATGTCACAGTTTATACTTGTGCTTTAATATATGAGGCTAATGAATATAATAAAATCTACTTAACAATGAAATTCAGAATTGAAAGCCATATTAACTAAATTAAAATATGTGACATGCAGGTGATAGATCTTTCTGCAGTTTTTTTTAGGAAAAGGTTTCCTTGAAGCACTTCTATATCTACCCAGAAGTTACAGTAGACCTGGAATAAAATGTTTTTCATAGACTGAATTGAGTGGACTCACGGAAATCAAACATTTTTCAGATTGAGTGTATTTTGTGTTTCCTTGTAACATGAGATTGTGATCATATTACTAGGCAGGAAGATCCATACAGAGAAAGGTCTCAGAATAGTTTGAATATTAAGATGTAAAAATGTCCCAGAATCTGCCTTGCTAGTGCATCGTGGGAATGATCATCAGATTCAGGAGCTAAAGAGTATCAGAGTGAGTTACTACCACTATTTTGAAACGTGTGTATTCTAATATAGGAGGAACACTTTGTAAATGTTTATGCTTATGTTGTTTAATGTGTGTCACTGAAGTATGATGAACTAGTTTGCAGTCAGGAAGGTGGAGACAGTAGTCATGAAAACCAGGACAAATGGAAGAAGAAGAAAATAAGAGACAGACTACAGAGGCCAATAGAGCTTTCCTAACTTGGTGAACACATTGTAGAGCTGTTTTTAAAAATACTTTTGCACATTTTGAACCCTATTTGGGAATTATGCCTTGTTGCTGTTTGGTATAGCCAACTATTTTCTGCAAAACGTAGAATACACTTTACTGAAACAGCCACTCTTTCTTCTCTGTGCCCTGTGCAGTTGGTGCCTCCCACAGAGTGTTTATCACAGAATCAGCGTCATTATGAGTTTACATATCAGTTACCATTTTAAGGACACAGGCCAAATTTCACTTATTTTATATTCTTAGTGTCTAGTTTGTACCTTGTATATAATAGGTACTTAATAAATATTTGCTGACTAAAGGCCCTATGTACATCCATATAAATTCTACTTGATCAATTAAGACTCAGCTTGAAACACATACCTTTAATAGTGCCTTCTTGACCACCCCAGATTAAAGAATACATATACTGTGGTTTAAATTAAAACAACTATCCTTTATCTTGTTTCCTTAATCTCAAATTTCCTAAATTAGGACAATGTGTCATTTCCCCCAATTCCCAGCCCTGCTGCATGCCACACATACCACTTTTGGCCAGTGAATAGCTTGGGAAAGTGGATAGCACTTTCAGGCAGAGAAAATGGAAACCTTTTGCTCCAGGTATAAGCATACCTGAACCAGAGTGCACTACTGGCAAAGGAATACAGACAGGATTTTGGCACCATCACTTCAGGTATGTTTGTGCAGTACACACTCTGTGCAACTGTATATGGCAGACCAAAACATGATAAATGTTTTGGTTGAATTGGATTGGAAGAGGTCTCCTGTGTTCTGGAAAGCAAACCAATAAGGAAGATGATGTAGTACTTTCCAGACTGTTTTTGGCAAGTGCTGAAATGAGGTGCTACCTCAGAAATGGACCTTTCAGTGAGTCAGGGCTTTCAAGTGAAACTTACAATACTTTCTAGAATGGACTGAGGGGATATTTAAATATTCTCTTCTACTGTGAGCTCCGCTGTTTTGTGGTTACCCATTCTGCAAAGATAGCAATTGCCCATTCTCAAGGATAGCTAGAGAGCTGTCAGTTTACCCAGAAGCAGGAAGTAGTTCATTGGGAGATCTGGATTGTATGAGTAAATTGTGTGCATGTGTGTGTGTGTAAATTGTGCAAGTGTGTGTGTATGAGAGAGAGAGAGAGGAAAGGAGAACAAATGACCTCTAACTCCTCTTGTTTTGGAGTTAGAAATGGTCCATCTAAAACACTGTTCTACATTTGACTGTTGACTTCATTTGAATTGCACTGAAACAACTTGGCACTTTAAAAAAATTTCATTGATTTTTCTAGTACACACTGCATTTCTTGACTATGTATACTACTCATGTAAATTAAGTTTGACACATTGGAAGGGCAGCAGACTTACTATGCTTTGAAATTATCCATTAAACATCGGAAATGTCAACTTACTTAGAAGCAAAGAAGCAAACAGAATCCAGAGAGCTGAGGTTAATTGGAATCTTAAATTATGGTTGTTGTTTTTTTTTTTCTTTTTTTTCCAGATGTAGATATGTACTTGTTCCATTAAAAAAATGAAGTCAGTTGCATTCGGCAAGTTAATTTAAATCTGTAGACCCTGTGAGTGTGCAGCCTTGTATCATTAAGGGGATTCATTAAATCTATTGATAGCAGCCCTGACAGATAAGTAGTTTCCTGCTTGGGTCTTTTCACAAGGAGCTCCTGTTTGTCATTTGCTTGCATCCTGTCACTAAGCTAAGTAATAAAATGTTGAAACTCAATGTGCTTTAATTACAAAGTGACCACACCCAGTGAAAGATGTAAAATCTGATTTTAAACATGGAGAGTTATTTTTGGTTATGATCTCATGTTCTGTCAAAACAAAATAAAACAAAAACCCAAAGCATGCTCAAACAACATTGGGCTCATGGCACTGAGCTTTTAAATACAAGCATCCTCCACCATGCCAGACGCTGTTCTGCACCCTGGGGGAATGGCTGGCCTTTCATTGATTTCAAAAGGAACTTCCTAGCTGGATCCACTCCCTAGGGATGTTAAGCAAGACTGTGAGCAGGGCCAAATTCTCAAGGCTGAATTCTCAAGGTTACTCAAGAAAATTGGGAAACTCAGTAATGAATAATGAAAGTAAGAAAATGATGTTTTCAACTTTGCACATGTTTGCTAGAAGGTATTAATCTCATATGCAAATATTACCAGCTTGTTGGACTCCCCTGTGGTTATTACCATATTAATCAAACGATCTTCGAATTTTTTTTCTTTCCTAAAGCATTTTTACTATTGAAATTTGAGTAACATTAGAATTTTTGAATACAAAAATCATTGAAATGAAATTAAAGTTATAAGTTACCTTCAAATGCTGGTGCTTTAGTTTGTCTTCCTCTATTTTCAGACGCTTCTGTGAGATTTCTTCCTGTATTTTTCTTTTATCCTGAAATAAAAAAGTTACAACATATTTTATTTTTAAAATTTGCTTAATTATGTTTTCTTAGGGTTGTTGTCACTATCCGAATGGCCCATTAGAGATATTTTCTTGGCATTGGTATGAAGCTGCTTTGGAAACTCCTATTTCAAAGGAAAGGAGAGGAAAGTGAGACATTCAAAGCATTTTGCTTATGGGAAAGAATATGAAAAGGTACTTTTCCAAACAGGGCTTAAACATCCTTCTTCACTCCCCTTTTCTTTCTTGCCCATTAGTCTAGCAAGATTGACCTACTGAGTGATGTAGTAGAACAAATGAATTGTAAGGAGAGAGTTTTGAAATAGACGTGAGGAAACATCGTGAGAAGAGAGAATGGTCCTGGTCCAACGTTGAAGAAACTTCTGGGTGAAAGAACTCCTTATGTGGAAAAACAGGTCAATGGATGAATCATTAGGAAACTAGGAAGCTGGGAAGTGGGACTGTTTCCTCCTCTTGTATAGCCTGCTGTGGGAAGATAGAGAAAAAGGGTTGAGATAGTACTTCTTCTTTTTTTTTTTTTTTTTTTTTTGAGATGGAGTTTCGCTCTTGTTACCCAGGCTGGAGTGCAAAGGCGCGATCTCGGCTCACCGCAACCTCCGCCTCCCAG
This sequence comes from Cebus imitator, assembly GCF_001604975.1. Classification (NCBI taxonomy): domain Eukaryota; kingdom Metazoa; phylum Chordata; class Mammalia; order Primates; family Cebidae; genus Cebus; species Cebus imitator. The sequence goes on along the minus strand of NW_016107514.1, from coordinate 4,084,194 downwards.
GTTCAGGCAATTCTCCTGCCTCAGCCTCCTGAGTAGCTGGATTACAGGCACGTGCCACCATGCCCAGCTAATTTTTTGTATTTTTAGTAGAGACGGGGTTTCACCATGTTGACCAGGATGGTCTCGATCTCTTGACCTCGTGATCCACCCAGACTAAAAGGACTTTTAGCTCCCATAAAACAAAACTCATGAAGATATATTATATCTTTCACCAAGTTTAAATTATGTTACCTCAAACAACCCAGAAAGCATAACTACTAATACAAAAATGTTGTGCTTTTAAGAAAATATAGCAAATAATATTAAGTAGACAGCCTGCGTTTGACTTCTGCCTCCTCCGTGTACTAGCTCTGTGTCTTTGGATAAAATCCTTAACTTCTCTGTGCCTCAGTAACCTCATCTGTAAAATGAGGCTACTGAGAGTACCTACTTGATATATGTAAAAGTTTCTAGAACAGCGCTTGACACAGTGCTCTAGACATACTTAATAACATTAAATAAATAAATATGTAACTTGTTAATCACCTAGAAAGTGACACATTAGATCTGGCAGTGCTTTCATTAGCTTGAAATGTTTGAGAGATTCTTTGGAATTGTTAGAGACACTTGACTAGTCATGCAAAAAGATCTTTATTTCCTCATTTTTGATCAGAGGTGACATTTTTTTCCATCTTATATGTTGGTATTAAATTTGCTTTCAAAATTCAAAACTCCCAAAGGATAAAATATTGTTGCCAATGAAGACATCCAAAAGAAGTAGTCAATAAAGGTAATTTAGAAGAAGGTGTTCAAAAAATATTTTGCAGCATTATTGAGATACGTGCATGGCTTCCTGATGTGACTATTTTGAAGATAAAAACTCTTTTTTGATGTATAAGTTCAGGTACATTTGTTGAAGAAAAGCAACATATTGCTCTCCAAATGTATACTGTGTTTCCTTCTGCATGTAAGAAGAATATATGACTTCATCAGCTTATTATTGCTATTATTATTACTTTTGAGATAAGGTCTCATTCTGTTGCCCAGGCTGGAGTACAGTGGCACAATCACAGCTCACTGCAGACTTGACCTCCTGGGCTCAAATGATCCTCCCACCTTAGCCTCCTGAGTAGCTGGGACTATAGGCACACACTACAATGCCCGGCTATTTTTTAATGTTTTGTTGAGACCAGGTCTCACTATGTGACTCAGGCTATATCAGTGTACTTTAAAAATTTCGCGTTTGTTTTGAAAAAAGAAAAAAAAGCTAGGCAACAGGCATGGATCTTGAGAATAACTTCTTTCTTTGGATGAAATCTGGCCATTAGTATCAAAAACTCTGAAAGCCTCTGTGAATCAATTCTTCACTATCTCTAGAGGCTGTTCTTGAGCAAATATTAATTATATTTTAAATTCATTATGCCAAACATTTTGGTAATTATTTTTCAGGCACCATTTTACTTAATGCTTATCATAACAAATAGACGCTATGATCATTTCCATTTACAAAGAGGAAATGGAAGTTTAGGGGGAAATTAACTCAGCCAAGTTTTTATAATTGTCAGAGTCAGGATTTGAACCCAGGCAGTCTGAAGTTAGCCTCCACACTCCCAGCCAATTCATGGTGCCATTCTCTGGAGTGGAAAGTTAATCAAGCTAGTCTTAACTTCTGCCTTTGTCTTCTATATCATGAAGTACTGTAGCCTGGAGGCAGCTCTAGAACAGCAAGCACTGAATGTGACATCTCATTAGCAGGGAGCACATTTGTAGCTCCCTAGATGCTGGTGCTATAACTAGCTCTCCATGAAGAACCCATAGAGAAGAGCATGTTATGTGTAGTGGACAGGGATTGCTGAACCCAGCAATGCCTCCCCACCCCTGCTGATCACCAGTTTGGGCTGGTTTGTTATTTGGGCTAGTTTCATCCTGGGGTTAGTAATCAGGTAATTGAAGCTGTGGGTAGAGGCATGGCATCCGATGTGTTTTGGCAACAACAGGCTTATACAAGGGTTGCTAAGGAATACTAATGTTTTGTTACTCCGAGGTAATATGACGCCTCTCTTATATCGGTCTATGTAGGAAAGAAGGAAATTTCATAATGTTATAGGCATGATCCTTTTTTAAGATAGGTGTATTTTATCCTCATAAGATATTCATCAGCAGAGAGTTATTGTTCCTTCGTCAAATTTCACTGGACTCTGTTAGCGTTAATGAAAAACAATATGACAATAACTTAGTTTCAGTACAGCAGAATAAACTACACGTCAACCTTAGGTTGTTTATCTAGCTCAATTGCTAGTGTACCAGAAATTATCAGAGTCAGCTAATTTCTTCCCAAATTTTCATGGAGTAAATAAATGTGAAATGCCATCTGCTTCCCCAAATTTCCCCAGAACCTGGAGCACTTCTATAGATAGCTGTTGCAACCTGGCACATCAGACGTCACTGGTTATTAATGTAAGCGTTATGAATAACATATTGTTGCTTATTTCTCAATGTTCAACTACCTTGACTTTTTGTTCAATAGATTTTGCCTAGATTTTTAGCTGTGAAAGCCTATTTTAGCAACTGACACCCACAAATTTCAGTCTGTAAAAGGTTATCTCTGAATTATTTTGAAAATTAATTTATTCACCTTGTACAACTATAAAGTTATTGTGACTATTAATATGATCCAATGATATTACCATAATCACATATTTGATAAAAGTAAGCACAATGATTAAGAGTGTAAATATTTTAGATATATCATTAACAATGAGCTAAATTCTAATTTGCCTAATCCTGTCAAGAAGGCAGAATTGATCCTGAGTTGTTTGATTATTGATTTATTCAATACTTAGCTACTTATGTACAAATGCTATATTCAAGATGACATTAGGAGTTTTGCAGGGTTTTAAAATTATTTGGTAGATGTGCGTTTACATTCTTATTTTTTGAGACAGCATCTCGCTCTGTCACCAAGGCTGGAGTGCAGTAGCATAATCATAGCTCACTGAAGCTTCAGTTTCCTAGGCTCAAGTCATCCTCCTGCCTCAGCCTTCTAAGTAGCTAGGACTACAGGTGTATATCACCACACCTGGCTATGTTTTATTTTATTTTATTTTTAAGAGAGACAAGACCTTTCTGTGTTGCCCAGGCTGGTCTCAAACTCCTGAGCTGAAGCAATCCTCCCACCTTGGCTAGAGAAAATCATTTGTGCAAGTAACTGTAGTCTAGAAAATAAAGTTATGACATGTAATAGCTTTTTTTAAAATTTTTTTGAGACAGAGTCTTGCTCCATCATCTAGGCTGGAGTGCACTGGCACAATCTTGACTCACTGCAACCTCTGCCTCCTGGTCTCAAGTGATTCTTGTGCCTAAGCCTCCTGAGCAGGTAAGATGACAGGCATGCCCCACCATGCATGGGTAATTTTTGTATTTTTATTAGAGATGGAGTTTTGCCATGTTGGCCAGGCTGGTTTTGAAATCCTGGCCTCAGGTGATCCACTCTAAAGTGTTGGATTATAAACATGAGCCACCGCACTGGCCAAAATGTAGTAACTTTAGTAGTAATACATGTTATCACTAAGGCACTAGTAAGGTACGATGCAGGTTGAGGGGAGAAAGGGGGAGGTTGTTCCTAGCTGATGTCATAAAGAGAAGTTTTGACGTAACATCTGAGTGGAATATTTTGGGTAGTTACAGTGGGGCTGGAGAGTAGGGGGAAACAGCATTCAAGTCAAGGGCTTGATGTGAGCAAAGGCCTGGAACCAGAACACTGGGAAATTATTTAGAACAGCAAGTCTGGAATCTAACTTACCATATATGGAGTAGCAGGAAATTAAGAAAAACCAGATGAGGATAGATTCTCAGTAGTGAATACTGAATGGCATGAAAAAGAGTTCTGAATTTATTTATAAGGAGCAATAAAAAGTTTTCAGGGGAAGAAGAATGATAGGGTTAAAACACGTTTTAAGAAGTTGAATGTAGCCTCATTGTATAGTAGCTATGGAAGGGAGAGAAAATGAAGAGGATAATCAGTTAGGCCACCGTACAACTCATGCATATGGCCATGAGAGCTTGAATGAGAAGTAGCAGAGGGCTTGGATGTCAGTTAGCAAGGAGTTAGAACTGCCAGGACTTGGCAACTGATGACATAGAGTTGAGGAAAAGGAAAGTGTCAAATGGAATGCAAGGCTCTTATGCTTAGGTAACTGATGAGAGCAGAATGATGCATAGAAATAGGAGTATCAGGAGAAGGAAGATTTTGGGAAAAAAGATGATGGATTCACCAAGTTGGAGGTGTCCTTGGGCCAAATAGTTAGAATAATCTGCTAGGCAGTTGGAATGTTGGGGGGAGAGAGATGAAGTATCAGAGCTAAAGATAAAGATGTGGGAGTTTTGGAAGGGATAGATAAGAGCATGATGGGAGACATTTTTTATGAAAAGAAAAGGAGGCTAAGGACAGAGCCTCTCTGAAGCACCTACATTGGGTACAGGAGAAGGGGAACCCACGTGGAAGTTTATTTTGGGTCATTTTGATATATTTGTAATAGGACTTGGTGAATTTGGCCGCATGACTGAAAGGAGCAATAAGCAAACACGTGTTATTTCAAATAAACAGATTGTGGGGAGCACAAAGGACAACCACTGAGTCATGATATTGCAAGCTGTGAGAGATTTAGTGAGCCTGTGATACAAATACTTCATTTTACATGTAAGAGTTCGAAACCTGAAGAGGTTAAGTGACCTGCTTTAGAAAGGTATTTAGTAGCAGGGCCAAGACCAGTAAGAAGATCTTAATTTTCAGTCCTGGGTTCTTTGTACTTCTCACTACCTCTACAAAAGAAAAGCATGGTTGTGGGCATTTAGGCAAGGATAAAAGTAAAGTAAAGAAAACAGAAGTAAAAGAAAATAAAGAAAAATAGAAGCTATCATACCACCTGACCAGAAAGAGGGTATAGGTAGTTTTTCTAAACCAAGTGAAACAATTGGAAGAGGCAAGTTAGAGCAATAATGAAAGAATTAAAATAGTTGAATGTTTTCAGATTCATTTTGCTAGAAGCCGATAATCTTATAACTTCATGGTTAGCTTTGCTGATATTTTCATTGCTTAAGGTCTGAAAAGAATGCTAGTGGAAGCTGCTTATTTGAATGTAAGTTTTACCAACAGTGCAGAGCTGGTGGTGTGCAAATAATGGTAGCTTTGAAAAAAACAGATGTGCTAACAATATTCTTAGAAAAGAACCTAAGGCATAATTAGAAGTTTACCAGATTTCAGTAAAAGTAGATTTCAACAATTCTTGAAAAATATTCTTAAAAAAATTCTTGAAAATGGAGCAAAAATTTCCAGAGGGAAGATAGATTATAAGGCATGAGCAATTTATGAATGGAAACATGGACTCACAATTAAAAATGATGTCAGGTAAGAAGAAAAGAGAACTACTTAAAAAAAAATGAAACCAAATCATTTAATATCACTGAGTGTTTCCCAATAAGCTCACACAACCAAGAATAAAGATAAGACGGTGGAACCTATTTGTAATAGTAAATAAGGTAAAAATTCAGGGTGATGTGAAGATGCGAAACATGAAAATACTGAGAGTACAAAAAGTGTGTGTGTGTGTGTGTGTGTGTGTGTGTGTGTTATGCTGAGAACAAAAAGATAAAGGCAACAAGATGACTGCCGAGATATGTAGTGTAATATTAAAATGACAGAGATAAAATACTATTCCTTTTCTACTTTACAGTACTTTCATATTTTTGATTAAGGAGAATAATCTTGATCCTCGAAAGGGTAGAACAAAAATTCCTAAAGGGAAATTAAAGCCGAAGAGGAAATACAACATCGAAGGCAGAGCTGCTTTAGTCTTCAGTCTCTGATATGTTTCATTTCAGGGGATAGAAAAATTTACAGACATGACAGAAAAGTATTGTTAAGTAACCTCCTTGGAATCTTGGATGAAGTGAAGATACCAGAAGACTGAAAGTGGCAAATGACCCAATTTTTTGAAGAGACAAAGAGGTGAATGATGAATATTTAAAAGACTGGTGCAATTACTGATTAATCCCTAGCAAAGTGAGTGAATTGCATCTAGACTAGGAATGTGGTATTTAGACAAGGAATAGAGCTAGGTGGTAGCAGTTCCTTACTAAAAACAAAGCATTTAAAACTCACACTATTTTTATGCTTGATTATTTCAAGAGCTGCAGATAATGAAGATTAAGATGGTTTTAATAATAGCTAACATTTATTAAGGGCTTTTTATGGGTTGAGAGCTACTTAAAACACATAAATGTATAAACTTATTTAATCTTCTTCAAATGTTAACAGGGTAGGGATCATGTTTATACTCATTATGTTGGTGAAAAAACAATAAATGAAGATATCTATATCATGAGAATGCAGTATATCTTGGTTTCAGCATGGCTTTTGACTGATTCTTACTTTATTCTTTTTGAAATTTGTGGAAACATGAACAGAAAGGAATATTTATTTGAAGGTGGCTGTCTTAAAATTTTTTCAACCAATGCTTTGTAAGAAGAGAAATATTATAGAAAACTAAAAGAAAACCCAACAAGCAATATACATAAATATATTGTAGTAACTTTGTGAATCAGAATTTCTAGGATGCAGTGGGGATAGGCTAGAAGTTTTATGTTAAAGAAACACTTCTAGTGACTTTCATAGTCAGCTGGATTTGGAAATGAATGCAATAAAAGTTGATCAAATCAAGAATTTGAAGCATCTTGGGTGATAGGGATTATGGGCCCAAATGAATGATTAATTTTTATTATTAAGTGGAATAAACAAAACTTCCTAGGATATGTTAATTGTAGAATATTTGGTAAATTTAGAAATTTAAAAATACATAAAAATAACTCAGACTTCTACTACTTTAGAAATAACTACTGTCAATGATTTGGTGTACTTTATTTCAAACTTTTTCAACATACCCAAACCACGAATATACATGCCTACACAAACACACATGTAAAAACCAAACAAAGAGGCCCATACACATAGTTTTGTTTTTGACTTTTTGTGCTTAATATTATGTCATGAGCATTTCCCATGTAATTAAAAATTAATTTTAAATTTCAATTAAAAATTCAAAAAATTAAATTTTATTCAAAATATAATTTGCTTAATCCTTCCTCCTTTTTCTGCCTTTTAGGTTGTTTTGAATCTTTTACTATCATTAGTAATTTTGTGATGAAGTTTCTTATATGTAAATTTTAGGCCACTTTCCTCTGATTATTTCCTGAGTTTAAGTTCCTAGAAGTTAGTTACTGAGCCAAAGGATATGAATGTTTTCAAAATTATTGATGCAGATTGCTAAAATGATTTAATAAAAAGTTTCAACTTATATTTTCACAAAAGTGTCTATTATCTCACTCTTACTAATTATAAATTTTATAACTAAAAATACTTTTGCAATTTGAATAGTACTAAATAGTATTTTGGTGGTGTTTTCATGAGATGTAGGAGATTAATGTGGTCAAATATTATTAATGATTTTCTTGGTTATTTGTATTTATCTTTTTTTTAAAAAATGCCTGTTTGTGATGTCAAACCATTTTTCTGTGAAGCCCAATATTAATTTATCAATTTGTAAAAGCTATTTAAACGAAGGATTATAACTTTGTTTGCCATATTAGATGTAAATACTTTTCTTATTTTTAGTTTTAATATTTAAAATTTTTTAAATTTTTATTTATTTATTTTTTTGAGACTGAGTCTTGCTCTATTACCTAGGCTGGAGTTCAGTGGTGTGCTCTTGGCTCACTGCAACCTCCACCTCTCAGGTTCAAGTGATTCTCATGCCTCAGCCTCCTGAGTAGCTGGGATTACAGGCACCCACCACCACACACAACTAAGTTTTGTACTTTTAGTAGAGATGGGGTTTCACCATGTTGGCCAGGCTAGTCTAAAATTCCTGACCTCAAGTGATCCTCCTGCCTTGGCCTCCCAAAGTACTAGGATTACAGGTGTGAGCCACTGTTCACAGCCTCTTATTTGCTTTTAAGTTCTACGCTGTCTTTAGAAGCACTGAATTTTTTTTTTTCTATTGGTTTGATGTTTCTAACATTGTTTATCCTCTAAGGCTCAGTAATTATTCATCCGTATTTTCTTTTAATAAATAACTATAATTTAGCTGAATTTATTTTGATTCATTATAGATGCTGAGGATCTAGTTGTTTTTCTAAATTTTTAACTGTGTATCCAAAGTTTTATCAAATAATTATTTCCTATTTACTTAGAATAAAATTTTTATTACTTACTAATTTTTAAAAATGTATATTAGGGTCTGGTTCCAGGTTATCTATATAGTTTCTTTATTGATTCTGGTACCAATACTGCGTAGTTTAGATCATTTAACAATTAGATACATTCAAGTTTTCCTTTATTGCTCTTATCAAAAATGTCTTGATTAATAACCATAGTTTATTTTTCTAGTTGGACTTTGGAATTGTTCTGTTAAATTCCAATAGAAACAAAACTGAAAACCCAACTAATTCCTTATTTATCCCCCAAATCAGAGAAATCAACCAACCAAGCAACCCACCAAGCAAACAAAAGAACTACACACCCTGATGAAATTTAAAAAGTTACTCTTAGTGACCACTATCCAGAGATAATCAGAGATTTGGTCATGTTATATTAGATTTATATCTGCATAATTTGCCAGAGTTCATATAAAACTAGAATAGAAAATCAAACACCACATGTTCTCACTCATAGGTGGGTGTTGGACAATGAGAACACATGGACACAGGGAGGGGAGCATCACACACTGGAGTCTATTGGGGGAAATAGGGGAGGGACAGCAGTGGGTGGGGAGTTGGGGAGAGATAGCATGGGGAGAAATGCCAGATATAGGTGAAGGAGAGGAAGGCAGCAAATCACGCTGCCATGTGTGTACCTATGCAACAATCTTGCATGTTCTTCACATGTACCCCAAAACCTAAAATGCAATAACAAAACTGGTACTATTTTTACATGTTTATTAATATAAATTGACCACATCAACAATGATGAGAATACTTCCTTAGAGATATTGATTGAAATTGTATTAAAATAAATTTGGAAGTATATGATAATTTTTCTGTTTTAAAACTGCACTTTCAGGAAATGTGTGTATCTCTGGTCACGTATAGTATGTTACTTAGTAAAGTTTTGTTATATAAATATTGCACATTTCCTTGGTACATATAAAATATAAATATTTCTTCATATAAATATGACATACTTCCTTACTAGTATTATTTTTAAATTTTAACATTTTGAAATGTTGTAGCTATTAAGGATGGGAAATTTCCACATTATATTTTCTGACTGATTTTTGTTTTTCAGAAAGCTACTGCTTTTTATATATTCATTGTGTATCTGGCTTCCTAACTGAGCTTTGAAGTCAATTCTTACTCTAAACTTTAGAGACACTGAAGATGAGAATTAGAGTTCATTAACTTTCTCAAGTCGTGATTGATTGAGAGGTGGAACTTGTGTTAAACCTGATTTTCTACAATTCCAGGGGTGATGCTTTTTTATCTTTTGTTTTTATTATTTTCTTTCTTTCTTATTGGTTTCCAAAGATGTCAGTAGAAATATAATTTCCCAAATAAGGGACATTATAGCACCAAGGGGCTCTATACTTATCAGAGTTCTGATCATCTCTTAGCACCAACTTATAACAGTTACACTGACATTTTGGAGAGCGCCTACAAAGAGTCTGTGATATGAAGAATGATTGAAATGCAGAAAACAAAGCTGTATAGCTTCGGTGGCAGGAGTCATGAGGATTGGGTGGAAGTTAAAGGCAACCAGATTCTGGTACATTATGTCAGAACTCTTAAGAGAGCTGTTCTCCAATGGAATAGGGTGTCTTTAGGGGTGTTGATCAACCTGATATTAAAGTACTCAAGGAAAGGCTGGGTGAGCAGCTCTTGAGCATGGTGGAAAGAGAGTGAGGACGTGGATAAAGAAGTTTCTACATTTTCTTGTGTTCCTGCAATTACATCTGCATCTAGCTTTGAAATATCCTAATTCCTAAATTAGCCATGGGAATTGGGCATGGTTATCACTACTATTTATGGGGAGAACTAAAAAGCACAAATTTTCTAAACCTCATTTTATCAAATAATTGTAGTTATCTTTCTCAACCTTATCACACATTCTAACAGATCTCTAAACAGAATCCAGTTTGTGTTTTACTCTTTTATTCCTTTGTCTACCCTTTCTTGTTTGTTCTAACAAATAGTGACAAAACCAAACCAAACCAGGATAAACAACAAACTCAAAACAAACCCCTGAATAAATCAAGGGGTGATGGTAAACTTGGCCAGGTCTTCAGTGAAAAAAAATCTGTCAGCAGGCCAGACAATCATTAGCTTTCACCCCTTCTCAGCCTGATTGTATTTGTTCATTCATTCATTCACTCACTCAGGACGGTTTTTTTGTTTTGTTTTTTTTTCGGTGCTCCAGCTAGTGTTGAGCTTGTTGTTGAGGCAACTGTGAAGGATGCAAGGATGTCTTTGCCTTGAGAATTCCTGGCTGGAGGGAAGAGACTATGTAAAGAAAGTGGATGGGGAGGAGGGCAGAGGTAAAAGTGGCCTGAACTATTAGGTGCTCTGAAAAATGATTTTGATTCTGTTCCAACCCTCTTAAAACAAATACTTCTGAAATGACACCACAGTCTCTTCTTGCCCACTTCTATTCCTTCAGAATGGGGAAGGTGGGAGGGGACTGCAGAGGTAGAGAACTGTTTTGGGTTAGAACATGTGGCTAAGCAAAGCAGAACCTCTGTAGTTTCTTCTCTTGACTCCACTTCAAACTGTACTAATAAGAGTGAAAAACAAAAATCTGAGGAAGTCCCGTTCTGTTCTGTTCTGTTTTTTTTTTGAGATGGAGTCTGGCTCTGTTGCCCAGGCTGGAGTGCAGCGATGCTATCACGGCTCACTGCAACCTCTGCCTCCCAGGTTCAAGAGATTCTTGTGCCTCAGACTCCTAGGTAGCTGAGATTACAGTTGTGGACCACCATGCCCAGCTAATTTTTCTATTTTTAGTAGAGACTGGGTTTCACCATGTTGGCCAGGCTGATTTTGAACTCCTGGCCTCAAGTGATCTGCCCGCCTCAGCCTCCCAAAGTGCTGGGATTATAGGAATGCATTACCATGCCTGGCCAGAAATCTGAGGAATTCCTGAACAGGGGTGAGGGGTATGATTTCGATGTTCATGAACATTTATCATGATGGGCTATGGTCAGAGAATTTGATGAGCAGAAGAATGGATTCAAGTTCCAACATTTGACTAATTCCTTAACTTTTCTTGGCCTAGGTTTTTCACTACAAAATGGGGATGATAACATATGATTTTGAAAATACTCATAAGACTACTTGGATGAATGAGATAAAATGGATGCGACAGTTTTATTTTTCTAAGGCCTAAATGCTATGTAAGAATAGGCACTGTTGTTATTGTTAGAAATGTCAGAATTCTTTTTCTTAGGAGATGTCCTTTTTATTCCAGAGTTGTTAGCATATTTGATTAGGAATAGCTGTTGTAGCCCATTTTGCTATGTTACATCATTCTGTACCAATCACTGATGCATTTAATACATTGAAAACTTGACGCTTAGGACAGAAGCTAGTTTTGATTTTCATTCAGAACTTCTGAGGATAACCTAGCTCTATGTCTTGAGTGGCTTGACTGAATCTTCTCAGTCCCTAGGATTTAATGTAAAAACTATAAGTATAGATCTCACTCAAACTGCTTTGATGACGTTTTAGGAAAGTATGGATGCCACAGGGTTCTGGGTGAGGGAACTTCTTAAGGCAGTAAATTTTCATGGAGTCTCTTCCCAAAATGACATTACTATCATTTAAATGAAGTAAAATATTCTTATTTCATTTTAAGAGATGATAGGGAGTTTGAGACTGCAGATTGAAAAGTAGAAGTCCTGTTGCAGTTTTAGCACTGAACTGTGCTGCATTTGTTTATACTCTGGTTAGTCTTAGATACTTATTCTCTAATTTGTTTTAATGACAGTTTTCTAAGAAGCAGCTCTTCCTTTCAACCATCCAGTAATGTTCAGAAAGTTCACGGGATCTTTGTCAGTAGAGGATTTGGGAAAGTAGCATTATCATTCTATTGCACAGCGGAAAAACCTTCCCCAGTTATCAAAAGCAGTTTCCTTAATGAGCTATCAAAATTATTATACCTCATCACATGGTCTCCTTTATGGGTGGGCTATTATGTTTGGCAAAAAAGCTTGGCATACATTTGTTTGAAGAAATCTTTCCCTCTGGAAGAAACATGTAATCTTGGTACAGCACTGTGGAAAATTGTGCAGAGGTTTCATTGTTGAATATTCTGGCATGGGACTTCTTTATTTAGAAGATTGCTACATCTTCCTGTACCATCTTCATGTGAATGTCTTTGGAAGCTCATGACAAATTAAAAGTTGTTCTTGTAACTATGTCTTAATCATGAGGTATGTTGGTTAATAATGGGGCATTATGCATTCTTTGGCCACTAGTACTTTAAGAAGTCCTTAGAACTCTAAATAACACAATGATCAAAACACATGTTAAGGTATACCTTTGTTAAAGACCCAGGCTCGTTTGCACTTGTTTTTACTCTCTAATTTGTTCAGATTGAGTGAATAAGGAAAAATACATATGGCCAGTCTGGAATACAGATGCAGGGCTGACTTCTTGGGTTTGTGACCTGCGAAGTCACCCAGGGCATCATGCTCAGAAGGGTCTAGCACTTAGAAAGCTCTTTTGTCGCCACCTTGAAATTTTGAATACCTTTTGAACAAGGGCCACCACATTCCATTGTGTTTTGGTCCCCACAAATCACACAGCAGGTCTCGCTTTTGGGTCATTAACTGTCTTACTGATTGCTAGAAGGTCCCCGATATTGACAAAAAAGGGAACAAGATGAGGTAGAGTGCCCAGTGACACCTGTAACAGGGACTATGTTCTAAAGAAATAACTAGAACCCATCTGTGTTCATGTTATTGTTTTAATATTGATCTTTGTACTTTGGAGATTTCTGTTTTACATAAAGAACTCCATGCCTCTTAAATTCCTATATTTACAAGTCAAGAAAAATTTATTTGGGTATTTGGGAGTGGAAAGCAGTAGGGAGTGGATCCGGGGAAATGTGAGAGCTCCTTATTTTTTATTTTTATTTTTTGCTCATGAGCAGCTTTGGCCAGCAAAATCTGGCTCTGTTGCTCAAATTCCAGTGTCAGGACTTTACATGGCTCCTTTCCAAATGGAGGCAGTCCTAGGCACGTGCTTGTACTTGTGATTATTTTTATTGTTTAACTTTTGACAGAACTCACCTCCTTCACGTCTAGGCTCAAACATCACACTCTTTGTGAAGCCCACCCTGACCACTCTACTTAAACTCACAAAAGCACTCTCATCCCCACTCCTCACACTTCAGATTCCCCTTATTTTCACTTCTTTTCATTTAAATGCACAAGGCTTGGTGCACAGTAGGTGCCTAATAACCATTAATTGAATAAAGGCATGAGAGACTGTGTTGGTAACACACATTCCTTACAGTTAAAGGTAAGTCTGGATGAGAATAAACATGTCAGCTTTCTTCTTACTCTCTTTTGCTCAGTGGACTCTGTTCTCTGAAACTGGATTCTAGTTCTTAAAATTCCTCTGAGTTCATCCTTCAAATAGAACTGAGTCTATGATCACAAGACAGTTTAAGATCTAGCTTTCCAGGTTGAGCATATCCGTATTTGTAATGATATTTTCCAATGTTGCTGTGGGCAACAAGGTAAGAAAATATATTAGCTGTGGAGGAGATGTCAAGAATATATGGAATGTTACTCATCCTAAGGGGATCTTTGTGTTTCTGAGGAGAGACCCCTGGGCCTTTTCATTGTTCTTCAGTGTGGGCCACGTTCACTTTCAGAGAGGAACTCTGCAGGGATAACTCTGTTAGTGATGCCTTCAGTCCTTCATCTCATGCTTCTCAAGAATGCTGGAGCCATTGGTATCCTCAGTTCCAGTATTGTTAAAGGTGAATTTCAAGTTATTCGTCTATTTCAAAATACGATTGAGTTCCAATTAGCTCTCTTTTTGTATAAAAATCAGCTATCTGTTAAAGTGTGTACTGACTTGGAAAGGGCCTCAAGAGACATTTTAAAGATCAAATATAATATTTAATTAATCTTAAGCAGCCCTGTTTTTAAGTTATAGTTGAAGACTGAACTTTTAGGCAAAGGGTTACTTTGACCATTAATTTAGTAAGGGAAGAGTTGGTGCATGGAAGAACATGAAAGTAATTGTGTAAAATAGAATCTACATTTGGTACACCTAAACTGAAGCACCTACCCTTGAACAACTGTTTCCGTGTACTTTCATAATTTTGCCCTTATTCTCTTTAAATCTTTGAGAAGACATCTGACTAATCTAAAATTCAATTTGCTGATCTGATATGAGAAATGAATGGCATCACTATAGTAATTTAGTTTTCAATTTGAGAGCCTAAGCGCCACATTTCAACTACTTAATATGTTTAATCTTTTTTTTTTTCTTTTTTAAGCGGAAAAGAAAAAGACTGGCACTTGGATCTTGGTTCTGTCAAATTCTAGGCATATACATTTAATTTTTCAATTCTTTGCAGTGAAAACAATAACTTTTTAGGCACTTGAAGCCAGGTGGAATAAATACAACTGTGAAGATTATTTCATTTCATCGCCAGGAATTAGACAAACAAATTTTAATATAAAAATCAAATGAATCCTAGAGTGTAAATTTTTTTTTTTTTTTTTTTTTGCTTCCAGAGTGAGGTCTATGTGTTGCTATGTCTGGGTGCATTGGGCAATTACCCTCTGATTTCGTTCTTGAAGTATATAAAAAAAATTTCTGTGTGGGCAAATAGGAGGAAGAAGCTGAAATGAGAAGATATTCTCTGAGTTTTAGTCTAGGTTGGAGATTCTGAGGCTTAAGTACTTCCAAAAATGAAATAGTTCTTGCAAACTCTCTGCATACTCTGCAGTTTTATTTTCCTAAGGAGACAGAGAGTAGCTGAGGTGGCTTCCTGGGCAAAGCAAGGGCGAAGGCAGGGAAAGCTGGCATGTCCCAGGGCGTCCAAGAGGGAGGAGAGTTGATGTGTTGTTTCCATGGACACACCACTGCTCCACTTTTCCTCTAGGTGGTGACAAATGTGACTGGATTTAGCTTGGTGAGGTGTAGGCTGGTTTATGAGAAATTTGTTCCCATAAACTTTTTCCAATTTTTCCCTACAACCTTTATAGAAGTATATTACTTCCAAGCTAGAATTACTTGTGATCTTACTTTGGAGATTTGTTTAGTCCTTTCTAATGGGATATATTTAGGCTGATGGAATAATCCAAATTTTTTTAATCATCAAAAAAGCATACATCTGTATATTCAGGAACCTACTTATTCTCTTAATGGCTTTTAACACATTATGATGATTTTCCATCTCTCTTTGCACTTGGAACCTTCAGTGACTAAGATTCCTAGCGTTAGAAATAGCTATATGCAGCCATATCTTTGGAACATGTGCGACTTTGGTAAGAGTTATAAGGTGCACGGGAGGGAAAAAGGGCTTGAGCAAGGGTGTCCCCCAAGGGAAAGAGGAACATCCAGATCAAGGGTCTACTTGTGTATTTCAGTTCGTTAATCAGGAGATATAAGCATTAGAAATAGTGGAGCTTGTGATCACACAACTCACGCAGTCTAATAAAGTAACCTTTAGACAACAGCTGTAATGCAAAAGGCCCATGCCAAAAACAACAGAGCAGAGCAGAGTTCCTGTTCCTTAAAGCAGGACAGCTGAGATGGTGGCTGAGTTTAACAATAAAAAAAGAACAAAACAAACAGTCCCGACCAAGGTCTTCTGAACAGCGGAAGATATAATCATTAGAAGCTAGACATTTAACAAAGCATTGTTTTATGGAAAAGTGCCAACCTTATCAATAGACTTCTGGTGTCTTACCATTGGCTACGAAGACATTTCAATTTACTGAATGTTTTCTGGGTGAAACTAAGACATTGTATCCATTGAGTAAAAAAATCTAAATTAGGATTAGCATAATTAGTTGTGCAATGAGAATTTGAAGAGCAACAACAAAAAATCCCTGATCTAGCATCAGTTTTTAAAAAGTACTAATTTTTTTCCTACACCTAATGTCAGTGGCAGAAAATGCTGAGAAATTGGGAATTGCTTTCCAAAGATCTTTTTTATTTCCTTAAAACAATTATATCAAAAGTTGTAGCTAAGGATAAATGATTGTGACACAGATTTCCAAGTTACTGCCAAATACAGGGTTTTATAAAATTAAAGCTGGATTATTTAAGAAAAGTTATTTATATCTTGCTTTGACTTTTTCCAGAACAAACATAAAAAATGCACGAATTTTCTTCTCGGTATTAACAAAATATTTTCCAAATCCACTGCATGCACTGCATTCCTTTATCAGGATCTTATTCAGTTTGTGACTCTGCTGGAAACTGATATCTTAGAATTAATCTGATACGTGCTTTTACCTACTTTTCTCTTGTTTAACGCTTAAATTACGTATACTAACATTCATTTTAATTATCTTAGGTTTTCTGGAACATACTACTACACTACAAATAAATAGTTTCAGGTTGTTTTTAAAATTTCTTTTTCTCTCTATCTTTAAAAGAAATTCTAACTTTTTGATGCATTCATGTCTTTAAAAAGTTTCCAAGTTGGAGATCTGTTTTTTGATCTAATGCCTGTCAAATGGACATGTAGGGAAAAACTGCATTTCTAAGGCATACAGAGTGTGAAAGATAGTTAATCACACTGCCTTAACAGCTTTTGATTGTTGTTTAAAATGCAGGCACAGCCTTTTTGAAAATCAAGAACATTTGCCCTGCCCTCAGGTTCTGAAGCCCAAGAATTACAGAGGGTCATAAGGGTTAAGAGAGAAACAGAGACATGTCCATGAAGGCTGACAGTTCTGTATTTCCACTTACGAGGGCTCAGCGACGGGGCAGCCGGCCACCGTCTGCCTTCCTCTAAGCAACCACCTTAATGAGTTGTAGCTGTATGCAGACTTACTGTGATGGCCTGGAGTCTTCCCTTCACCAGCTCAGCTTCTTCCATCCTAGAAGTCAAGGACAGGCAGACGGGGAAGAAAGTCCAAAGCGACCATAAATCAAGGAGCCTCCTGGGGGAGAGGAGCGGGGGTGAGAGAAGAGAAGCAGGGAGAAATCCGCTCTTTGTGCCAGTAGAGAAATGGAGAAATTCCCGACTTGTCAGGAGCGTCTCCGAGCAGATGCACAGATCAGGCCAGACAGACACATGTAATGAGGGTGTGCTGGGGAGGCAGACGCTGAGGCTGCTGGCATGAGTTGACTGACAAGTTTGAACGGCAGCGGCACAAGCCCTTTTCCTTCAGGAGCTGCCAGCTCTTTGTTGTAATGTGCACAGTTAGCAAGGCACATTTTCTTATTAACTGTTCCTTACCCAATTCATTATTTTCCAGGAGTGGCACAGACAGCCAACACACTGAGTGTTTAATCAGTCTCTGCTCTAGCAACACACAGCCATCCCCGGATGTGTGGGTCTGTGTGTATTTGTACAAAGCTCGTTAACTTGCTCTCTAGCTCTAGGGAGAGAGCCTTACCTTGATTGAGGAAGAAGTGCCAAGTCACTTGTTTGCCTTTCTTCCACTGATTGGCTTTAGATAATAAGAGAACAATCTATAGTTACTTTAAACTTCGTGTAGTGGTAAATTTACATTGGTTTGTTCTCCCCCTTCCACCCCCACCCCCAACTCTGCTCAGCAATTTGTTGCCAACTTTGGCATCTTGAGGTCATGGAGAAATTGAAGGTGTTAATGTGACTATATTAAGAAGTTGGCCCACCAAGGTGTTTAGGGTGGCTTAAACACAAGTGCTACCTTTTGTTATTGCTTGACTTGGATTTCTATGGAATGCAGTTCTTTCTTGGACGATGTTCAGAAATGACACTCTCGGCTTTCAGGAAGGTGCCCATTTTGACCTTAGCAGTTACGCAAGAGAAAGGAGTGAGCCTTTGAAAATGTGATGAGACATTCTGTAACTGCCTGCAGCCCGGCACTGTGTGGATATTCCCCCGCCCTTTAGAAAAAGGCAGGCAAGCCCAGTAAGACTCTTAGGTCAAAGCAGAGGCTGGGAAGCTGTACAATTGGCTCTGTCTGTTTTCTTTCCCCTGCCGGTTCTTTAATTAAATTTTGCTGAAGTAAATCCTAATTACCAACTACCTTATTATTGTGTGTTTGAATGCCATTAAGCACTTTCATATCAACATTCAGCGAAGAGGTTAAAAGGACAACCCAAACATTGAACATATGGTTTAATTTCCTTTGCCGTTTTGATATTAGTAATGATAATAGCTAATATTTGTTGGATTCTGTCTATAGGCAAAAGCATACTTGCAAAGTGCCGAGAGATAAGTCCTATAATCCCTACTTAAAAAATGAGTAAACAGGCTCAGAGAGGTAATTTGCCATCTAGCTAGTAAGTAGCAAAGCCAGGATTGGAACTCCAGCTGCCTGACTGTGTAACTGTCATTCATCCAGGACTGCCCAAGGACACAGGGCAAGGTGAGGCACAGGCTGAAGGTTAAGTAGGTCTTTATGAGAAGGGTTTGGGCCCCCAGCCTCCTCCTCAATCTAGCTCCTGGAACACTACAGCTGGGTGTAAGAGCCTCAGGCAGAACGGAATGTCTTCTGAAGAAACTTACTGGCCCTACTGAGGTTTCCCCACAAGTTCCCCAACTACAGAGCCCTCATCCCAAGCCAGTCACTATAAGGTGATACCCATGTTTTAAGAGTCTGAAATTATAGTTGAGAATAGTTTGTCCTTGCTCATACATCATCAGAAGGGATATTTTGGGAGACCAGAGAATAGGAGGATTGTTTGGATGTGGGCCAAGTTTGATTACTATTGGATGGATATTTAACCTTAAAAGAAAAATCAAACCTTCAAAACTTGCGATTTTGTTTATTTGTACATCCTGGCTGAAATTAAAGACAAGAGAGCTGTAGTGATAAATATCTCAGTTGGAATTGCATATTTGCTGCCCAGAACAAGTGGGCAGTCATCCAATTATTAATCTGGATCTTTTCCTAAAAACAATTTACCCTCAAATCTCATTTCTGCTAGAGGAAAACCTAAGAGTTTGCTATTGGAGGGGAAGACGAGAAAAAAAGAGGATCAGGGAATTTAGGAGGGAGCAGAGTTGCAACAACTGATTGGTATCATCATGTGGGTAGTAGGCAGAAAAGGCAGGAGCTGGGAAGATCTGGGGGACCTGGGTGGAATCCTGGAGCCAGAGCTCTGGTGGCCTTGACAATCTCCCTTGGACTGCACTACAGGTTAGGCAGTTTCCACTCCACTTTCCCTCCCTCTCTCTTCCACCTGGCCTCCTAGACATGCCCAGCCCCAACCTTTCTGCCTATCCTCCCATGTTCTCTCTTGCAGTCATTTCTCCTGGTAAAATTCTGTACATTTAACTCATCTTGGCATTTGTTTCTCATAGGATCCAGAATAACATAATCACTTCCGCATTTACTGTATTTTGTTTACTTAATCTTTTATTGTCTACCAGAATGTAAGTTCCAGGAGAGGAGAAATTTTGTTTACCCGTGTATCCCAAACACTAACACAGTGCCTGACACATCAGAGGTTCTCAATAAATATGTGCAGAATGAATAACAAATGCTTAAAAAATATTAGCAATTATGAGGATTGTCAACTAAACGAATGAATAAACACATGATGAGACCAATCAGTTGTCAGCAACCAGAGTGGTCCAGTGTGTCTCAGTAATGTTAGCATTCTTGCCATGCTCAATCATTGGCTGGGAGTTGCCCCTGGGAAGCATAGCCTTGAAGCAAACATAGGAATGGATTTGAGAGTGAAACAGCTGGGATTCTTGGGTCAATTATGCTC
This sequence comes from Cebus imitator, assembly GCF_001604975.1. Classification (NCBI taxonomy): domain Eukaryota; kingdom Metazoa; phylum Chordata; class Mammalia; order Primates; family Cebidae; genus Cebus; species Cebus imitator. The sequence goes on along the minus strand of NW_016107514.1, from coordinate 4,064,259 downwards.
CTCTAGTTCAATGTCTGAGAGGCACTTTCTCATTAGCCACAGTGATAAATGTTATGGAAAGAAAATAGAGCAGGGAAGAGAATAAAGATTGATAAGGCAGGGGATGTTGCAATTTAGAATTGGGTCATTAATGTAGCCTCAGTGGGAAGGCAACATTTGAGCAAGGCCTTGAAGTGGTAGGAGTTAGTGGTGAGGATACTTATGGGAAGAGCATATCAGGAAAGGCCTGTGCAAATGCCCCGTGGTGGGCCGTACCTGCCATGCTTTAGGAACAAGGCTAGTGTGGTTAGAAAGCTGGGACTTAGAGAGGGTTAACAGGAAATTTGGTTGGAAATGTAATGCGTCCCAATTCATGAGGGTCTAGTAGGCCATTGTAAGAACTTTAGCTTTTACTCTGTGTGGGATGAGAAGGCATTGAGATATTTTGAGCAGAAGTGTTTTGCAAGGGTGAAAGCAGGAAGACCACGTAGGATGTTATTGCAGCAATACAAATGAGAGACGATGGTGGCTGATATCAGGGTGGTAACAATGAGTGTGATGGGAATTGGTTGTACCATGGATATCTTTTGATTCTGTTGGTGGATTAGACATGGGGCTTTAAGAGAGAGAGGATTCATGGTCACTCCTTGCCTGAGAGAATAGAAGTTGCGGTCAGTTGAGACAGTGGAAGTTGATGAACTAGTTTTTTTTTTTTTTTTTTGAAGGAGGAAGAGGATAGATACTAAGTTTTGGAAAAGTCAGTTGGTTCTCCACATGGAGATGTTGAGTAGACAATTGGATATATAAATTTGGAGTTCAGGAAAGAAGTCTCAGGTGAATTTCTAAAATTTATTGTAACTATGAAAGGATCACAAAACATTCAGAATTATAGTTCAAAAAGCAGCATATGTTAGTGAACTAGCTTCCATTAAATATTAACTATTGATTCATTACCAAATTCAGCCTTTGTAAAATAGATACATAAGAGTGCTATCTGCTGTCAATTATCTTATTAAACTACTTTTACTAAATATTTTTGTTGTTTTTCGACCAGTATAAATGAGGATGGCAAGAGTTAAAAGTTACAGTCAATTACTTGACATTATATTAGGAAGTAAGGGATATAAGAGATTATGAGACAGTGCTCCTTCTTATAATGAATTTACTGTCTGGGTTGGAGAGATAAGACCCATGCTCAAAACAATGAGAAGACGAAAGAATAGTAAACCTGCAGTTATTGTATTTTGATGAAATAAAGTGCTAACTGTTGCACAGTTTGAGCCCAGGGTAGTATAGCATAGTGAATGATAGTAGTGTGTGGGATTAGCAGTGAGTGCAACCTGAGTTGAAAATCAAGATTAATGTGAATTGGAGGAAAGCTACTGCAGGGAGAAAGTAGACTTTAGAAGCATGAAAGGGAGAGAAACGTAATGTGTTAGAGGTCCATAAGGGAGATTGTCCTGTCTGGAGCAGAGGAGAAATTAGAGAGATTGATAGTGATATACATTTATACATAGAACGTGATGCTCAGGGAAAGTGGAAGAAATAAGATCAGAGTCATATTTTAGGGGAATAAAACTGCCAATTCTCTTAGAACATATAGGAAGAGGGAAAATTCAGGTGGAGAGATCCATCAGGAATGGTGACTATGGAAGAGTCTGTAGAAACAGCCTAAAAAATTGCTGGTGTTCCGCAAAAGGAAAGGCCCCCAGGGTTTTTTCTCACCTTCAGAAGGTCTGAACTCAGAGGCCACAAAGTGGATGAACATGAAGGACAAAGTGAGTAGAGGAGGAGTATTAAGGTGCTAACACAAATATGTTAGAGCCCAAGGGGGATGGCAGTGGGAATGATCAATAAGGAGGAAATCCACAAGAAATTTCAATAAGAGGGTTCAACTGGAGAGAAGGATGAGAATTTGATAGGTTCCAAATGAAGTACAGGTAGGAGCCTGAATTAGAAATTTCAGATGGAAAATCGCGAAGAAATGAAATCTAATGAAATAGTGGCAGGAGGAAATTGAAGGATGCCAAAGGCAGGAAGTCATTATTTTTAGAATGTATATGTGAAAAACTTCTCTAGATCCTTTTTGAAACCAGATCCCATGTTAAAAAACTGGATGCTCATTTTCCTTCTCACTCTTCTCTCTTTCTTTCTCTCTCTTTTTCTTCCCCTCTTTCTCTCTTTATAACTTCTCAGACTTCTAGAGGCCAGAAGTAGTGTCAGGCTAAGAA
>NW_016107514.1:4027645-4061879 GCF_001604975.1 Cebus imitator | reverse complement strand
GGGGTTTCACCATTTTGGCCAGGATCATCTTGATCTCATGACCCCGGATCCACTCGCCTCGGCCTCCCAAAGTGCTGGGATTACAGGCTTGAGCCACCGCGCCCCGCCCAGTGTTTACTTTTTATACTACATCTCTGAAGGAATCATTAGAAAAATCTTCACTTTCAGATTTATCATGTGCTAATCAGTCTCTTTCTATTTTTTTTTTTTTCATCCCTGACCCTTATTCTCTCACATCACTGGACAATGTGAGTTTTTTTTATGATTCTTTTCTTCTTCAGTAGATCCTTGGAAGGGATCTAATTGCCATAGACAAGTAACAAATAGTATGTGAGTAGGGTGACCACATAAATCAAGTTAAGAAATTTGACCACATACATCAAATAAAAATTATTTTGATTTGTTGGCACTATGACATACCCATTTCATTTTGAGGTAATTTGAACTTTATGATTTAAAGAGTAAATGGGGAAAAATAATAGGCTTCAAGACAATCTAGGGTACAGATGCTTATCTTACTTGAACTCTCCATGACACTGGGCAGAGTTAATCCTTCCTATCTTCACTTGGCTTCCAGGACACCTCACTCTCTTTTTTTTCTTTGAGACAGAGTGTCACTCTGTTACTAGGTACCAGGCTGGAGTGCAGTGGTGCGATCTCGGCTCACTGCAACCTCCACCTCCTGGGTTCAAGCAATTCTCCTGCCTCAGACTCCCGAGTAGCTGGAAGTACAGGTGCATGCCACCGCTCCCTGCTAATTTTTTGTATTTTTTAGTAGAGACGGGGTTTCACCATGTTGGCCTGGATGGTCTCAATCTCTTGACCTCTTGATCCACCCGCCTCTGCTTCCCAATGTACTGGGATTACAGGCGTGAGCCACTGTGCCCTGCCCACTCTCTTGATTTTATTCCCATGTCACTGGTCTCTCCCTCTCATACTTCTTTGCTGGTTCTTTCTCCTTTTTCCAGTGTTTTAAAATTGCAGTGCATTAAAGTTGCAGTTGTTGGTGATTTCTTTTTTTTTTTTTTTTTTTTCTTTTTTTTTTTTTTTTTTTTTTTTTTTTTTTTTTTTTTTTTTTTTTTTTTTTTTTTTTTTTTTTTTTTTCTGTTCCTTTCTACTCACTCTCAAGAGCTTATTTAGTCTTATTCTAATGCCATTTAGATGCCAAGATTCGTGCATTGATTTATATCTCCAGCCTAGACTTCCCTTCTGTCCTGGAACTCCCTTACCTCAGAAATCTGTGTCCCTCATTCTCTCACCTTTTTAGGTCTTTGCCCAGATGCTACCTTCTCAATGAGGCTACCTTGACTATACTATGTAAAACCTACAAATGCTTCTTTCTGAAACTACAAATCCTCCTCATCTGGCTCTATTTTTTTTTTTTTTTCCTTTATCATGTTCTATAATACTATGTGACATACTTTTTTGGGGGGTGTATTGCTTGTCTTCTTTCACTAGAATGCAACCTCCACACAGAAAAGGTTTATTTTTTATCTGTATTCTAAGTATATAGAATATAGACTGGTATATAGTAGACACAACAGATAATTGTGGAATGGTAATCATTATGATCCACTTGATTGTACAATATGTGTCAGATGCCTTATAGGCCTACTTAATGGATTGGGGAAATTGACATTCAAAAAGATTAACTAATCTACCAATGGGTGATATATCTAATAAGCAGTAAAACCAAGATTTCAATCTAGAACTGTCTGGACACAAGGTTCCATCTTTATTCTCCATGCTATCCTACCTCTAGTTTTCCTTAGTTGTAATGAGACACTACAGCACAAGGTTTAAACCAGACATAGAGTAATACATTATGCATGACCAGAAAATGTAATCATTTTGATGATTTGTGGAATTGATTTTTAAGACTAGACACAATGGACAACCATTTTTTGACATTTACTTAGAGATTAGACTATAGCTGTTTTTGTAAGCAAACAGAGACTACAATCACTTTTTCTTTGAAATTTGCTTAAAGACTAGACTGTAATTTTTTTGTAATCAAAGTATTCCAGAAGTATACCATTACAAAAACAAATTCTACTTGCATGTAGTCAAATAGTGTTTGTGTGGTTAAGCATGCTGCTGTCTCTTTAAACAACTACGCAGTGCTTTCAAGCTTAGTCTCCTAGAGGTCAAACAACTGCTCCATTTAGTGGAAAAGGATATTTAACTAAACCAATTGACTTTTTAGAGATAAAAGGTGCAGCTGTTTTCTGAACACAGCCTGTTATCTAATATCCTATCAAAAATAACCACAGATAAAAAATAACCTATTAACAAACCAGGCACACAGCAAAGTCTCCCCAAATACCCATCAAACAAATTGAAACTGGTTCGTAATTTATTTCCCTTCTCGTGTCCGTGTTACATGAGATGCCAATATTTAACATATATATCTTATATCTTAGTTTCCTCTGCCTCAGTTTATAAATGGACATGAAAATAACCAGCATCATAAAAGTATTAGCATAGCTTTAAACTGGAGAAAAAGTAGGAGGCTAAGCAGTCTGTAATTATCATTCCACAAAGATCAAGAACTATAGGGTACCTTAGCACAGTGCATTTTTCTCTATCAATTTCCCACTTATACGTTCACAGCTTGTGGTACTTATACTCTTGTACAGTGTGTACCATAGAGGAGGATGAAAAAGAACATCTAGGTTGAACTTTAGATGTATTTGTTATGAGTAAGAGCTTTCAGTGAGGACTATTTGCCTTATTCACTTTCCTTCCTTTGTTAGCAGTGTAAGGAAGCCGCCCTCCCCTCAGCATTGTTTTCGGATTTGGGTGTACTTAAAAATGCTGTTCCACTGTGATACCTTTACTTGACACTTGCATTTTAGACATTTGATTCAACATAATATTTAAAATATTTGGACCGGAAAACATTCCTGAAATCAAAAGCATTTTGAATACATTCATAGTATGTGGTAGTGCATACTAAACTGGTTGTTTAAATTGTCCAGATTGCTTCTGTGTGTGCTCAGCGGTTTTATGAGCTTAAAAAATGTGGGCTTTTTTTTATTGTTGTTTTGAGGGTTATTTCTCTTTTTTCTCTCAAATTTTGCGATTTTAGTTTAAAGAGTAACTGATTGTAAGTTTTGGCATTTGGGTAGTTCAAGATTTTTGCCCTAGATTTGCACAAAGATGTACTGAGTGGGGTTTCTTCTATTAACCAAACTTGTTTCATTCCCTTTTTCTCCTTAAGTTTGAATCTCAATTTTTGTTGGTATAGAAAAATAAATACCCTCAAATTTGTATTGATCTCATAAGTGCAAATAGAGAAATTAAAACTGACCATTGGGAAGCTATCTTGCCTATAAAGAAGTTACTACTAGACTCCCAAATGTAGACATGGGGACTGCTGGCCCTAGTATTTATATCTAAAATACTTGTCTTCTCCCGTAAAGTCTTGAGGAACAATTTGGCCATCATGGGAATACAATTTGGGAATTGAAAATGGAATTGTAAAAAGATGTCACTGCTAAATGGAAGCCCAGTACTTTGAGTTCTGGTCACATAGTCCTCCATCTATTCATACATCACATACTAGTTAAACATCTACTGGCTCTGTAGATGACACCATGCTATGTGCAGAGATAAATTAGATAAATAAGATAATGAACTTTTTTTAGTGGAGAAGATAAGAGGTACACAGAAGACAAGTTAATACTGCATGAAAAGTGAAAAGGTCATCAAAGTCAGAATCAGGACAAGGAAGACCAGAGTTCAGCAAAGTCGTCCTAGCAGAGATGATAGTTGAGCTGAATACTCAAGTCTTTCATATTTAGACAAATGAGAGTTAATTAGCCAAGAGAATGATTCTGGGATAGGAGGTGTAGGGAAGTAAGGGGACACGGCATAATCACAGCCCTTGAATTTCTAGATTATTACAGATAAACTGAATAATCTTCCTAGGTGCAGATTTTTTAGTAGATAATGGAATGACATCTTACCAAATTGTCCATGTGTATATGTATATACACATATATATTATAAATGTTTGTTTCTATTAATAATCCTTAGCTAATTTGTGTGTCAAAATCTTGGTTCTCTTCCATTAGAAAGTTAATGAATATAGATGGTTTTGGAGTCAGAGACACTATCTTACTAGATGTAAACTTTTGCATTTACTAGATGAGTGAACTTTTCCATTTACTAGATGAGTGAACTCAAGAAAATCACTTAATATCTGAGAGAGTTCATTTTTCAGGTATATAATGATAAGAAATATATCTAAAATTTTGTCATCAAGATTAAATTAGTATTTAGGTAAGGATGGTTATGGACCACAATAGCTGCTTAATAAATGGCAGCTTTACTATTTTTATCTTATTGTACAAGTCCACTTCTTAGAAAGGTATAGTAAATCTTACAGGCATATTATTATTTCTTTCAGTGCTTTTACATTTGTTGAATGCTTCTTTTAACATATATGACCTAATACTGCAATTGACTTGTTCAGGAGAAAGACCAGAGTCTCATTCTTCCCCACAAACCAAGAAGCTGTCAGATTTCTTCATTTCCAGTATGGGAAAACTGAGGCATAGATGGACTGACTGATTTGGGTAAGGAGCCAATTCATTAAATAATAACACTCCTTGTCTTTCCATTAGATTCCCTATGGAAATCTTGGAGGGCTTTGTCTGATTCTTTGCCACTATGGAAATATCCTATAAGATTATCCAATTAGATTGGTTTCTAGGCAGAGCCATGACTCTGAAGGTGAGGGTGCAAGCCAATTATGTTAAAGTGGATTTACATGGCAAAGCAAGAAATGAGCCAGCTGTCAGTGTATCTGCCTTTCAGTCCATTTCACTATTAAGAGTGAAGGCCCTGAGGTTTCATTTACCAACAGATTGGGTTCCAGACAATTGCAATTCTAGCTTGAAGATTTTTGGAAATAAGTGTTTTGAAAGATGCCAACTAAAAGTTTACTTCCAAAATATTTAATGACCTCTCTTTGGAGAGATGGATACTTTATAAGGGCCAGTGATTATTGCATACCTTAGATAGGCATTGAAAAAGAAAACTAAAAAACAAAACCACATATTTTCCATCTAGAAATTTTAGTCTAGCATAGTGTAAAATATAAAATATGTTTGTTATTTCATCATTAGATCTGTCATGCAAAGTGAAATTCTTTTGAATTTATAGCCTTCCTTCCCCTTTCTTTTCTTTCCCCTCCTTTCTTCCCTTCCTCTTCTCTCCCCTCCCCTTCTCTCTCTTCTTTCTCTTCTCCCCTTCCTTTTGGTGAGATTCTAACTGTAGGAGTTAGATTGCTTAATGGGTGCCCGGGGTAAAGACTGAAAGAATTACAGTACACAGTGAAGCAGTGGTGTGGGTGGGGTGAGATTTAAAAGAACATTAAGTTCCAAGAAATATAGTTGCCACAAACAGGTCTGTAGGAACTCCTTTAGAGGTGGAGGTTAATTAGAGTCCTTATTTCCTGTGAAATTCGAAGGCCTAGAGCATAGCCCAAATAGTGACATACAGAGCTGCCACTTTGTACCTACATTAGTTGACCATCAGCCACTTTAAAAAAAAAAAGTAACAAAAACATTCCTTTGTGTGTATTTAATTTCAACCTCCCAACATTAAAAAAAAAAAAAAAAAAAACTTCAGAGAAAACATTTAAAGGCAATTTAAGTGTAAATTTCTTTCTAAGTGAAATTCCAAAGAGCAGTCTACTCTTCCTCATGGGCCTTGGAATTCTTAAATATGAAATCCTAAGCTATTATGGTACTGCAATAGTAACCAGCCTTCTAAAGGGAGTCCCTCAATAGAATAATAACAGCAATTCAGTTGAGAAACAAAGGTCAAACCAGATGAGTATCTTGTGTTAATTTTGCCCAAGGCTTTATTAACATACTATGCCCATTTGACATTTGATTTTTATCAAGCTATATTCTTATCCCCTTCCTTTATTTACATATCTCTTTGGGAAATGAATATGAATGAAATAAAAATCACAATCTTTTAGGGTGTGGGGCAGATCCATTTTCCTTTCTTTGAATTTACCAAATCTGTTTGTGTGAGGAAGCAAGGAAATGCATTTTCAGGGCCTAATGGAGTAAGTGCATTATTATGTTTCCTGGAGCTATTGAAGGCAGTAAGCTCACTTCTAACTGAGCAAGGAAAATACCCTGAGTTTTGTGTTGAGCTTTGTATGACTGCTGGGTCTTCTCCCGCCTTCCATGATCTACCAAGCACAAATGTACATGTGATAAATGAAATGTAATCAAATGGTATCCCATGGGTACACAGCAGGGGAAACGTACAGAAAGATTATTAGATGCCATTAACAAATGGTAGCCTCCAAGTGCCAAGTTAATTATAAAGAGGAGAGGCAGCGACTCCCTAACATACAGCTCAAAATAAAGATGGGTTTGTCCACAAAAAAGAATATAACAATTCAGTTCTGTGCATTTGTTTATTGATGATGTCTTTTTTCCCCTTACGTCTTGACATTCCACTAAAGCAGGCTGCATGATCTTCCCCTTAGGAAACAACTCAGAGCTTAGCTTTATTTACAAGCTTTATTCTACTAAAGAGCAAAATGTTTCAGTTGGTAGAATAGGTTACATGGCAGCCTACTGACCTCTCTATTTGGGAGAAATATTCAACTCCTACAGAGAAGTCCTAAATGTTAGCTGATTCATGCTCATTTTTTTTTTTGTATTTATTGAAGACCAAGTGACTGACTTTAGTTTATTTCTTTTCTTTCTTTTCTTTCTTTTTTTTCACCAGTAGGATGTTTCTCTTCTTCATGTCAGATTCTGTAATAAACAAGGAGCTTTGGGCTGCTAATAGGAGCTTTAAATTTTTTTACCTCCATTTGCTTCAAAGGCACCAAGTTCAGGCTACATTAGAGTTTCACCTTAATGAGAAAAGTATGGTAGGTGTAGGGTAGGAGGAAGCCTAATCTTCACACACTTTCAGAATGCTGTGAGATCAGGACATTTGGATTCAGGCTTCTAGGAAAAATGGGGACACAATTGTAGAACTGATCCTTTGATTCTGGGGATCCAGGAACTTCTAGAAGCACCCTAAGTAGTAAGAAAACTCACCTTGGTATGAGAGTATTGAAAAGATATGTACCTCAGTTTAGGATACTGATTATTTTGGGGGGAGGGATACTTTTGTGTGTATGACCCAAGGGTCTGATTTCAACCTGAAGGAAGCTGATCTCAGATCCTCTCAGTAGGAAGGGGTGTAAAAACAAATAGAGAATTATGCCATTTGGGGCCTAATAAGATTAGCTCTAAAGACTAGGGAGGAGAGGACCTAGCTACAGATTGGTGAGCTCTAAGCATGAGTAAGTGGAGAGAAGAGAGAAGTCCAGAAAGACAGGACCAGCATGATTGAAGTAGAAATTGCTAGAGTACAGGTTACAAGATGATGGTGCAGAAAATTCCAACAAAGAACTCTATTTTTCTTTTCTGCAGTAACTTTCTCTGTGTAAATGAAAAGATTATTATTCTGAATTTTGTCATTATTCATATTTGCAACCTCTCCATCCACAATCTCTTCCCAACATATGACCACCTTCCCTTTCTTCTAGCTCACTCCTTCCAGAACCGTGATCCTAACAATTTGAATCTACCTGGATCCTACGTAGTAGGATCTGTCATTTTTTTTTTTAACTCTCCATCATCTTCTTGACATCCTCTCTTCCCTGTTTACCAAATTTAAGTTCAGTTTTAAACATTTTAACCATTTAACCATCCTAGTCACTCCCTGTGGTTACCCTCAATTCCCTGTCTTTTTTGGCTTCAGTTTCCTTCCTGGCCAAAGCCACAAGTTACGTCCCCCTGTGTGTCTGAATAGGACTAAACAAAACAGAAAATCTTGCCCCTTTGTACAATTTGTATATGTTTGTCCCACTGTAAATGAATCACTACTTACTTTAAGTGGGCCTCTGATGCTTTATGCTTCATCCCAAATGCTGCCAGGAAATTATGTTTCTTTAGTCCATTGACTTTCTCACTTTTTTTGGTGACATAGTCTCTGTTTGTCACACAGGAAGTGCATAGCTTACTGTGTCTTCCACCTCCTGGGCTCAAGCCATCCTTTGGCCTTAGCCTCCCAAGTAGCTGGGACTACAGGTGTGTGCCACCATGTCTGGCTAATCAATTTTTTTTTTTTTTTTAATAGAGACAGGGTCTTGCTCTGTTGCATAAGGTGGCCTCCAACTCCTGGGTTTAAGCAATCCTCCTACCTCAGCCTCCCAAAGTACTGGGACTGCAAGTGTGAGTCACCATGCCCAGGCCCACTTTTCTAGTTGATTTTTTTAATTTTCACAGCTCTCCTAAAACCTCAACACTTCCTCCATTATCCTCAATCACAATTGAAAGAGAATTCTCCAGACTCCAAACACCATATTTACCATCTACCAGTGTCTGTATCCAAGAAATCTAACATTTGTGCTTATTTCTATCATTTTTTTCTTAGAGAGAAAGGTCATCTTTTTACTTGTGTGCTAGGTCCCATTCTTTCTTACCTGTTAAAGATCATTTCTCCAGCTCTCTCCTGCTTCATCATTTTTTCACTTTCAGAACATTATCACCAATATACAAATACATTATTAGATTTCCTATTTTAATACGATGAAAACCGAAGCTTTCTGCTGACTCCATCATCTCTGCCAATTACCACCCCATTCCTGGGCCTTCCCTTGCAGCAAAACTCTTTGAACCAGTTGTCGCTTATCACCAACTTCTTGAAATTTCCACTAGAAGAGCCAATCAATATCTCAAACTTAATATATAAAAAATGGAACATCTGGTCTTTAACTTTGCAATACTTTATCCCCAGTTGTCCCATCTCAGTTGATGACAATATTACCCTTTTTTTTTTTTTTTTTTGTGTGTGTGTGTTTTGAGACTGAATTTCACTCATCACCCAGGTTGGAGTGCAATGGTGTGATATCGGCTCACTGTAATCTCTGTCTCCTGGGTTCCAGTGATTCTCCTCCCTCAGCCTCCCAAGTAGCTGGCAATATAGGTACCCACCACCATGCCGAGCTAATTTTTTGTGTTTTTAGCAGAGACAAGGTTTCACCATGTTGGCCAGGTTGGTCTCAAACTCCTGACCTAGTGATCCACCTGCCTCGGCCTCCCAAAGTGCTGGGATTATAGGCATGCGCCGTCACGTCCAGCTGGCAATATTACCTTTTTAATTGCTCTGGGTCCAATTCTTGGAGTTACCCTTGAATCTTCTCTTTCTCTCATACTCCATATCCAATTAGTCAGAACATCCCATTTGTTCTATCTTTATGCTATGTACTTCATCGGATCCATTCTAATCATCTCTACTATGAGCACCCTGGTATGAGCCAATCATTGTCACTTACTCCCTAATTGATCCCTATTCCATTCTTGCCTGTTATCTTTAGTTTCAACAAAGCAAAAGGCAAAGTACTAAGAATGGCCAACAAAGTCCTGACAAATGGAGCCTCCAGTTAATCTCTGAATATCTCCCTACTACCTTTCCCCTCCTATTCACACAAGCTGGCTGGCATGTTCCACTTCAGGGCCTTTGCACAGGAATGGGGATTTTGCCTGGAGCACTCTCCCCCTTCACTTGCTGTAAGCCTTCTCCAATGTCCCTTCTTAAGGAGGTACACCCAGGAAACCCTATTTAAATTTGTGTAGCATCTCCACCCTGTCCTGGTTTTGCATAGTGCTTGTCACCTTCTAATACACTATGTAATTTTTAAATTTTTAACATGTTTATTTATTTGCTTATTTTTTGAGTCTTGGGGGGACTGGGATGAATGAAAAACTTACATTTCATGAAAATGATTTTTAAGTTTCAATGACAAAAAATTACCCTTTGATAATATTGAAAAATTTAAACTTGTATTTGCATTTCCTTGACTAAAAAAAATTCTCAATTGAAAAAGTGAACAAGTCCTAGGCCAGGCATGGTGGCCCACATTTGTAAACTCAGTATTTTGGGAGGCTGAGGCAGGAGGATCACTTGAGCTCAGGAGTTTAAGACCTGCCTGGGCAACATAGTGAGACCCTGTCTCTGCAGAAAATAAAAAGAAAATTAGCTGGGTTTAGTGGTGCACACCTGTAGTCCCAGCTACTTGGGAGACTGAGGGCAGAGGATCACTTGAACCTGGGATTTTGAGGCTGCCACAAGCCATGATTGTGCCACTGTACTCCAGCCTGGGTGACTGAGCAAGACCCTATCTCAAACAATAACAACAACAACAACAACAACAACCCCCCCCAAATCTTTATGCCTAGAATCACTTGACACCACTGAAAGATTTTAAATAAGAAATAGATGCAGTCACATTTCAAAAAGATCATTGGGCAACAGTGAGGAAAAGGAGATCAAAGAAGTGCCTAAAGGAGCCAGGGAGACCAGGTGGTTGTTGACTACTGGAAGAATCCCATGGAAAAGTGATGGAGGTGCAGCAGTGAGAATCAGGATCCAGTGCGGACAGAAAAGTGAACTGTGAGCATGTCAGTGCTCTAGGGCATGCATATGGGAAAGTGGGAAGGAGCGTAGCCTGACTGCCAGGTTTGTATTTCTGTAATAACTGGCTATCAGGTGTTGCTGTCACTAGAAAGGAAAAAATAAGGAGAAGAAAAACATAATGAATGCTGTTTTGGGATATGTCAAACTTTGAGGCTATGCCATGTTTGAGGTGCCTCTGTTAAACAATTATTATTCTTTGACTAAAATGACTGGTGATCCCTGTTGGTGTCTTCCAAGTATTCCTTTCTGGATTTTACATCCAATAACATGGGTTAACATCCAGCATTTCAATGGGGTCCACAGTGCCTGAGTCTTGCCTTTCAAATTAAAAAGATCCACCTTAGAAAATACTTATTTTTTTGTTGTCTGTCTCTCCCCACAAGAATGTAAACTTCATAGTCTGGAGTTTTTGATTGTTTTGTTCACAAGCATTTTGTTCTGGGTCATAGTAGGTGATCAGTAAATATTTGATCAATAAATTAATCTGAAATTGAGACATGCATTCAGGGTCATATATTAAATTTATTGACCAAATTGTTCTATGTGAAATATCAATCTCTGAAATTTTGTTACTGAAATCATTTATTAAATCTGATGCTTATTTAAAAAAATATATTACCATTCCCATTACCACCCATATTGTAAGCTTTCATTAACATGGTTGTTATTTTAAGATTTTGCAATAGAAAATCTTTGTTTTAGCCTACACTACATTTAAAAGTAGCATTCTTTTGATAACTAAAATCTTCTAAAATCATACATTTATTTTAAAAAGAGGTTTGAAAAAGTAGTATTAGCTTCATGTCCTGGAATTTGGCATTGAGGACTCCCCGGAATTCTCCAGCTGCGAGAGCTAAGAATAGGGCAGAATGTAAACTTCCATAAAGCCAACTGTGGAAGGAATTTTGAGAAGCAGATTGAGAATATAGCATACTCAGAAAGTTTAGAAAATGATACTCTTTAATTGTCAAATAGCACGTATTTTTAATGATATATTTTACTGCTCTAAACTCAAATGGAATAGCTTGTAGGACCTCTGGCCTCCTCTCAAAAGAGGTTTCATTCATTCTCTATTCATTCATGTGTTACTTAACGTTATTATGAGAGAACACGGGACAAAGACCTGCCTTTGACAAAGGGCAATTTTACTGCTACCTTTTACAGGAGTACTTACAAGGCTCCCTAGAAATGCATGTGTCAATTTCATTCAGAATCAGATTTTAATTTGTTGAATTTATTATACCCTGGAATTCTCACTTTTGTTTGTGAGCTTCTAAGGCAGGTGGTTCTTCCCTTTCCTTCCTCTCCCCTTTTCCCTTTCTCCTTTCTCCTTTCCCTTTCCCCTTCCCTTCCTTTCCTTTCTTTCCTTTTCATTTCTTTTCTTTTTTTGACAGGGTCTTGCTGTGTCGCCCAGCCTGGAGTGCAGTGGTGCAATCTCAGCTCACTGAAACCTTTGCCTCCCAGGTTCAAGCAATTCTTATGCTTCAGCCTCCCACTTAGCTGAGATCACAGGAGTGCACCACCACACCAAGCTATTTTTTTTTTTTTTTGGTATTTTTAGTAGAGAAGGGGTTTCACTATGTTGGCCAGGCTAATCTCCAACTCCTGGCCTCAAGTGATTCGCCAGCTTTCAGCCTCTGAAAATGCTGGGATTACAGGCGTGAGCCACTACACCTGGCTGGAATTTAAAGTCTAGAGAACTTGGGAAGTGAAGCAATGTTGTGTTTGGTTTGCTTCTATTTGCCCTTCCAGCACTCTCATTTCTCCTTTCAGCATCTTGGTCCTAGCATTGGGTTTGCTCATGGGGAATCCCACAGTGGTCTGGCCTCCTCAAGAAGTGCCTTATGTACCCGGATCTGCCTGGCTCCTTCCCCTTCAATGGAAGCCTGTTCTTAACTGGTGGGTTGTTAAGGAAAAAAATGTAAGACTACAATTTTATGTCTTGTAAAATAAAGAAATTGGTCTAGATGATATCCAAGACCCCTCCCTGCTCTAAAATCTTGTGATTCTGTGAGTCTCTTTTCAGGCAATAAAAACTACTGATGATAACTTTCCTGATAAAATTGTGCTATTTTCACCATGTTTGTGGAATTATCCCTTTAGTTTGGCTAATCTCTCTCTCTCTCTTTCCCTTTTTGTAGTCACAGGACTATGATTTGAATCTAAAATAGTATTCTGCTTATAGCACATTTCATAGAAGGCAGTTCTGTTTCAGACCCGGCTTCTGGGTGTGTGGATTTCAAGCCCCTAACTGGGCCTGGTAGGCAGTTTGGTGGCAAGATGCTGGTGCATTTCCCCCTCTTGGTCAAGGCTTTGCTTCACAGCCAGCTCTGCTATGTGATTTTCCACTTGTGGACTCAGCATGGCCCACTGAATCCTCAATAGGATCGCTGGTTAAAAGGTGTAATATTACTACATATATTTTGATAGACTCAGTCCTTGCAGGCAGCCCTATGTGAGAGCATGCTATGGACATGAAAGAGGCAAATGAGTGGTATGATTTGTCCTGAAATCCGCAGGCCTCTATTGAGATTAATTGTTGGCAAACTCTCCCTAAGATCCTTGACCATAAAGCACTCCAGGGAGTGCAAAGGATTACAGTCATCACCCTGATAGCAAGCTGAGCTAATTTCGCCTTGGTCTGACCCTTTGGTTCCAGAGAGTCTAGCTATTTCAGTTTTGTCCCTTAGATGACACACCATAGTGACGACATTGAGAGCGTGATCAGCTGCTCATCAGGAGCAGGACCCCAGCATTTCCTTTCCAGCTCACAGATATTTCCCTGAAATTTAAAACACCTTCTGAAACATGGAGCCTTCCATTCTTTATCAGTCATCCCTGCTTTGTAGCTGGTCAGTCATAGCCAGGGTGTGGGAGGACAGATGACTTCTGTCACATGAATCTTGCAGTGAGTCCTGTGGAGCCATAGAGGGACAGGTGCTAGATCCAGCCCACAGGCAGGGCAATGCTCTCTCAGTGCGGGCGGGGGATTAGGGGCCCTGAAGGCAAACTATCTGCATAAGGAACTCACCACATTTTGTATTATTTTCCAGAGGGTTCCTCTTTGTTTCCCTATGACTGACAGATGCCCACGGTCACATTTGATTATAGTATTCCTTTCTTTGTTACCAAGGCAGCTTTATTATTGAAACCTGGTGAAACATCTACAGAAAAGCGTCATGGTGTGTTACTTAAAAGTAATTGTGTGTTACTAACAAGTAATTGTTTCCTCCAATAAAGGAAAATAAATTCTTCATAAAAGAGAAATGATGATTTGGTTCAAGGTTTCTTAGCACTATATATTGTTGTCTTGGTGATGCAGAACAGACTTGGGAAACAGAGGGGGAAGAATTCGGAATACTGTTTTATGGTTAAACCATGGTTTCAGTGCACAGGTAAAAAGTGGGGAGTTGAGGGTAATTAGAAATGAAATTACTTTGGCCGTTCTGTTTTAGGAAGGGTCTGGGATTTCCTGAAGAGGGGGAGGAAGTGCTGATAGCTCCTAAAACCCTCCCTGCTTCTTAGTGGTTAATCCTCAGGAACTCTCCTTTGTGGAGATCATTACTGCTACTGTCAGATGGTAATTAAAAAAAAAAAAAAAAGCAGGCCCATTTCAAAGACAGCATGGACAACAAAGACAACTGTGGCCTGAGTGTTCACCCATTCAGATTATTCTGAGGAATCTTATCCCATCCTAGTACCTTTTGTGGTTCTTAAAGTCAGAGAAGCTGGGCATAAAGTAATACTCTTTTTTAGTGTCATTCTGCATACTTAATATACAGAATTTGGGTGAAGTTTGGAATACAGGATAAGAAAAGGGTTTGTATGCAAAGTTTTTAGCCCCATAAACTCTTTAAGTATCTTAACTGTACTTACCTTTTACATATAGAAATCTGGATGGGCCATCACTCAGGCCACAGTGTTCTATACTGTACACACTGTCTTTGAAATGGGCCTACTTTTTTTTAAATTACCATCTCACAGTTGCAGTAACGACCTACACAAAGGATAGTTTCTGTGGAATAACTATTGCTTTTCTTTTTTAAAACAATAATATGTCTTCGTTTTCTTCACAAAGTTGCCCTGCTCTGACTTGCTCCCTCTATTACAAAGGCCTATTTATAACACGCATAGCTTAGAGTGGATTGGAAATCCTGATTCATTCATTCTCACCTTTAATCACTACCTAAGCATATGTATTTGCTTTTTTGATAGTGCTCAGTGTTTGCTATAGGAAAGGGCTAGTGATCTAATTTTAGTTCTAAGGTGCTATTAAGATCTAGAAATCATTTTGAAAACAATAGTATGCTTAGCTTGTACCTCTGAGAAGTTTTCCACCACTCTGTAGGCATTTTCAAGTATAAAATAACAGTAATGACATTTAGTGAGAACTTGCTATACACCGGACAGTGCAGAACCTTTACATATATTAACACACTTAAGTCTTAGAACTACCTGGGGGGACAGGTCCTATTGGCATCACCTTAAGGGAAGGGCTGAAGGCCAAGAATTCGGGTTCCACACATGGGCTAAGAGAAGAAGGAGGACTGTAACTGATTCTGTACAGTATGTGGTGGATGCCCT
Source organism: Cebus imitator (assembly GCF_001604975.1). Taxonomy (NCBI): domain Eukaryota; kingdom Metazoa; phylum Chordata; class Mammalia; order Primates; family Cebidae; genus Cebus; species Cebus imitator. The sequence continues at coordinate 4,046,783 of NW_016107514.1, read as the reverse complement.
CTTGGATCCAGCTACCCTGGCTGAAAACAATGACTAAGCATGTGGAAATTAAAGGGAAATAAGCTGGAAATGAGAGTATGGGAAGCCATGTGGCCACACCTGTGATGTGGTCCAGTATGGGCATCACTTTAGCAGTGAACAATAGTCTCACAGGTGGTATAGGAACCTATGAGAATCTATTATGAGCCATGCTATGGTGCTAGTGGACTGGGGACCTTCCATTCTATCCCCACTCCTAGCTTTTGGAAGAACAACTGAACCCCAAATTGAATTGTCAAAGTGCCTGGAATTCTTGGACAATTCAGGGTTAAGATAGGATGCTCTCTTTAGGAGAGAAATGCTAGACTCCTACTAGGGCAGATGCGGTTTCCAGCAACTAACTGGAAAGATAACAGACATGTGCCAGTTTATGCTAGACTCTGGAGAGGGTCTTACCTCTATGAATATACGGTTCTGTGGGTCACTGCCTTCTCTGTAATCTCCAGTGACTGTCCATTATGTGCAATATCCAGCTTATTCCTCACATCAGCCTCTAACGTATCTCACCTCTAATTCTTTAGAGTCAACTTTGGATCTTTTGTTAGATCCAAGCAGCCTCATTTTTGTTTCCTAAATATGCTGTGCTTCCTGCTTGAAGCTTTGCTTATGATTTATTCTGTGGCCCTGGAGCAGAATAAGCCCTCTCCTTCCACTATCCACATTCTACCTTTCTTTGAATGAAACACCCATGCCCTCCATAAACCTTTTCTTTAGCCTGTACAAATCTCACCCATTTTCAAATTCTTGTAGTATTTCCTATCTAACTGATTTTTTTGTCCATGAGAATGAAGTGCTAGTTATCATTAATTGCCTATTCTGTATAATTACATCTTTTCTCCTTACTGTCTCAGAAAGTAAATCCTTAGATTTTTTTCTCTTTACCTTCTCAGAAGGTTGAATTGCAGGAGATAGCATTTCTTCTGTGTCCAGCACAGGGCAACTGTGACCAAAGGAATGAAAGCCATGCATTGAATCAGAAAACCTGAATTTTAATCCTGGCTTGGTCATTTTCTCATTGTGACCTTAGGCAAATTTTTCAAGTCACAAATTCTTCATCTGTGGTAGCCATTTCACAGGGTTAATGAGAAAATTAAACTTAAGTAGGTGAGAATAAATATATAAGCACCAAATGCATATAATTATTCAGAATATTTATCCATAAAAATATGAATGATTGTCACACCTGTAATCCCAGCACTTTGGGAGGCTGAGGCGGGTAGATCACGAGGTCGAGAGATCGAGACCATCCTGTCCAACATGGTGAAATACCGTCTTTACTAAAAATACAAAAATTAGCTGGGCATGGTGGTAGGTGCCTGTAGTCCCAGCTACTTGGGAGGCTGAGGTAGGAGAATCACTTTAACTGAGGAGGAGGAGGTTGCAGTAAGCTGAGATTGCGCCACTGCACTCCAGCCTGATGACAGAGTGAGACTCTGTCTCAAAAAACAAAAAATATGAATGACTGTCACCATGATTATACTTTTCTAACCATGGGAATATATGTCATTTTGGTACCTTAATTAGGGAATGCCAGAATATCCCATAATACATAGACTTCATAAAACTTCCCTATTAAAATCATGATCTTCCTTCTAGGTGCCATTTGCTTTCCTGTGTAGCCTGGACTTTGCTGTTAATCATATTAGAGAGGTGCTATCATCATAGCAGATAGAGTTTTTTGCCCCATGAGCACCTAACTTTTTAATCATGCTATATTTGTTATTTATTGCTCTGTGGGTTGCTAATTTAAACTTAGTGGCTTAAATTAGTAATAATCATTTATTATTTCTTTTGGGTTTGTGGGTCAAGCATTTAGGAGCATCTCGTGGTATCACAGTGAGATATCACATGAGGCTGCCATCATGTGAAGGCTTGACAGGGCAGCTTACTCACGTAGCTATTGGCCAGGGACTTCAGTTTTTCTTGTCATGGGAATTTCCATGGGATTGTTTGAGTGTCCTAAAGGTAAAATAGTGGACTTTTCCTAGAGTGAAGGAACTGAGATACTAAGACAAAAGCTGAAATGCTTCTTAAGACCAAGTTTTAGAAGTCACAGACTGTCACTTCTGCCCTGCTGTGCTGGTCACACAGGGGTAGCCGTGATGCATTAGAAAAGGGAATTGTACAAGGCATGAGTACATGGAGGGGAGGATCATTGGAGGCCATTTTTGAGACTGAATACCCTAGTCCACCCTCTGGCCCCCCGTGATTCATGTTTCTCCTACTTAAGAAAATATACTTATCTCCTTCCTCAAGGCTTCCAAGTCTCATGCCATTACAGTATCAGCTGAGACTATAAGACTGGATCACCTAAATCAGAGCTGAGTATAGGTCTTTGAATATTGATCCTCTAGATCTGAAGACCTGTGAACTATGGAGACAAGTTATTTGTTCCTCACACAACCAGCATCCCCAAATTATAGGAAAGATGTAGGGTAGTAGCAATCCACTTTCTTCAGAAAGGGAGAAAATAGGAGTCACAAGCAGTCACTGGTCCATGGCAGTTCTAAAATCCAACCAGGCACATTTTTCTGAGTCCTTGATTCAGGCTCAATCCTGCTGCCTTAGAGTGATTCTTTAGGGTTCTTACCTCTGTCCTCTAAGCTCTTGGTTCTATCTTCTATTTTATTTTTATTTCATTTTTTTGAGATAGAGTCTTGCTCTGTTGCCCAGGTGGAGTGCAGTGGTGCCATGTCAGCTCACTGCAACCTCTACCACCTGGGTTCAAGTGATACTCCTGCCTCAGCCTCATGAGTAGCTGGGATTACATGTGCCCACCATGCATGCCCAACTAATTTTTGTATTTTTAGCAGAGATAGGGCTTCACCATGTTGGCCAGGCTGGTCTTGATCTCCTGACCTCGGGTGATCTGCCTGTTTTGGCCTTTCAAAGTGCTGGGAATACAGGTGTGAGCCACAACGCCCAACCTTGTTCTATCTTCTGAGCATTACTTCCTTTTTCATTAGAAATGGCCTGTATTTGCAGGTGAGTATTTTTCTAAACCTGCTTCTTGCCCATAGAGGTTTAGGGACCCAAAGCCCTCTCATTTTGTACTATTTCAGTTTCTTTAAATCCAAGAAGGTATAATTCTTTAGAACAAATTTGTGTTTTAAAATGAACTCATTTATAGTCCACTCCATTAGACAAAAGTCACATATATATATATATACATATTTTTCCCCCCCCAAGAGATACCCTCTTTACCATGATAGGAGCATCACCTTTAAGAGTCTGAGAGGGATTTTTCTTTAAAGGACTGAATTTGTGAGGCTTACTTTTGGAATCTTAGAAGGACTTTTGTTTGACTGAATGGTTTTCTCAGAGACTGTATTAGGTCTTTCTAAGGTTTTAACAAAGGATTTAATGGTTCTCCACTGGATTTATTTTTTTCTCTGAAGTAATTTCTTAATTTGAGAATCTTGGAAGTGCTGAGAATGAGAAACAGTTTTATTTTTGAACTCAGCAAGTCCTGGATTCTTTACATCTAATTTTTTTCTTCCACTCATCATTCTTCTCACATTTTACTGTAGGCAGCAAAAAGAAGCCAGGTGGCACTTTTAGCACCCTGCCTGGAAATCTCCTGAGGCTCAATGATCTAGTCCATCGGGTACGTGTTTTTACTTTGTCCATTACTACAGGCAACAAAATGCTACTAGATTTTCTGCCACTATATAAAAAGGAAACCATTTCCTTCAGCTTTCCATAACATTTTCTCACTTTCTTTTTATTTTCTTTTTAAAATAGGCTTTATTTTTAGAGCAGTTTTAGGTTCGCAGCAAAATTGGGCAGAAAGTTGAGATTTCCCATATACCCACTGCTGCCACAATGCACAGCCTCCCCGACTATCAACCTCCAGCACCAGAGTGGGACATTTGTTGCGCTCATGAACCTCCATTGACACATCATTGTCACCCAAAGTCCACAGTGTACATTAGGGTTCATTCTTGGTGTTGTACATTTTGCAGGTTTGGACAAACATATAGTGGCATGTATCCATCATTATAGTATCATAGGAGTACTTTCACTGCCTTAAAAGTCCTTTGTGCTCTGCCCATTCATCCCTTCTCTCCTCAGTGCCTGGAAACCACTGAATATTTTACTGTCACCATAGTTTTGCCTTTTCCAGAATGTCATATAGTTGGAATCACACGGTATGTAGCCTTTTCAGATTGACTTGTTTCACTTAGCAATAAGTATTTGAGATTCCTCCATGCCTTTTCATGGCTTGATAGTTCATTTTTTTTTTTTTTTTTTTGGCACGGAATCATATTCTATAGTCTGGCTGGATGGGTCAAAGTTTAGTCACTCACTTTCTTTTAAACTCTCATTGAGAGCCTGCTTAAACTAGAGCACATCAGGCTTTCACTAGCAGTTTCTTCGAAGTTCTTTATGTCTCACTGATTATGTGTGTGTGTCTGTGTATCCCGTAATATATAAAAATCAACACACATACACACATACTATAAAAGGATTTATTTATTTTAGAGCTTTAGCCTTGTGCAATTGTGGGAGCTGACTGAACAATTTATATGAGGCCATTATTTCACTATTTGATAATGAAGCCGAAAGTTTGCAGGACAGGTAGTTGGGAAGGGAAGACACAAACTGCTCCTGAAGACAGTCTGGCACTGAATCAATCTTTCCTTGACTCTATGGCATTTATTTCCTTTCCTTTTTTTTTCTCTTCTTTTTGTTTTCCTAGAGAGGAGGTCTTACTGTGGTCCAGGCTGGAGTGCAGTGGTGCAATCAAAGCTTACTATAACCTCAAGCTCTCTTTCCACCTCAGCCCCCTGAGTAGCTTGGATTATAGAACGCGAGGCACCATGCCTGGTGAGCCTCACATTTTAAACATTTGGATGAGCTCCCTTGGGCCTGGTGCTACACACACTGCTATATCTAGGGTTAGCTCTATGGGTTTCCAGGAAGATCTTGAGACTATGCCATATGCATTTCTGTTTTGGCAAGAAAAAACATACTTGAATAAATACATATCTAGACCATTGATGAGATGGTAGAGACATGAGAAAAGGAAGTTTAAATCTTGCCAATTTGGTGCAGCCATCAGGAAATTACTTTGCTGTGTGCCGTTTCATGTTTGTGACAGTTAATATCAGCTCCCTGGTCTTGTACTCTGTTGATGTTTAGACATGCGATATCCTGAAAGTGCTACATCTGTATGGGGGAAATTTTCATGCTTCACACATTTTATTTTCCTAATCTTTAACCAAGTGTGGGCAAGAATTTGCAGATACAATAAACATAAATATTTTTATTATATCTAAGGTTCTCATCCATATTTGAGTCTCTTGCTTCCCTGACATAGTCAATTCTGATGGAAGTGATCATGGAGCCACAGACAGGCATAATAAGCTTAAGAGTAGTTTCACTTTCTAATGAAAAGAACACTGGGCCCAGGAGTCAGGAGACTCCTCAGGTCTAGCCTCAGCTCTGCCATTAGCATTCTGTAAGAGTTGAGCAAATCACTTAAATTATCTGTTCTCAGTTTTCTGTATTGTGAAACAAAGGGGATGAATAAGGTAATTCCAAAGGTACTAAGTCTAAAATTCAGAGTCAATTTTAATAGGAAATACAGGTTTATTAAGTAGCAGAACTGAAGTCATTATTACAGAAAGTAATAGAGAGCCATATTAAAATGAAAAAAATTTGAAAAATAGATTGAAATGACCTATTATGGCTTTAAAACTTCTATCAGGGTCTTACAGGATAAACTAATCTTCTAACTGGCTTTAAGTGAATTGAACTTTTTGAGGAGAGTGAGAGGGCTGGCTGCAAGACTGCACCCTGGCATACCAATCTCTTTAATGTATTTCCTTTCAAGGGCCAATGTCAACAGTCAAGCATATCCAAATAAAGCCATTGAGTCAAAGATTCAATACATAAGTGACTGTGGCAAGTTGAGTTTTGATGGTGGAATTTGAAAAAGCATCTAGATTGCTTATTACCTTCATCAAGTGAAACAATTATAAATAGCTCTGAAAAGATTCGATATGGAATGTCCTCCGTGAAGACATCCCTTTGGAATTTGGCCACATCATTTAGTTATGATAATTGCATGAAACAATTTTTAGTCTGATTTCTTCAGTAACAAGACATCGAAAATTCTAATGTTTCTTATGTTTGTTTTTGTTTTTGTTTTTTTTTTGGGATGGAGTCTCTCTCTGTTGCCCAGGTTGGAGTGTAGTGGCGTGATCTCGGCTCACTGCACCCTCTACCTCCCAGGTTCAAGTGATTCTCCTGCATCAGACTCCTGAGTAGCTGAGACTACAGGTGTGTGCCACCATGCCTGGCTTTTTGCATTTTTAGCAAAGACGAGGTTTCACCATGTTAGTCAGGCTGGTCTTGAACTACTGACCTCGGGATCTGCCCGCCTCAGCCTCCCAAAGTGCTGGGATTACAGGCATGAGCCACCATACCTGACCTTATGTTTCTCTGAAGTAAGCCATATTACTGGTATTCAAGGGAATGGTGATGAATTAAAAATAGATTTTTTTTTTCACAAACAGAAGTAAAGTTTTATAGGCAAAACTTAGATTAAGAAACTTTCTTCTTACTTCTAATAAGTAGTAATAAGAAAGAGAAATCTGGAGCAGTCAAATCTAGAGGGAGAGCTGTGGGCTTACAAGCCTATGGTGATGCAACTGAGCTAGCTCTTGAAAAACTATGAATAATGGTTGCTTTTGATGCACTCCCTATTTTCCTTTCATTTCTATCCCAACAATTTAATAAGGTTATGCCAAATGTAAGGAATAGCAATATACGCTGGCACTTATTCTCTATCCCTTTGTGTTTTTCAGCCAGGACACAAATACATGTAATGAAATTTTGATGGCAACATGACAATGTAGAAAAGAGCCCTGAACTGAAGAGTCCAAGGGGAGGAAACCTGTGGAGTCTTCACAGTGTTACTCACCCAAGGGTGTGTATTTTTGTAGAGGAAATAATTCCTTAGTAATTTTATTGAGCATATACCTTTTCTAGTTTTCAAAAAAGTCCTTATAAAAATCTGTGGAAAAGTATCATTATCTATTTTTAAATTAACAAAACCTGGCCATCAATGGATGAATGCATTTTACAAAGGTGCTTTATATACCCAATTGAATATCATTGAGTCTTAAAAGAGAAGAAAATCCTGTCATTTGTGACAATGTGAGTGAACCTGGAGGATGCCGTGCTGAGTGAAATAAGCTAGGCATAGAAGGCCAGATACCACAAGATCTCACTAATATGTGGAATCTAAAACTTTGAACTCCTAGAACCAGAGAGTAGAATGGCAGTTATCAGAGGCTGGAGTTATGGGAAATGGGGAAATCTTGGTCAAAGGGCACAAACTTTTAATTTTTTGACTGGAGGAATAAATTTTTTGGGATGTACTCCACAGCATAATGACTATAGTTAATATATCTATCAAAATTGCTAAGAGTAAATTTCAAATGTTCTCACTACAAAGAGTGATAATTATTTGAGGTGATGGATTGTAAATTAGGTTGATTTAATAATTCTGCATATTATTCATATATCACAACATTACTTTGCACCCCAAAAATATATACAATAAAAAAATTGAGCCTTAGTGTTTAAATAATTTCACCATGATAAAAAACCTGGTGAGTGGTCAAAATGGGATTTGTACCATATCTATCTAATGCCAAATTTTGTCCGTCACACCATGTTCCCTCTGATTTCAGGTCCCAGAAGAGAAAATATGGAGTTTATTTGGAAATAGGGGTAGGATTGCTAGAGGTACCCCTGAATAATAAGACTCATTAATTTGGGCTATTAGAGAAAGTCTACTGAGTATAAAAACTGTAAAGAAGAGTTTTGAGTATCATGTCCCTCCCCACTTCTCTCCCACCTCTCCATCCTTTCTGACAAAGAAGGGAAAAGGAATTTGTAGTACTGTGGTATTTGCAGAATGGAGATGACTAATTCAGGAGGCTATGATTCTGTTAGAAGGAGAAGTGTGTACTGTTCTACAGAAAGCCCTTGAAGTAATTTGTTTGGTGATTGAAATATGGTCTTGACGTGACAGGCTAAATAACTTGTGGGGCCCAGTGAAAAATGAAAATGCTTCCAGTTTTTAGTGATTATTGCTGCAATTTATTTATTGAACAAAGAGCAGCTTTGTTCAAAATCAAAAACTAAAAACTGGGAGTAAAAGAGATGTCTTTCAGCAGGGGAGAGATAAACAATCTGTGGTATGTATACTCGGTGGTACACTGCTTAGAAGTGAATTTAAATTTGTTAAAAGATTATTGATTTCAAGACAGAGACAGCAGAGCATTAAATCAAGTGAGGCCCCTATGCAGCTGTATACAGATTGCATACCTTGAAGTTGGTCGTGGATCCTGAATACAGAGAAAGAATTACCTCTCTCAACTTTTAAAATTGATCTACATTGAAGATAGATTGCTATAAAGATGGATAGTTTATACCCATTAATAGGGTTGTAAAGAGTAAAAGTTCAAATTAAATTAAAAAAAATTAGTCTGCATGATATTTCAGACACAGAAAAGCTCTAGAATTTTTGAGAGAAGGACCAAAGACAAGAGTGGGAGACATTTATTTGAATAAATGGAGAATTTGAGGTCATCATTAGCTCAGCTGGTCAGAAACTGCATATAGCATCATAGGCAGAGGCGGTAATCAGAACATAAAAATGTATTTTATTTATTTATTGATAACCTACTTTTCTATCTTTTCTTTTTGGGGGAGAGGATAAAAGAAAATTACACATAAATTACACATTGAGCTGTAAATGAAAATATTGAAAATGCCTACTAATTGTCTTCCGACTTTCTGGAGCTGTAGAGAAAGTAAAGAAATAAAATAAACAATCTTCTTTCTGAAGAGCTAACAGCTTACATTTTAGCAAAGATATTAAAAAAATTCTTAATCAAGTATATGATTGAACTTAATGAAGAAGTTTGAGGATAATGTTAAGACAACTTTCAAATAATTTTGGAGTAATTCTACATGAATGAGAGGGTCAATGGAAAAGGTACCATTTAAGATATATGATATACAAAAGATGAGTTTCTCTAATGCGTCTGAGGGACCATCATGTAATATTTCTGAAAATTAACAGTTTGGTAGTGTTATATCTGAGAGGCATGATGCTCTAAAGTAATGCAAACAAGTTGTTCATTAACATTTGTAGAATTTTAATGTGTTTTGTAGATAATTACCATCTTCTTTGTCTGATACTAGTTTATTCATATGAACTAGCTACATTGGCTATACATCCTCAAAACAAAGACTAATTTAACCTGGTAATTTTTGTTTGTAATACAGCACTAGTCTCAGATTAACAATTGGCCTGAGATCTTCCAGTTACCCATAATTGTTGACATTTTTAGAGGAGCTTTTAAGTAGAATAGTTTTAAAAATTATGTTGATAAACTATTAATGCTATACTGAATTTTATGGTTGAACTGGTTTAAGACTGATTTTCAGTCTGCAGTCTATACTGTAATATTTTTTAAAAGCCTTTGGAAAGCAGTTTGCCAGTTTCTCATAAAGTTAAACATATACTTACCATATGACCCAGAAGTCATACTCCTAGGTGTTTCTCAAGTGAGTTGAACATTTAAATTCACACAAAAACCTGCACATAAATGTTTAGAGCAGCTTTATTCATAATCACTGAAAGCTGGAAACAATGAAGATGTCTTTCAGCAGGGGAATGGAGGGAATGGATAAACCAACCGTGGTATACACATTCAATGGTACATTACTACGCAATAAAAAAGAATGAACAATTGAATCCTACAATAACATGATGAATCTTAAATGCATTTTACTAAGGGGAAGAAGCCAGATCCTAAAGATTACATATTGTATTATTTCATTCATATGACATTCTGGAAAGGCAAAAGTATAGAGACAGGAAATAGGTCAGTGGTTGCCAAGGGTTGGTGGATTGGAGGAGTGGTTGACTACACAGGGGACATGCAGGAACAGTTTAGGGTGGTGGAACTATTCTGCATAGTACTGGGTTGATGGGTGCATAACTGCATTTTTAAAAGTCCATCACATGCAGTGAAATTGAATGTATGTAAACTATAAAAAACCAGCTTGGATGTAAGAGATCTTAGGATGGAAGCAAGTGAATCTAACAGCTGTACTACAAATATACAACATAACTGCACTAAAGGGTGTGTGTGGAAAAAAGCTAACCTAGGTAAGTTGAACAAATAAGTCATTGGGTGGTGGATGGTGGGTACCATGATTCTCATGATTGGAGTGGGAGGTTACAGGTAAGCAAGAGGGGAAGGCTAGAATGAACTCTGTGGGGCTGGAGTAGGAGACACCAGTATATCTCATGTCTGGCTTGATATATACATAGATGGAAAATCCTTGACAGAGAAATCAGGTAAGAGAAAGAAATAAAAGTCATTCAAATAGGAAGTTAAACTATCTCCCTTCAATGAAAATATGATTCTATACTTAGGAAATCCTAAAGACTTCACCAATAGGCTGTATGAACTGATAAATGATCTTAGTCAGATTTCAGTATACAAAGTCAATGTACAGAAATAAGTAGCATTTCTGTACATCAATGATGGCAAGGCTGAGAATCAAATCAAGACACAACCCCATTTACAATAGTCACGAAGAAAATGAAATAGGAATACAGCTAACCAAGGAGGCAAAAAAGATCTTTACAAGGAGAACTACAAAACACTGATGAAGAAATCAGAGACAACCCAAATAAATGGAAAAAACATTCTATGCTCATGGATTGAAAGGATCTATGTTGTTAAAATGTCCATACTGCCAAAACAATTTACAGATTTAACACTATTCCTATCAAGTTATCAATGACATTCTTAACAATATTAGAGAAAACTATTCTAAAATTCATATGGAACTAAAAGAGATCCTGGATAGCCAAAGCAATCCTAAGCAAAAAGAACAAAGATAGAGTCACTGTGCTACCCAACCTCAAACTATACTACAAAACTAGAGTAATGAAAACAGCATAGTACTGGTACAAAAACAGACATATAGATCAATGAAACACCTACAACCATCTGATCTTTGACAAGACTGATGAAAACAAGCAAGGGGGAAAGGACTCCTTAGTCAATAATTGGTGCTGGAATAACTGGCTAGCCACACACAGAGGAATGAAACTAGTCCCTTACCTTTCACCATATACAAAAATTAACTCAAAGATTTAAATGTAAGACCTCAAATGATAAGAATTCTAGAAGGAAACCTAGGAAATCCCCTTCTTGACATTGGTTTTGGCAAATAATTTTTAGCTAAGTCACCAAGAGCAACTGCAGCAAAAACAGAAATTGACAAGTGGGACCTAACTAAACTAAAGAGTTTTGCATAGCAAAAGAAAGTATCAACAGCATAAACAGACAACCCACAGAATGGGAGAACATATTTGAAAGCTATGCATTTGACAAAGGTCTAATATCCAGAGTCTATAAGGAACTTAACAAGCAAAAAACAAATAACCCTATTAAAAAAATGGGCAAAGGACATGAACAGACACTTCTCAAAAGAAGAGATACATGTCATCAACAAGCATATAAAAATGATCATCATCACTAATCATGAGAGAATGCAAATCGAAATCATAAGATACCATCTCATGCTAGTCAGAATGACTATTATAAATAAGTCAAAAAACAACACATAGTGGCAAAGCTGCAGAGAAAAGGGAACACTTTAACTCTGTTGGGAATACCAATTAGTTCAGCCACTGTGGAAAGCAGTTTGTGAGAAATAAAAGAAAATAGATCAGTTTACCAAAAAGACACATATACTTGTGTGTTAATTGCCTCACCATTCACAATAGCAAAGATATGGAATCAACTTAGGTGCCCATCAATGGCTAATAAAGAAAATGAGGTACATATATAACATGGAATACTATGCAGCCATAAAAAAGAATGAAATCATGTCATTTACATCACTATGGATGCAATTGGAGGGCATAATCCTAAGTGAACTAATGCAGGAACAAAAAATCAAATACCTTATGTTCTCACTTATAAGTGGGAGCTAAATGTTGAGCACACATGGACATAAACATGAGAACAAAAGACACTAAAGACTACTGGAGGGGGAAGAGAGGAGGGGGCATGTTGAAAACTACCTATTGGGTACTGTGCTTACTACCTGGCTGCAATATACAAGTGTAACAAACCAACACACACACCCCATATGCAAAATAAAAGTTGAATTTCTTTAAAAAAGTAATAAATGTCATTTAAAAATTAGAAATAAACAATGGAAACTGCATACAGAAAACCCCAAATATATACACAGAAGGACTAATATAGGAAATATTTTAGATATGTGTATATATTATATGCATGATAATATATGTACATTATCTGGCTCTGCCAGAATGAAAATCTAGAGACATCATTCAGGAGAGACAAGCACTCCAGTGAACAGATCTTAGTTATAAATATAATTTTCCAATTAAATGAACCAGGGGTCCTTGGAGAAATGGCTGGTTCCAGAATTGGGCAAGAAAAATTTAAGATGAGTCTGGAGCATCTTGTAGTACCAAAAAGTAAAAGAAATTTAACAATGAGAGCATGTCAATACAAGGCAGTGGTCAAACTGAAGGAATACCCAATGTCCAAAGCTGGACTAATTTGAGCAACAAAATAACTAGCATAATTTAGAAATGTGACATGACATAGAAATTATATCTATCTATCTATATATATTAGAATATATATATATGATTGAATAATAATAGGGGAGAAGAGACAAATCTTCCTGACAGAAAAATTCCAAATAATTTATGTAGATACCTTCCTTCCCCTTTTCGAATGTTGTTATGCTTACAGTTTTGCTCTGAAAGAATAGAATAGGAAATGGAAAAAAATGGTGATTTTACAGTGGAGAAACCCAGCAAACTACGTTAACCATATGACCAAGGTTGACATCACCAGTAATGTCATGTGCACATCATGTTCCCCTAATATGTGTAATGAAGACACTTCACTTCTGTGGGATTCTTTCCTAAAACACATAATCCCAGCCTAGTGATGAGAAAAGCATCAGACAAAATCAAGGAAACTTCGAAAAACACGTAATCAAAACTCCTTTAAAAACTCTCAATGTGGTGAAAAATAAGGATGTTCTGAGAAACTGTCACAGACCAGAGGACATTAAAGTGACAGTGACATGATAACACATGTGGTTCCCTGGACTGGGTACTGGAATAGAAGAAGAATGCTACTGGGAAAATTAATTGAAGTCCAAAAAAATTCTGGAGTTTACTTTGTAGCAACGCAGTAATGCTGACTTCTCATTTTGACAAATGTACCATGGAAATGTGAGATGGTAACATTAGGAGAGACTAAAACTGGGTAAGGAGTATATGAGAACTCTGTTACTATTTCTGCAACTTTTCTGTAAACCTAAAAATATTTCAGAAGTAAAAAGTTTATTTTAAAAAACAACCCTGATGTTAGAATCTTAGTTAATTAGTTAACGAACGCATTCAACACATAGCAACGGAAAACTTGTGTCTCTAGTCACTGATAGAATAATGATTAGCAAGTCAGATGCCATCCCCAGCTTTCCAGAGCTTACAGTTTGGTGGTAGATAAAGACAACAGGGAAGTTTGGAATTATTTATTAAGTGCTTTGCAAAAGTGCCAGAGGTTTTAAAAATATTTTTCTCCTATATTAATAAACCTGGCATGTTAAATAGATCTTGGAACATAGTAAACATATTAGCCCTCAAATAATACTTCTACTGAATATTTTCCATATCAGATAATCCTTAAGCTCTGAACAATTTACCAGGTTTGTTTTAGATTTTTATTAGAGAACTTTGGGAATATTCTTTAGTTTATTATATTTTGCTCAGTGATATGGTTTGGCTCTGTGTCCCCACCCAAATCTCACCTTAAATTGCAATAAACCCCATGTGTCATGGGAGGGACCTGGTAGGAGGCAGTTGAATCATGGGGGTGGGTTTTTTTCCTGTGTTGTTCTCATGATAGTCAATAAGTCTCATGAGACCTGATGACTTTATATCCCCTGCACATGCCCTCTTGCTTGCCACCATGTAAGATGTGCCTTTGCTTCTCCTTTACCTTCTACCACGATTGGGAGGCCTTTCCAGCCACATGGAACTGTGAGTCTGCTAAACCTCTTTCCTCATAAATTACCCAGCCTTGGGTATGGTTTTATTAGCACCATGAGAACAGACTAGTATGCTCAACAAGGAATTATTTTCTTAAAAAGTAGAGAGCTGTTTCCTTTTTTATGCAAAAAATGAAAAGTCAAACTAGATAATTTTTAAAATAGCTTTCGATTTTAAATTTCATTGAGCTTCGTCAATTATGTAGCATTTTCTTAGCTGTTTATTAGAACAGTAAGAAGTTTTACTTACTGATCTCATAAAAACAAACATCATATTTTTCTTTCATCATCATTTCCTATTTCTTCAGTTTATTTCAGGTAGAAAAGTATATTCCAAAGAAGAAAGATATTCCCATAGTGGAAAAAAAACCCCACATATATTCACTGAGGCAGGCAATACTTTTCAAAAGAATGAGAAACCTTGTTACCATCATAAAAAGTCTGGGACCCAAAATGTAGCCCACTAAAATCATAAACTCTGTACTTGCCAAGCCTCGTCAGCTTTCCTTAGCTCAAAAACCTCAGGAATGGGTATCTTAAAAGGAAAAGCTTTTTGTGGATTTGTAAAGTCTCACTACAAATAAATTCGCCTCAGTCTGAAAGATCTTGTGGGTAAAAGTCAAGATTCATTTGGGAAGGCTGGCTGGTAGACATTTCATGTCTCTCTTTTGCTGAGAAATAATCTCACAAAGAATTTATAGCCTATGGCTGCACATAAAGGTGGCTTCTTTGAGGGGGTCCACATTGGTATGTACTTTGAGAGGAGAGGATGGAGGCTGAATGTAAAACACTGTGGCTGATTTCAACATCTGCCCCTATAGTTACAGAGAACCAGAGGCTGGACTCTAAAGCAAGAATGGCAGGTCACAAGTCAGAAGTTTCTGAGAATGCTTTGGACAAGGAGTGGGTCAGGAAAACAGCTGAATTTCCTCTTAAAAAAAAAAAAGATATCTCTTTGATGTCTGGGTATTTGGTAAATTTTTTTAAAAAATAAAAGAAAGACAATAGAAAAGGTATTACTAATGGGGTAGAAGGAACAAAAGATTTAAATCGAAACCAAAACCAAATCATACCAAACCAAACAGAATTCCTTTCAGTGGAAGCACACGTGTCTAATACCACATTTTAAAAAATGACCCCTCTTCTGGACTGTTTCACTAGCCTCCTATTTTACCTTTCTGACACCAATTTCTCCTTCTTTCAGTTTATTCTGCAAACTACTTTCTAAAATAAATTTCTAAGACATTTTAGTGACAGTATAACCATAGCCTTCATGATAAAAAAAACTTTCAATGGCTCATCATCGTCACATGAAGAAAATCCAAATATTTCAGTTTTGATTTTTAATTTTTTAGATGATTAGCCAAATCATGAAACTTTTCTGGTTATCGTTTTCAGCATCTGTAAAATGAAATCAATATATAGAAATCTATAGGTTTTCTCAGCAGCCTAGTTCAGTTCCATAGCTAATTTTTAAATGGTTAAAATAGTGTTTTGCTTTATATCTATCTATCTATCATCAATTATCTATTTCATACTAGTACTAGTTAGTACCTAGGGTGGATATAAATATAGGGTATGAATTGTTCTATTTCTAATGTTACATTGATTTACTTATGCAAGTGGTTTTGATTTTAGTTACCTTGACTAAAACATGCTAAGTAAATAAATCGAATATCCAAAAATAAACCATGCTTTTACCATTTCTTAGGCCTTAAGTTGATCTTGGCCATATTAACAAGAATGTTTTTGGTGTCTGCTATATATTTTCAGGAACTTTAGTCAATACTTGATCTCATTTAATCTCATAATCTTCAAAAGTCTCTTGAGCAAACACCTGATAACATCCACTTCCAGTATGGATAATTAGAAAACAATTAGGTTCTAACGAGGCTTTTGCTTCCTTACTCTGTTTACCAGCACTGTTTCAACATCCTTCTATTGATATGAAGTGTGTGGAGACATAATTTTTTCTTTTTCTTTTTAATCTTGATTCTGGAAGCTCTGGTAGAATAGTTAAGGAAGTTTCTTAACGGCAAACAGGGGAAGTGTTTTATTCTCTTTGGATTTTGATGGTACACAAATTAACTCATTTCCTCTACTTTTCCCAGAAAAGGGAACCTATTGGAAATGTGAACATTCCTATTCTTCCTGACTCTTAAATTTCATTAGAAAATTTTTTACATAACCTAACTTGTAATAAGAGGAGATTGGAGGCTGTGTTTACCAAGAATGTTTGTTAATGTGGAGCTAAAAAAACAACATAGTCACTAGCCATTTGGATAATGAACACTGCAAACATCATTGCTCATAGAAATGGTGTAATACTAGGATAGAATTTAAGTTCTAGCTCAGATTGCCATTGAAAGAAGAGTATCAATATTTGCTGTACCTACTATATGTCAGTTATTGAGTAATGCTCTTTTCATATGTTTATTTTTAAACATATGAATGCTCTTTTTAAATGTTTATTTTAAAAAGATAAGAGTCTTGCATGTTGCTCAGGCTGGTCTCAAATTCCTGGCCTCAAGCAATCCTCCTGCCTTGGCATCCCAAAGTGCTGGCTCACAGGCATGAACCAATGCACCTGGCCTTTTCCACTCCCCATATTTCTTCTCATTTAATTCTCAGTGCAACCCTGGGCTGGGTATTTTTTCAATCTAAATTATTAGAGATAAGGAAATTGAGAGTTAGGGAGCTTTAGTAACATGTCAAAGGTCACACATCTCTTAATTGCAGGGCTTAGTTTTGAAAGCACTTTAGTTTGATGTGAAACCCCAAATATTTCCACTATAGCACACTGTCTTCATTCATGTTTTTATACCCTTTGGAGTCTGGTTTCCTACTAACCTTAACCTGCTTTGGAAGGATGAATGGGCTAAGGAATTACTAATTGTAAAATATGCTTATAATTTTAAAGAACATGTAATTATTGAAAGAAAAATCATGACATTTTATAGTTAACTTCTCAGTTTATTTTCTTTAAATAGTCCCAGGATAATATGCAAAACTGTGTTCTCTCTTTCATAGCATAAATTAATGGAGAGCAAAGTCTTTTCTTTTCAAGCATTTTCTAACACAGTTAACCCATCCTTCCCTGCTGCTAACTTCTCTCAAACTTTTAGATTCATGGGGACATGAAGGCCAGACTGCTGTCTTACTAAATTCTTTTTTTCATAAGAATATGCAAGATGCAAATTAGCAAAATGTGAAAGTGCTATAAAGAGCATCTCTGGGTTTTATAGCCGTGCTTTGGAAGAGTATGTCTTTGGGATATCAAGTGAAGAAAA
This sequence comes from Cebus imitator, assembly GCF_001604975.1. Taxonomy (NCBI): domain Eukaryota; kingdom Metazoa; phylum Chordata; class Mammalia; order Primates; family Cebidae; genus Cebus; species Cebus imitator. The sequence goes on along the minus strand of NW_016107514.1, from coordinate 4,029,300 downwards.
AGGAGCATGTATAATTGTGTACGTAATCAGACTGCAATTTTGCAATGTATAATACAATATATATATATATTTGTAGGTGAAAGACCTGAAATAAATATGCCAAAATGTCAGCCATGATCATCTGTAGGTGAAGACCCATAAGGTAATTGCATTTCATTTTTCAAATATTTTTATCCATTTAAAAAATAAAAATATGTTTCTTCTATTACCAGAAGAATGCAATGCATTTCACTCATATTTTTAAAGACACCTTCTTTTGAAAGCAGTTCTGGTTGTGTGTGAGCATGAAAATATCCTCAAATGGAAACAATTTTGTCTGCAAGGGAATTCAGCTTTAAAATGGGAGCAATGCATTTGTCTCTTTGATGCCATGGCAACCACTGGGAAAACACAGAGTCCAACAATGGGATAAAAATGTGCCTCAAGAGTGGGTAAGAAGGAGGCAACCTTGGACTTCTTTTTCCCCCCACTTTCCCTTGAACAGAAGGTTGCATTGTGTTTTTCCAGCTGACTTTGCTTTCCAGCTAGGCTGCTGTGAGAGGAAAGAGCAAACAATAAGAAGAACATTTTTTTTTCATGGAGTTTTGGGCTCTTCGAAAAATCATGCACTTTCTCCATGGAGAAAAAGCTCAGTTTGTATTCTCTGTCTTCTCCTCCCCTTGACATCTCCCGTTTCAGTCATTTTTATTACAAGTTTCTCAATCCCCTGTACATTTTCCCCTCAGGATACCCCACTTGTCTTCTTTGGAGCTGCATGGCTGGATTTTTTCCTCTATGGTTACTATTTTCTTCATACTGATTGAAAGGCTCCTATACTCTTTCTCAGATTCCAATCCTTAATACATCTCTGTTGGTCTCCAATGATTTGGCTATCTGAGATTCTCTCTTTTTTTTTTAAAGATTTTTTTAACCTAGTCATATTCCTTAGGTAAATCGAATTCTCCCCAAGCCACTGAAGATTGCTAAGGGTCTTCATTTTGGCAATATAGATCCAAATATTGTGATGATAGAGGTTGCCAAAGGACTTTGTCTACATGATATAGGTAAATAAGGATGATGCCAAGCTTTCTCTCTGGTGTGTGCCATGTTTCTCCTTCTAACATGACAGCAGTGTCAATACAGTGAGAATAGTTGACCTTGATGCTGGGCTTTATATTAAGATCCTGTGTGTTTGTGTAGTAACCGAGCGAACGTGAAATCACCACTGAGACAAAGACTAGGCCAAATTGCAGGGTCTTTATTGCCAGTGGCCACAGAGGACTCGCATCTCTCTAACCCGTGGCCGCGAAAGGAGGGTGTCAAGACCTTTTATGCCCGTAAACCACCTCCTGGGTGGGGGTGAGGGCGAGGGGACCACAAAAGTGACTTGAAAGAATTGCAGGTTGTCAATTTGGTAACCAGAGGTGCAGTCTTCAGAGTAGAGGATTCTGTGTGGCAGAGCCAGGCCTTGATCCAGTGTGACCCCCGATACCCCTTGATAGTCCCTGCACAAGGAAACATGGGAGACTTGTGCAGCTACCTGGCCTCCAACTGGCCCGGGAGGCTGGTCATTCCTGGAAAGTGGCAGCGGTCCTGAGAGGTCAAGGCTGCAGTGAGCTGTGACCACTCTACTACTGCACTCCAGCCTGGGCAGCAGAGAAAGCCCGTCTCAAAAA
>NW_016107514.1:4024730-4027635 GCF_001604975.1 Cebus imitator | reverse complement strand
AAAAAAAAAAAAAAAAAAATAAGTGTGCTAGGCTCTGACAGTGTATCAGTGAACAAGACAAATACTTAGACAATAAAATGTGGTTAACAGCTTGAGCTCTGGAGTCAGATGGCTAGTTTAAAGGGTGTCTTTTGTGATCTTAACTGTCTGAGCCACAGTTGGGAAGAATAGTAATAATAATATCCATTTTATAAATTATAATGAGTATTAAACTGAGACAATATATATGAAATATTAAGCACAACACATACCACATAGTATGCATTTAATAAATGTTGGTTATAATAAGAGATATCATATGTGGGCTTACTCAACATCTCTTCCAACTCTATTGTGCCTCCTTATAAAGCTTGCAGAAACCTGTTTTCCAGACTCCTCTTGCCGCTAGGATGCCATATATAATTTAGAGCCCTCTACCATATGCATTTGTTTCCTGAAGACTCATAATTCCGGGTTTGACTATATTAACCTGGATGAGATTTGCATAAAATAATACCCATATTCTTTTACCCTCAGAATACTAGGCACAGTTGCAGCTCATGTATGTGGTCTCTCTCTGCTGGTTCACCTTGTTGGCTTGGGGCAGTAAGGCATGGTTTCTATTTTCATGGAGCTATGGCTTAGCAAGAGAGAAAATATTACAAGTGTGATATATTCTCTTTCCTTCCATTGGATAGATTTACTTTGACACTTCTCCCAGTTCCCAGGTGGAAAGTAGTAGTCTTTTTTCCTTGGTATATTGAAAGAAAGCTGGAGCAGAGGGCATCTTGCTAAAATTCATATGTAAGTTGGGTGTAAAAGACAATGTCTCACTGCATGCTAGCTTCAGGATTGTGGGAACTACCAATTCAGAATGACATCTCCTTTGACACTGAGTTGGGAGAGGTGCTGATAAATATTTTCTTGCTACACATGGAAAATATTTTCTTGTTAGTGAAAGAAAATACTTGGAATTTTTCAATGGACAAGAAAGAACAAACAAAAAACAAAAAAAAAGTCCTGGTGTATATCTAGATAGATGCAGCTATTATATCATAAAAAGTCAAAATCATTTTCTGCCTTATGTTTGTGGTATATTTTTGCCTTCCTAAAGGTAGCTGAACTTCTTTCTTATAGGGCTACTATGCTGAAGATTATAAATTAAAGTACTTAATGCTCAATTATAAACCACCGTATTGAATTTAAGGTATTGCCATTTAACATTTTTAAAAGTTACAATAACATTCTGTATTTTTTTTTATCTAGCAGGATTTTAAAATTTTACTTTATTTCCTAAGAGTATAGTCAGCTGTCCCTTCAGATCTTTTTTCAGTGATAAAAGTTATTTTTTCCACTGTTTTGCATTGTCTAGTAACATTAAACACCGATGAGAATGGAACACAAAGAAAACAAGGGTATTTTCCTCTCTTGAATCCCAGAGCTTCAGAGCTTTGACTTTCTTTAGTCTTCATATTTTCCTAATGCGCATATGAAATCCCCTGACTACCTAATGCTGGTAGGTGTTAATACCTAACATTTACTTTTCCCCCTGAATCTAAGCTGTCAGTTTTTCAGGATGGAAATAGTGAAGTTGTCAGGAAATTGATGTCATCAACTCAGGAAATGGTGGGGCTGGATCACAGGATAAGGTACCCACAGGGGAAGGAACAGTCTTTAGCTGATTGGGGGTTTCTCAGCTTACTGTTTCAGGATGAGAGATTTAGGTTCAACAGTGATTGAGTAGTTATTCTGTACTGGGCCTGTACTAAACATTAGAACATTATGTCATTTAGTCTTCACAACAATCGTGGGAGAATAGCATAGTATAAATTATGAGAAGAAAACTGAGAGAAGGAAATTGATGTTCAGAGAGGTTAAGAATGTGGTACACCAAGAAACAGTGGAGTCAGATTGTTTCACAAATTTCCCCTTTACACTGGTGCTGCCTTTCAGAGAAGACAGAAAGATTGTAAGTCCTCTTTCCCCTGACTTTCAGCCACATAGATGCTTTTAATTAGGCTCATGGTTTTTTGGATTTTGAGGTGGGGAAAAAGGATTTAAAATAGTGCATCTGCATTGAAATCTGAGTTGCTGCAATGGAACAAAACTCAAGACCACTACTAATGTTGATTAGCAGAATAGGCAAAATAAATCAATTGACCCTTTAATGAGGTGCTGAGCACTTTATCCCTCAAAGTTTGCAATAATTTAAAATAATAATAGCTACACTATTCATAAAAGAATTATACATCCATTTTTTATGAGAGACTCTTTCAAAATTAATTTCTTCTTCTTGTTTGGGAAAGGTAAAAAGGTATTTGTGAGAATAAATAGGGAATATGCAGGGTACTTCTCATAAAACCAGTTGGGAGAATGGAACATACTAGATACCCCACAAGTAATTGCCAACTAAATAAACTAGAATATATGTCTTTCACCTCTGTTTTCCCTCTTACCACCGCTTCTTAAGAACTCTCTTCTCTTTAGATAATGACCAGGGATATAATCGTTTAGCATGCACTTTCTTAGATTAATAATGTATCTTACAGAATTTTATCTGCAAATGCTTCATACATGCATAAAAATCTTCCCTATTTGTGAGGTGCAGGATTCTATTTATCTCTATTAGATTAATCTTGTCAAAATATATTGTCTGAATTTTTTGTTTGTTTGTTTTGAGGCAGGGTCTAGGTCTGTTGCCCAGGCTAGAGTACAGTGGTGCAATTATGGCTCACTGCAGCTTTATCTCCCAGTATCAAGAGATCCTCTTACCTCAGCCTCCCAAGTAGTTGGAACTACAGCTGTGTGCCACCATGCCCAACTAACTTTTGTATCTTTTGCTGAGACGAGGTTTTACCATGTTGCCCAGGCTGTTCTCAAACTCCTAAACTTAAGCAATCTGTCTGTCTCAGCCTCCCAAAGTGCT
>NW_016107514.1:4008257-4024067 GCF_001604975.1 Cebus imitator | reverse complement strand
CACACATACACATGCATTGTATGTAGACATACACATGATTATATACAATTATGCCTGTAAGAATGTGTATGTGTGTGTGCATATATATATATACACACACAGATGTGTATAGATTACATACATAGACAGATATTTGTCTCTCTCTCCACTCACATATAGACCCTTGTTTATGTGGTAAATGAGTATTCTTATTATTTCTGAGGGTATTTTTATTTTGCTTATACTCTTGAAAGATAGTTTTTCTGGGTATAAAATTTAGCTTGAGCATTACTGGCCCTAAGCTTTTAAAAGATATTACTCCATTATTTTCTGCCATCTATTCATACTGATGAGAAATTTGCTGATGATGAAAATTTAAAGAAAAATGTTGACAGTTATGACTTTTTAGGTATTTTCTCTTTTTTTTTGGTAGTTTTAAAAAGCTTTCTCTTTACACAGTGATATTTTTCTGGTTTGTTCTTGTGTTTAAATGCAGAGTTATCTTAGTTTATCCTGACTGAGTGCTTAGAGTGCTCTTTTAATGAGTGCTCACAGTATTCTTCATATTTTAAGCAACTGTAGCCATGATCTCTCTGAATACTGCATCAAAACCATCCCCTCTAATGCTCTATCATTGACACCACTCCTAGGAATTACAGACCCTTAATTTGTCCTTTAGTTCTTTTAATTTTTATATTTGCCTAGAATGTTTTCTTTTTAAAAAAATTTGGTAAATTTTTCCAGTACTACATACTAATTTACTAATTTTCTGTGTTGTTTAGACTTTATAATGCTTGAATTTTTAAATACCAGTGATAATATTTTAAATTTCTAACATATTAATGCACTCATTTTACATTCACTTGCTTTACTTCTCTGATTTTGTTTTAAAAGTTTTCATTTAAAAATGGATGGCATTTCCTTAATTACATCTTTGCAGACTAGGCATTTCCATTATGTTTGTTTCATCTACAACGGGGTTTCTCAATTTCAGCACTATTGACATTTTAGGCCAGGTCGTTCCTTGTCATAGTGGATTGTCCTGTGCACTTAACATGTTTAGCAGCATCCATGGATTTTGCCTACTACTAGGTGACAATAACACCTCTATCCCTTCATTTGAGACAGCCAGACATGTCTCCAGTCATTGCTAGTTGTTCTCTATGGTTGAAAAAAGTTATTCTTAGTTGAGAATGACTGATTTTGAGTGAATTTATGCTCTGTTGATTTTTTAAAGTAATTTTCTTAGTGCTAGTTTTCTTCATGTGTTTTGGACGGTGCAGATTTATTTATTTATTTTTATTTTTTATTTTTTTTACTACCAAAAATATAACTGTGTGCTGCTTTCCCTGCCTTCCATGGGAGGACTGCAGGCAGCCCCTGAACTGTAGTCCAATACAGCAAAGGGTAGGCTGCCTGGGGTAGGGAATGCTGCCGGTTTAAAAAAGGAAGAGGGGGCCAATCCAGTGAGGTCTGCATCCATGAGGGTTAGAGGTGGGTTAGGAGAATGGGGGTACCAGAAAGGGGAGGGTTGTATGGAGTGGGAGAGCCAGGGGTCAGGTAGGGGACATGGGGGGCAGCAGCTCCCCCTGGAGGCCAAGATCACTCTGAGGGAGGGAGCAGGATGAGGGGGCCTCCAGTTTGCAGTGGGAAGAGCCATAGCTGCCAGGCAAGTAGGCTGTCGAGTAGTTGGGGGGTTTGATGTGCAGATTTATTCTCTCACATTCTCTGCTGTCTAGTGGTTTTGTAGTTGCTGTCACTGGCCACTTGGCCCAAAGCCCAGAACCCATCTTATGTAGATGGCTGATGTTTCTATCCCATGGTGTTATTAAGGGTATGACAGATTAAGGCTCTGAATGACTAGGCTCAGGTCCTGGTTATGAGTCTGTGTATGTTTCCTTTACCTCCTCTGGGCATTCTGCTTCCTGCAAGCTATTGTCTCAGAGAGCTGTATGTGGCAGCTTTTCTCTACTTATTTTACAACCTGGTTTCATACAGTGATACTTGTTTCATTCTCCATGTTTTCCATTGTTGTACAGGACTCAAACTCCTGGCTGCCACTGACTGCATTTGTATCCAGAGTCTGGGAGGCTCTCTATTTCATGTTGCTGTCTGGTTCTGTTCACAGAGATACTTATTTTATTTATAAGCACAGCTTTGAGTTTTTGATGTACTGTTTTCATATTTTATCTGTCAGTACTATGATTGGAACAAGGCCTTAGCAGGGCTGAGTGGGGCTCAAAATATGAACTTAGATCAGAATTGTTAAACTTTATTTTAATATTCATAATTGCTGAAAAGAAATTTAACTTTTTGTGTCTCTAGTACAGGATTTCTCTCAATCTCAGAACTATTGTCATTTTGGACCAGATAATTATGTGTTAGGTGGAAGGGGATTATTTTTTGCATCGCAGGATGTTCAGCATCCCTGGCCTCTACCCACTATATCCCAGTAGCATCTTCCTTCCCTCCAAGTTGTGATGACCCAAAATGTCTCCAGTGATGACAAATATACCCTGGGGCTGGGCAAAATCACTCCCATCTGAGAACTGCTGTAATCTACGAACACCTCTCTTTGTACTCTGTTTATGTCTCATCCCAAGGTCCTTGATTCTTATCGTATATAAAAACTTAAACTGATTTTTTATTTTGTGTATCTTTTTAGAATTTATATTGTTAGAGCACTGGATTTTGAATGCAGCTAGAAAGGTCAAGATGATATTGTCTGACTTTGATGTTAGTTGCTTTAGAGCATGTGTGACTTGGAACAATGTTCTTGAGGGCATTAGAAGCCCATAAACAGTGGTGGGATTGAGCACTTTTGATTTGTCCTTGACTTTCTCTGTTCTAATCCCTTTGACAACGTTGTCTCTAAAATATAATATCACTTTTATGAATAGTTTCATTTCACAAATTCCACTTCTGCCCAGCCCATTGTTTATAGGATACTGTCAAGCTACAGTATTGGGGAAAAGACATGGTGGCTGACGTTGTGTGTGAAAGTCTCTTCACTTCTCCTGACAACTCTGGCTGGGCCAAAAAACTGATTATGTCTGCATTAGGGGCTCTCTAATATAACTTCTTCCTAAGTGCTCCACTCATTCTTTCAGGAAATCCAAGACTGAAGATTGATTTTGACTTGGGAATTTTATTTTGCAATGAAGATTTACAGTTCCACTCCTGTAGAATAACTGAGACACAAGCTTCTCTGGTCTTAGGCTGAGGTCCGGGTGTGTGGTAGACACCTGCTGCATTAGCATAGGAGAGGACAATGATGCAGAGTGCTGGGGGATGTCTGGAAGGTGGCAGCTCGAGCTGGTGCCTGGTGGCAGGGATCAAAGAGCTTCAGCTTGTTGAAGCAGAGCCAGATCGGAAAGGTGGGAAAACAAAGGTGAGCATGTTCTCTTACAAAGGGACCCTGTGCTTGAAACAGAAGCTTCTCTATTCTTTTTCTCTTGGTCATATAGAGGAAACTCTTTCTAACAGACTCCCACTGTTGTCTTTGTTTTCTTAGGCACATCATTCTCTCAAGGTCTGGGAGTGTGTTGCTCCTCTTGGGGTTTGATGGGCTGTGTGAGCTTAGGTGTGGCTTTTGTGACCTTTGGAAGTCAATACTCACTGATGAGTAGCGGTGTTATCGTAGACTTTCCATTGCCAAGATATACTTCCTCTCCTCATGATTCTAGATTTTCCTAGCTTTAGAGGACCTCAAGTCCCAGAAACGTGGAATATCATCTTGGCTTTTGTGTATATGGTTTCCTAACACTTTCAAAATAAAGGTTTTGATTTCTAAGTCATAGCTCCAGGTTTGGCTATATGATAATATTTATACATCTACATAATATCTGATTATGTGTTTGTATAAAAAAAGATGAAATAAAACAATAAGATAAATAAAATATTTGTTGAATGAATAAAATATTACTAAATTTTTTTGGCCTTGCTCAAATACCAAAGAAAGTCTCCCTGAACCCAATAAGCATGAACTCAGTAACTCATTTTGTTGTAAACTCTTATTTTACCATGCTTGAACTTCTTCATTGCATTAAAAAATATCTTCTGTTTGCCCTGCCTATGGAGTAGCCATTCTTTTATTCTTCTACTTTCTTAATAAACTTGCTTTCACTTTTCTCTCTGTACTCTTCTGGAATTCTTTCTTGCGTGAGATCCAAGAACCCTCTCTTGGATCTGGATTGGAACCCCTTTCTAGTAACATCTTTCTGGTGAACCACAAAGGGGTTATACTTAAGAGATCCCAGACCCAAAAGAAAATCATTTGTGTGCAACACCAGTTGGCCAGCTTTGGAGTCAATAAAACTTTTATTTTGAGCTATTTACAGCTCATAGCAATTGGGTAAAGTATATTCCTATGAACAAAATTTGGAGCATATTTGTTTCTTTCTACCTGATTTATCCAGAATTTGGAAACTATAAGTATTCTTAACGTACGGCAACATAGTTATTTGCATAAGTGCAGTAAGAATTTCTTTTCTTTTGCAATAGGACACAATTGAAGAAACTGGTTATTTTACCAGTTTCCAGCTTTGACTGGAATGGTGTGTTTTTCTTCAAGGAATCAAACGACTTACAGAACCAGTAAGAACCCTTTGGGAAAACTGGTCTTATGCCTTGTCTACACAGTCCCTGTACAGGGTTCCTGACCTGTGGTAAGTAAAGAACGCCACTTTCTGACAGGCCCAGGAGCCCCAAGTTATTTTGGGACTTTAAGAGGAGAGGAATTTATCCAACTCACAGGTATTTGAGGGTACAAACTCATGGCTGGGCTAGGCTTTAAAAAGTCTTATCTGAGATTCCTTTTATGAAACAAAGTACTATTGAAGCCAATTTAAAAAGCCTATGTGAAAAATAATTCTTGCTGCACTTTATACAAATAATCCAGCCAAGTGTAATAAAGCAAATTGGTCTTACCATGATTTGTCTTTAGTAAAAATGGGAAACTGGAGAGACAAAAATTATGTTTCAAAAACTGTGGTACACCTGTTATTAGATTCCAGTCTCATCAGTTGATTTTTTTAAGTTATTCTCTGCAATTTAGACTAACTCTGCTTATTCCTGTGAGCCTATCAGTAATATCTGACTGCTGCTCAGAAGAAACAAGATGGATGGGTAATGTAAAAATCTGGATCAGTATGCTAATTCTGGACACATATTGGGATCATCTAGCAACCTCATTATCATCTTGCTTCTAACAGTTGCCCAATTCATGGAAAACCTTCTTGTTTAGTTTACTTGGGATAATTTTGTGTATTTTGCTTTATTGTTGTGGAGTATATTGCTATTGTAGTCTTTGTGTAGGAATGCAGGATAAGCAGCTTACTGAATGTTTTCTTAAATTAAACACTTATTAACCTTCCAGTTATCACCTTTTGATGAAACTCAGAGTTATGAATGGCCTTCACCATACTGAAGCTTTCTGACTGAACTCCTCTTTACCCTGAATACAAGAGACCCTAGTACTTAGGCAGGAATATTATCACCCCTATTCAGCCTGAGGAAGTTACAGAAGATGGATCTTTCTCCTTTTACAACCCTTAGGATTAATGGTTCTCTTATGAAAGGGAGGGGTGAAATACGTGAGAGGCATTTGAACCAGAGTGATTCCATCTTGAATAGGGGCAAAGTAAAATAAGGCTGAGACCTACTGGGCTGCATTCCTAGGAGATTAGGCGTTCTAAGTCACAGGACGAGATAGGAGGTCTGTACAAGGTCATAAAGACCTTGCTGATAAAACCGCTTCCAGTAAAGAAGCTGGCCAAAACCCACTAAAACCAAGGTGGTGGCAAAAGTGACCTCTGGTTATCCTCACTGCTCATTATATGATAGTTGCAATGCATTATCATGTTAAAATATACTCCCAATGACACTTTACAGATGCAATGACAGTTTACAGATGCCATGGCAACTATATGGTCTAAAAAGGGGAGGAACTGTCAGCCCCAGGAATTACCCACCCCTTTCCCAGAAAACTTGTTTAGCATATAATCAAGAAATAACTGTAAGTATCCTTACGCCAGCAGCTCAAGCTGCTGCTCTGCCTATGGAGTAGCCATTCCTTTATTCTTTTACTTTCTTAACAAACTTGCTTTCACTTTGAAAAGAAATCTAATTTTCATCAGAATTATCTACATTTTAGACAACTTGTTTACTAGATTGTAAGTTTTTAGCAGAATTCATATCTTGTTCATCCTCTTTGCTTGACATTGACAGAGTTTAGCCAGGGGTGGCAAAAGAGATTCCTAATAAATATTCAAGTGATTAATTTATCATTAAAAATAAAAAAAGAAATCATGCCTATAAGTCTCCCCAACCTCTCCGTTATTTCTCTGTTCTCTCATGTTATTATAAGTACTTAGTCTCAGGAGGGCAAGAAACATGAGAAACAGTTTTAATACATCATGATTTGCAACCTATATTCATAAATACTTTTCCTCCTATGGCTTATCTTCAAGACTAAGACAAACAGCAGATACTCTAATACTTGGCCTGGGCCCTTGTATGAGATGGATGCCCACAATTGAGTGAAAAGCCCTTTTTGTGCTCCAGTGTTCACATTGTTTTAACAGGCAGGCAATGGATTTACTATCGCTGATCCAGATGTTCCCGTGAATTTCCCATATGGAACAGTATTGGGGTCCAGTCAGAGAACTGAAATGACTATTGAATGTTATGGAATCCGGGATTTATTATAAGGATCAGACCTTGAAAAAAAAAACTGTAGGAGTAGCTGAATGAGTGAATATCAAAAAACCAAAGTTAGAGGATGAGAAAAGAGTCACTAACTGATCCTCTGAAAGCACTTTCACAGATGGAGAAGCCAAAGTTTGTAGGAAAAATCTGAGAAGCTAAACATGTCCAGCCATTGAAGTGGGAATAGAACAGAAGCTTATGTAAATGTTTATACAAAGTTGCACCTGTACAGTTACCACCTCTGTGGGTCCACAGCCGGGCATCTGATGGTGGACATGAGGTCACCATTTATCACCATGGTCAGCAGTCAAGAAGAAGAGCTAGATGCATAGCGGAGAAGAACAAAGAAGTTGTATAGAGAAAAGCATTCAAGTCCTCACCAAGACCTTACAGATTCCCTGGCTTGCCTTAGAACAAATGTAAATAATTCAGATCCACCTATTTGTGACTTGGCACTGTCTAGACATCTCAAACTGCTCTACTATGGAACAAGACCCCGGACCACCCACCACCTAGAACAGCTTTGACGCAAACTTCAACAAAGCCATCCATGGATCCACATCAGTCCTCTTAATGCCTAAGGCACCATAATTTATTCATTTATTCAACAAATATTAATTGAGTGCCCACTAGTGACAGTCCCTATCCTGCCACAGAAGTGGTATCAGGAAAGGAGTCTTTCTCCTTTTTTCACTTTTTGTCCTTCCCCATCTTCATCCTTAGTGGGGAATGAGACATGTTGCCTAACCTAATAATGTATTAAGGCTAATTCTTAGTTTTCCTAGGAAAGAACAAAAAATGGATCCCACTGTCCTTGTATATATTTGGTGGTATCAGGACAGAACCAGGGAAGGTTTCAAAGGGGTAAAACAGGAAGGAGGAAAGTTAGGGGGACAGATCTAGAAAAGTAGCTTCCTAGTATCTACCTGTATTGTTTATTGATTGATACATTTTAAAGTTACCTTCTAAAACTTTGCTACTTAAAATAAAAATAATCATTTATTATTTTTCAGTGCTGCAAGTAACATTTGCATGCATGTTTCTTTATGGTAGAATAATAGATATTCCACTGGGTATACACCCCATAATGGGATTGCTGGGTCAAATGTGAGTTCTGCTTTTAGCTCTTCAAGGAATTGCCACACTGCTTTCCACAATGGTTGAACTAATGTACACTCCCACCAACAGAGTATAAGTGTTTCCTTTTCTAAGCAAGCTTGACAGCCTGTGTTATTTTTCTGACTTTTTAGTAATAGCATTTGTGACAGATATGAGATGTAGGTTGTCTGTTTACTCTGTTGATGGTTTCTTTGGCTGTGCAGAAGCTCTTAAGTTTAATTAGATTCCATTTGTCATTTTTTACTTTTGTTGCAATTGCTTTTGGTGTCTTTGTCATGATGTCTTTGCCTCTTCCTATGTATAGAATGATATTGCCTAGGTTGTCTTTCAGGGTTTTTATAGTTTTGGGTTTACATTTAGGTCTGTAATCTGTCTTGAGTTGATTTTTGTATATGGTGTAAGGAAGAGGTCCAGCTTCACTCTTCTACATATGGCTAGTCAGTTATCATTGAATAGGAATCCTTTCCCCATTGCTTGATTTTGTCAGCTTTCTCAAAGATCAGATGATCATAGGTATGTGGCCTTGTTTTTAGGCTCTCTATTCTTTTCCATTGGTCTATGTGCCTGTTTTTGTCCCAGTACCATGCTGTTTTTGTCACTGTAGCCCTGTAGTATAGTTTAAAGTCAGGTAATGTGATGCCTCCAGGTTTGTTGTTTTTTTACTTAGGATTGCCTTGGCTATTTGGTCTCTTTTTTAGTTTAATATGAATTTTAAAATAGTTTTTCTAGTTCTGTGAAGATGTCATTAGTCATTAGATAGGAATAGTACTGAATCTGTAAATTGCTTTGGACAGTGTAGCCATTTTAATGATATTGATTCTTCCTATCTGTGAGCATAGGATGTTTTCCCATTTGTTTGTGACTTCCTGATTTCTTCTACAAAGCAAAATACTATAAATTAATCATTTAAGTTCAATCTCCTTCCTGAAGCATTCCCCCAGCACTTCCATCTCACTTGTATCTTTTCTTTCTTAAAATTTTTGTCACTCATATTACTAAGACCTATGCCATTGTATTGAATTTGTTACCACTTATTGTTCTCACATGGCTCTGTGTATGGTCTTGTCTCCTTAATGGAATTTTAGGCACTTTTAGAGGGGGTACCATGCTATATACCACATCTGTACTATCTTGAGATTCTAGATGGTTTTGGGCAAAGAGATGGTAGTAAAAAAAAACTATTATTGATTTTATTTTTTACTTAGAGGACATTAAACAATATTCTTCCACTTGAATGAATTAAAAGGACCTCTCATGAGATGTCACTGATAGCTCTGGGCTGGGTTCAGAGAGAGATGATGGCTGGGTTTCATGAGCACTCAAAGAGATTCTGGTCTGTATTGCATGTGCACAGGATATGCAAGGTGCCCAGTACACACTCAGTCAAACTATCTGTTTGAAACAAACCAAATTATCACATGCCTTCTGCTTTGTCCCTGCCTATTCCTGGTCCAAAGCCAGTGGGATATGGCTGGAGAGGTGGGGAAGACTCAGATGCCTGGCTGTATGGTATGCGCCATTAATAGGGCTTTTGCTTTTCCAATAGCTCCCAGCTTTCTCAGTAGGCCAAGGGCGGGGCCTGGCCTGGAATAGAAGGCTGACAGACAACAGAACACTGTGCTTAAGCAGGACTGAGAGAATGGAAAAACTGATCCACAGGAGGTCCACCCTGCCAATTCAGCGGCAGTTGGAGGAAGTGCTTTCAAAACGTAATGTGTGGAGGCTGGCAGACCAGCACAGAGAGACATGCCAGCACTTGCAAGCTCCCTATCTGAGACAGGGTGGATTCCACATGGCTAAATCATAGTGTTTGAAAGCTAACGTACCTCCCAACTATCTTCTGTATCACTGCCAATCTTCCAGTGGGAAATTGACTGACACTATTTAGGCAGAGACCAAAGAAAGAAAAACAGTTGAGGTGTACACAGAGTAATAGACTAGTTTATAGCTTGGACTTCAAAGAAATATATAGTGAAATATCCTATTTTACGCTAATTTTCCTATCCTTCATGGATCCTAATTCAAGTAATGAATTCCATGAATACAGCTAGATTATAGCAGTTAAGCACTTCAGTTTCACAGTTCCCATACTTGCTTACATCATTAAACACATCAGTAGAATATGGCAACCTTTCTAGTGCCACCTGCTTCGGTTTCATAGATCACATGCTCAGTGATAGATTTCTAAATGACCACAGCTCACAGTGACTATCCTATGGAAGGGAATTGCCTGGGTTTTCTTGATTGGGCAATAAACTTGTTTAACCAGATGACTTCATTCTTATTCTAGTAACTGGGAAAAAATACAACAAAAGACTAATAAATTCAAGAATGATGCCTGTTCCCTGGGAAACTGGTGGATAAGGGGGAGAATGGTGGTGTTAGAGGGACAGGTTATGACCTGTCAGAAAGAGAAATACAATTGTGATTAACACTTACAGAAGGGTATTTAAGCTTAGGCTTAAAGTAGCTGGCTCAAAAGAAAACACATTCATTGATGTGAAAACACTGAGATTATTGACTTTTGGTTGAGAGAGAAAAATGAAGCCATTGTGATGTGGAAATAGCCAACATATTGTTTATTCTGCCTGGTTCAAGGAAATCTGTTTTTCACAGTACTTTATTCAAGTACTGTTATTTCATAGTACTTATATTAAAAAATGGAAAGATCCTTAAACATTATTTTGTATGAATAGGAATGTACCTCCCCTCACTTCAGTTCTGCCAAATACATACGGAGACTCCAGACTCACAGCTACCACAGAGTGTTGGGAAAATCTTTATGGATAAGTTGGAGTGGAAAAGGAAAACCAGTTTTTCAAAATACAGTGGGACAGATTTCTTTTTCTTACTATTGGCTTCAGGTTTCCTGTCTTTCTAATGTCATGTCTGTGATCAGAGGACTCCTCAAGTCTTTGTAAAGGAAACCTTACACTTAGACTTGTCACACGCGTAGAGCAAGTGAAGTGAAAGCAGCATGGAAGAAAATCCAGTCCTTTACTGTGAGTGGGAGACTTTGATAGACTCTTAGACTGCTGGCAATGTTACCTTTTACTCAAATCACTTCTTTTTTTTTTTTTTTTTTGAGACGGAGTCTTGCTCTGTCGCCAGGCTGGAGTTCAGTGGTGTAATCTCGACTCTCTGCAACCTCTGCCTCCTGGGTTCAAGCGATTCTTCTGCCTCAGCCTCCTGAGTAGCTGGGACCACAGGCACGTGCCACCACACCTGGCTAATTTTTGTATTTTTAGTAGAGACGGGGTTTCGCCACGTTGGCCGGGATGGTCTCGATCTCTTGACCTCGTGATCCGCCTGCCTCAGCCTCCCAAAGTGCTGGGATTACAGGTGTGAGCCACCGCGTCCGGCCTCAAATCACTTCTTAAATGAACGGAGATGCTTAGCCCATTTCCTGCCAGTGGGGTGGCAGAATAGCTGATACTTTAAGTGGGACTTGAGTGGTTTTGAAAAGATTTTTCAGAACTTCAGAAACTTGTATGAATGTCCTGAAATGTCATTGCATGAATATTTTTTTGTCAGTAGTACTTTCTAAATTCAAAATATTCTTTTGGGGAAGAAATTCAGGTTGATATAAACCTAGGGGCTTTTATAAGAGCTTTATGTACACTCAATTAGGATGCTGAATGAAGAATCCTAACAGTGTTAGCAAAAGACATTTAGGAAAGATATGGAGCCATGAAGAAAAAAAGATGCTTATCCTACTGGGTCTGGGGAAAATCAGAACAAAGCAAAAGGTCTGGCTGTTTATATCAAATTAATTTCCAAATAGATGACAATTTAAATGTAAAAAAAAATGAGGCATAATGGTAGTGGAAGAAAATTTAAGCAAGATTTTCATAATCTAGAAATGAGGAATGACTTTAAATGTGACAGCTAAAGCCAAAATCCAAAGAAAAATTTATAGATTGGTTGTATGAAAATGAAGAAAACCCTCAAAGATGTGATGTATATGTAAGATACTCATTGCTACTTCACCCATAAAGCAACATGGAAACCCTCTAAATATCTATATTTGAGAATTAGTTTGAAAAAATAAAAGCAAAATCATACAACAGACTACTATTACAAATGATAACGTAAACATTATTATGGAGAAGAACCTATCACGTTTGTGAAAATGGTCATAAAACATTTCAATTATAATAATTTGACAAATGGTTGCATTATACACATAGGAAGTTTGTACACTTTTTTTCTTAATATCTCATTATAAAACTTATCAAGCATACAGAAAAGGAGAGCACATAATAAACACCCATATATTTTCTACCCGGATTCAATAATTGATAACATTTTGTCATGTTTACTTTATTTCTCTCTACATACATCTCCCCACATATATTTGACTTCACTAACTACCTGATTTATGAACCTTCTTTAAACATTAAGGCCCAGATTCCCCTGAACAAGTTAAGTAGTGGTGACCTCAGTGTCACTAAAGGCAATCTATTTGGTTTTGGATCACACTAACAAAGTTTTTCCCTTGATGCATTAAAATCTGCATTTTTTGGGGGATTATTAATGAACATAGTTTAGCTTCCTTTTTTGAGATAAGAAGATGCTGAAACAAAAATTTATTCAATTAAGTTAAACTAGGGATAATGCAATGCTAGCTTTCATGTTATAAAAAGTAGTAATAATATTGCACATGTATCCCAGAACTTAAAATAAAAAAAGATAAATAATTTGATTATTCATGCAATTATGTACAATTATATATGCCTGTTTAAAGACAAATATGTACAATGACATTAAAATAAGAGAAAATTTAAAAGAGAAAATAAACCTAAAGTAAATTCTAAAGAAAAAGTAGTAATGATAATACATGTTTGGCAGATATGTCTAAAAAATAGTTTGTTTCTAAGGCTTTAGCAACAGAAATCTCTCAGAGAAGGGGAATAGCACCACTTCTAACAGACGTCTTCACCTGTGGAGCAGCATTCTCTCATACGGTCATGGTGAGAAACCACTAAGCAAAAGCCCTGTGCTCTGGGAAAATTCCAATCTGTCAGGGAGGCAGATGCTATAGATATGAATACGCTGACAGGCGTTCTGGTGCTGTTCCAAGCTCCGCTTCAATGTTCAACTCCGTTGTTCATCTCCCATCTTCATCAACACCCCCACTTTATTGGGCAGGGCAAGGATTGTTTTCCTGACGTTTTCCTTTGATTAGCCAAGCATCACAGTGAAGATTATTATAATTAACTCTTTTATAATCTAATGCCTTTAAGAGTGTGTGTGTGTCTGTGTGTGCATATGTGTGCATGTGTGTGTGTGTGAGACATAGGGAGAGAAAGAGAGAGAGAGGGAGTTGAGGAGGAGGCAGCTTTCAGAAAGTGGTGAGAAAGGGCTACCTGCCTTCCTACTCCCTAAGAAATTCTCAGATTTGGCCTACCTCCTCCCTTTTCTCTTTCACTACTTCCTTACTCCAGTTTCCCATTTTTTTCCTGCTTATTGAGATTTCTCTGCTAAAGCTGCCACTTGTCTCAATTCCCCTAGGATTTGATAGTTCAATTGTGAAATCAGATTTCCCTCATCAGAGTTGTCCGCTAGGTTCTCTCACAAACAATATAGTTCTTCCCAATTCTTGCACATTTCAAACTATTCCTGTGGGGCAGAAGTTTCTTAAATCTCTCTCAGCATTGAGACTAGGGCTCAAGGTTATTGATTATTAGAGGTTTGAGCAGGAGTTTGGGCACTGGATGGAACTCCGGATTTTCTGCTCATTATGAGCCTGCCATGTTAGTTTCAGTGCTGACCTCCTGAGATTAGTCTTTGAGTTAATATAGGGTCAAGTTCCATAAACTGGATATGGTATGGAGACAGATAGGGGAAGGCTTTTAGCTTTTATTCAAAGTTTATTGTCTTAGGTTGTTAAAGGTTGATACATTTTTTTAAAGATTAAAAAAGTACCATTTTCATCAGTTAATATGTCATGTTCCTTTGTATTACTATGCTATGTCTATCTCTCCTCTACCATCCAAAGAAAGTCAAAATTTATGGTAAGGTCTAGAGATTCTTGGCAGTTTCATCATATATTTGCTTTATGGATTAGTAAAGGCTAGAATTAAGTACATGCTGAATGTCAGTTGAATTTCTATATCAAAATATTGAGGTAAAAAACTCTAAGAGGCATCGGATAATTGAAAAAAAAGGAAAGTAAAATAGAGAAATATTTGTTAGATTTGCCAAAGCACCAAACGGCTGGAAGATTCAAAGCTTTGAAAAGATTTATACCACAGCATCATCTGGCAATGATAGAGTGGCACATATGTACCAAAACTTTTTAATCAAATACATAATATACAAGAATTATTAATTAATAACACATATCAAAGGCACAATAAAAATTTTTTTTAGATTAACTACAACAGCATCTCCCACATAAAGGACAAAGTGGCCAAAGCCTTGATTTGGGCAAAATATATGTCACTTGCTTTGACTTGATCTTCATTTAAATAATTGAGTTTTGTTAAAAAATATATATTTTTTATTTTAAAAATATTTTCCTTTCAGAAGAAGATCTAGTGTAAATAATATAATATATAATATCTCTTTTTCTATGTTGAGAACAGACCTGTGGTACGTCAGCTTACTCCTTCTCAGTAAAAACTGAGAAGAAATGTATAATATCTTATACATTTATTATAATATTTATTCTATGCTTTATATTACAAGCATTTATTCTATGCTTTGAAATAAAGTTAAAAGATTATTTAATGCTGAAGGATATGGATAATTTGACAATCTCTCAAGGCCTATTCTGGAATTTTAATTCTATAATTCTTGCATTGTTTAGATTTTCACTAGTGACTATCTCAGCACCAAATATATATCCATATTAATTGCAGTAAAGATATTACATATGAAGTTAAAAAAATGAACTGATTTGGCTTTTCCTATTAAAATATTTAAGCTAAAATATTTTGTACTTATTGAAGAAGATAACCCTGGTTAAAATAAAAAAATGCTAAGTAAGTCAACAGCTCTGCATTGTGTACCTACTTCGTGTACAACTGTGCTTTGGACACTGAGGAACCTATAGACAACTAGTCTACCTCTGCTTCTAGGACTATATGTTCTATTGTTGGAGTGCAGACTGCGTACATGTCATATACAAATAATCATTTATGAAAGATAAATAATACAAGATGATGCATAATAAATGACAAGAAAAAGGTGCTGCCAATGAGTATAGTACTGGGGCCAGGAGATGGTGTTTGCATTATGAAGATGATAGAACATTTTCCAGAGGAGGGGGTCTTTGGGAAAATTGGGGAGTGTTTTTACTGAGAATGAGTAGGCCGATGTACTACAGATCTGCTCGCAACATAAGGAAAAGAGATACTATATATATTGTTTACACTGAGATCTTCCTCTGAAAGGAAAATATTTTTAAAAATAAAAAAATTATTTTTTAACAAAACTCAATTATTTAAATGAGGATCAATTCAAAGCAAGTGACATGAATTTTGCCCAAATCCAGGCTTTGGCCACTTTGTTCTTTATGTGCAAGATGTTGTTGTAGGATATTGTAACCAGGTAATGTATTGTAAATTACTTCACGGTTTAGAGATCCTAGTTGTATTGGTACATAGCTGCTGTGTTTTCTTCTAGGCTGTCTTGACCCAGTGATTTATATTTTTTGTATACACATTTTATTTTTTCCGCAGATACTTAACCAACCTGACCTCACTGGTTGAGTGTTTCTTTGCAGGATTCTTTAGCAAAGCTGCCCACACAAAGAAAAATTCAGGAGCATTTTCAGAGAAAGGTTAAGTACCTAGAATTCCAGATACATTCTATGCAAATACTTGACTCTATGTAACCTTCACCTCATATATCTGACTGATGTTTACCAATTTATATTAACATTAATTTTCTATGAGTGAGAACATGCGGTGTTTGATCTTCTGCTCTTCTGTCAGTTTGCTGAGAATGATGGTTTCCAGGTTCATCCATGTCCCCACAAAGGACCCAAACTCATCG
>NW_016107514.1:4003559-4008188 GCF_001604975.1 Cebus imitator | reverse complement strand
TAAAAAAAAAAAAAACATTAATTTTCTATTTCATTGCAGCTTATCAAATTGTTATAGACTTTCAGACTCACTTTTCCCAATCAACTGTGCCAACATTTTCTTATAACGAGGAAGTTTTCCAATTAACTGATTGAGGTAACAATTCTACCATCTAGAAGCAAGATCTTCTGAGATTGCAGATTTACATTTTTCAGCTTGATTTTATACCTCAATAATTGCTGTAATTTGGCAAAATATCCCCAAGTAATTTTATCCAAAAGCATAGTTCTCCAGGAAAGAGAGAGTGCACATTTACAGGCTAGGGCTCTGTCAGAAAATATAGATTAAGTCTAGAACTTAATCTATATTTTCTGACAATGCAAATGAGGCAAAACAATGGAAATGTCTTTTTGGAGATAAACACAAGGCAGAAATGCTTTTCTAACATGGTGAATAAAAGAAGCCCATTAAGAGGTATGGTGGGAAATGAATTGCTATATGTACTAAGAGCCGGTTCCTGAAGAGAACAAAATTCTGTGAAACTCTCTGACTCATGGAACACTTTGATACACGGAGAGGGAATGGGATCTAGAGTTTGACAGATCTGAGTTCAAACTCTGTCTCTGTGCCTTAAGAGCTGTATGATCTTGAGTGTATTTCTTTGCCTTTTGGTGCCTTGTTTCTCATCTCTGAAATGAAGGTGACATGGCACTACTCATCCTGAAGAGCCCATATAGTGCTCTATAAATATCAGCACCCCGCTTCTCCCTAGCCCCACATCGAGCAAATGCTCCATCTAACCACTACGCCAGTATACCACTGTTCATATACTTTGAAAAAGAAGCTTTCTAAAAATAGAATAAAGATGAGTCCTAGATGGTTTTAAACATGCAACACATCTCGAGGAAAGATTTTCACAAGTCTCCACAAATGGAAAGCAAAAGCAGTCAGATGAGAAATACCTTTTATTTCAAAAAGAAAGCTTGGATGGAAATGAAAGAAACTAGAGGTGGTATTGGAAAACAGTGGGTTGATTGAGTAATTAGTGGTAAAACTCAAATGTCAGGTTTTTTTTGGATCCTAAAATCACTGCAGGAAACCTATGGGAAGCTTTTCTTTGTGGGCGGCAGCTGGCCAGCTCCTGAGTGCAGATGTTTGCATGTCCCGGACTACTTAGGACCCAGGGCTGCAGGCTGTCTGCTAGGCCCACGATGCTTTTTGAGAGTGTTTCTGTGCCTGAGTTAAGAAAGGCCTCGATTTTTTTGAGGGGTCTACTCCTGTGGTCCTGTTTACAAAGTAATTTGCGGGAAAAGTGTCTAAAAATATGTATTTACTTGCTCTCAGAAGTTTTGCCCTTAAGCGTTTGTTTCTTTGGGTTAAAATATTCTCATTTTCAGGTGTTCTCTTTTGAAATAAAAGAATTCACAGAGGGCTTAATACAGCAGATGCTTGTCCTAATCCTTAATTTAGTCTTACTATGCAAGTAGGGCATCAACGTGAGCCTAGACTTTGTCCCCTCCCAGGGTTCATGTGTGCTGGACATGTCTGATGAGATAGTGGGGCAGTTGACAGAACTGTATGTACAGGCTGAGCATGTGTAGGTGGAAGATTTATCCCAAAGCAAAGAGAGCCAGACCCCATGCTTGGTTGAGCCATAAAGCCCTAGACATTGAAGAGGAAAAATCATTCTGAACATGAAAGTGTGGTGTTTGTCATTTGAAAGGGAAAGAAGTGAAAATAGAAAAATGAATGTCACAGAAACTATAAACAGTGAAGTTTGACAAACAATTCTGAGAATTCCTGCCCTTAGAGATTAAGTTAGCTAGGAGAGAGGCATTGCCCCATTGCATCCCAGATGGCTTTGCAGGTGCTGGTGATCTGTGGATCAGAGGCCCTGAACTGGTGGAAGTTTGGGAGTGTGGAATTTGCCTGAGGCTGCTGCAAGTTCTATGTTAAGAGGTATGAGGAGCCTGTGAAATTTGCTCGGGTTACAGGTGGAAAATGTGTTTGTAAGATCAGACTTCGTATCATATATATAAGGAAAAAGAAAACAAAGGGATAGATTTTATATTACATTATACTTCTGTTTCCTAAGTGATGAAAAAGTGAGGATTCAGTAAAATAGACAGTCAGTTTGAAGCAATGATTAAGAGTTATAACTAGCCAGGGAAAGAGAACCCTATTTCTATATAGACAATTTTGGTAAAAGAGTAAATTATTAACGGAAAACGAACTACCTAGTGAAAGAAGTGGGAAACATTTTGATAGAAAAATTAACTTAAAAACGTCTATCAAAAACTTGTCAGAAAAGTTTACCACACAGAAAATTAAGTAAATATAAGTGTTTAGTGGATTCATGTATGTTGATAGTGGTGTCTTTACTCTGAAAATCATTTGGTACAATTATATAACGCATATAAATGGATTTATTTTAAAATAGAAGTTTTAGTTTTTGAAAACTAAGGTTTATACAAAGTTGGTTTCAGTGCTCTGTAAAGCCTCTGTTCTCATCATTGGCACTGTATCTGGTGGCAGTAACTTGAAGAATGAGGTAAAATTCCTGGCTGGGATTTATGAAGTCAAACCAGAAACTACCTCAAATACTCAAGATCTAAAATAATATGACAGGGGTGCACACAGAAGAAAAATGATAAATTCTGTTAGTCATCAAGTTATTAATATCATTTAAAGTAGCTGCAAATAGGACCCTAGGAATTGAGATTTTTGATGGGAAAGAGAATGAAGATCACCAAAAAAGGTGGAAAAGATACAGCAAGAATGTGGACCCATAAGTGTGTGTTTGGGAGCTTTTGACAGCACATGGCTAAGGGGTCTAGGAGGAGAGCTCTCTGAAGACAGGGATTGAAGGAGAGAAGGGATCAGCATGATGCAGACTCCTTTAACACCTGGCTTAGAGGCATCCCTCAGAGACACACTCAGGGTTTCCTAGGCGATTCCTGTTGAAACTTTTTATAGTATCCTTAAAGTAAGTGCCCCACTTCTTAGAAACTCAAGCACTTCCCCAATCATTGCATGTGGTACTCAATTATAATGATTACATTTTGAGGAAACTGGCACAGGTTTTAGGATTTTTGAAAACCGGTGTCTTTAGAACTTCTTTCTCTTCTCAGTCCAATTCAGTAGACACTAATGAGCATTATTATGTACCAGGCACTGTGCTGGCCACTAGAGATAAAAAGATAATCAATAAATGAATGATTGGAGAGTGATTTAGAGGGATAGATGGATGGGTGGAGCTTAGGTAGAGCTAGGAGATGACATGGAGGCTTTATTAAAGATAAAATTATTTGTCAGATAAGGAAGAGAGGAAGAAGGTTTCAAATAGACGCATGGCTTCTTCAGGAAATAGTAACTTGGAGTTGAAATATAGGATGTGGAAAAGAATCTAGTGAGAAAGATAGTAAATATATTTATAGCTACTTATTGAGTACTTTCTTTGCAGATAAAACTAGATTAAAGTCAGACTGTAAGATTTTAAATACTATGAGAAGAGATTTACACTTAAACTTTATTATGGAAGCAACTAGAAAATGATTCCCTGTGACAGAATTGTGGAGTTCAAAAGACTAAAGTAATTTAACCATGGCTGCAATTATTGAATATTTATTTTATGTCAAGCATTCAGCTAAGTGTGTTAAGTATTATCTCATTTTTTAAGTCATGGTTTAATATGTTAGAATAATGGATATGATAAAAGCCTTGATTAGATTTATAGTCCTAGAGATAGAAAGGAGTCAACAATTTAAATGTAGTGGAAAAAATATTTCAGAACTTCAACCATTCATTTACTTACTTACTCATTCATTCGTTCAACAAATATTTATTGACTCACTTATTATTTGCCAAACTCGGAGCTAGATGTTAAAAGCCAGGTGTTTGTGGTGTGAGCTTACTTTGAGTCAGGAGCTTTTCTAAGTCCTTTGCAGGTATGTGTGCCTTTTTATTGGTATTTTTTACAGATGAAGAAATAAAGACAAAGAGAAATTAAATTACTTATCCAAGGCCAGAGTGTTAGCATGTAGGACTTGAACCATACGGGCAGGTTTCAGATGTGGCCTCCTTTAACACTCTGTACTACATCTCACAGGAAGGTAAAAGCTCTGACCTCAAATATGTCACTTTTTAGTTGGGGGAGGAAGATATGGAAGCAAATAACTAAAACACTCCAAATGCATAATTCCAGTGCAGAAAGTGCAGTGTGATATTTCCAGCTTTGGGCCATTATGAATAAAACTGCTATACACATTCATGCACAGGTTTCTGTGTGAACATAAGTCTTCATTTCTACAGGACAAATGCGTAAGGGTGCAATTGCTGTCTGGTCTTATGGTAGTTGCCCATTTAGTGTTCCGAAGACACTGGCTAAGTGTTTTCCAGAGTGGCTGCACCATTTTACACTCCTAGGAGCAGAGTGTGAATAATCCAGTTGCTCTGCACGCTTGGCAGCACTTAGTCTTGTCACAATTTTTTATTTTAGTCATTCTGACAAGCGTTTAGTGATGTCATTGTGGTTTTAATTTAAGCATTTCTCTAATGGCTAATGATGTCAAACACCTTTTCATGTGCTTATTTGCCATCTGTATATCTTCTTCAGTGAAATGCGTCTTCATGTCTTTTGCCTACTTATTA
>NW_016107514.1:3992891-4003399 GCF_001604975.1 Cebus imitator | reverse complement strand
TTGAAAAATGTTTCCTATTCTTTTTTTTTTTTTGAGATAGAGTCTTGCTCTGTCCCCCAGGCTGAAGTGCAGTGGTGCAATCTTGGGCCACTGAAACCTCCACCTCCCAGATTCCAGTGATTCTCCTGCCTCAGCCTCCCAAGTAGCTGGGATTACAGACCCGTGCCACTATGTCTGGCTACATTTTGTATTTTTTTTAAGTAAAGATGAAGGTTTTGCTGTGTTGGCCAGGCTGGTCTCGAACTCCTGAGCTCAAGTGATCCATCTGCCTTGGCCTCCCAAAGGGCTAGGATTATAGGAGTGAGCCAACCTCAGACCTATATTGACTTTTTTAGAATTAAGCATTAGGGGTCATGCTGATTTGCGTGAACAACTCTTTAAAAATCTCTAAGCTTTACTAACTTTAAAAAAAAATTTAAGTTGACATATCATAGCTGTACATACTTTTGGGGGTGCATGTGATTTTTTATACATGTGTACAATGTGTAATGATTAAATCAAGGTAACTGGGATAGACATCACCTCAAACATTTAATTATTCTTTGTTTTGGGAACATTGCAATTCTTCTAGCTATTTTGAAATATGCAATAAATTACCTGTGTCTATGTTCGTGGCATCTGGATATTGGTCTGTAGTTTTTTTGTTTGTTTGTTTGACTCTCTTTATAAGGTATTGGTATCAGGGTAATATTAACAACACAAAATATTAGCTTATTCCTTGTTTAATTTTCTAAAAGAGAATGTATAAAAGTGGAGTTCATCAAGTTTGGAAGAATTCTCTATTGAAATTCTCCAGGTCTACCTGGACCTGGAGATTTCTTTCTTGGAAGTTAAAAAATTATAAATTCAATTTCCTTGATACTTATAAGAACATTTAAATTATCTATTTCATATTGGGTTCATTGTGAAAGGTTAAGATACTGGCCCATTTCATCTACTCTCTCAAATTTATGTATGTAAAGTAATTTATATCATTTCCTCATTTTTCTTTTGTTATTTGCAGGGTCCATAGTGATATTCTCTTTTTCATTTCTGGTATTGATAATTCATGTCTTTTATCTTTTCTACTTTTCCAGTCTTGCAAAAGTTTGTCAATTTAATTGATCTTTGAAAAGCAGCTCTTTGTTTCATTGATTTTTCTATATTTAATTTCAATGATTTCTGTTCTTATGTTTATTATTTCTTTCACTTTCCTTGCTGTGGATTCAGTTTGCTCTTCCTTTTTTTGGTTCTTGAAGTGGGAGCTTAGATTGTTAAATTGAAACTCTTCTTTTTGTGTAACACATGAATTTTGTGCTCTAGATTTAGTTGTGTTCCAGAAATTTTGATATATTGTATTTTCATTTCATTCAGTTCAATATATTTTTTGATTTTCCTTGAGACTTCCTCTTTTATCCACAGGCGATTGTGCTGTTTGGTCTCCATGCTTGGACATTCTCCTGTTCTCTTTCTCTTATTGATTTCTAATTTTAGTTATTTGTGATTGGAGAACACATTCTGTATGATTTCAAGTTTTAAAAATTTGTTGATATTTCTTTATGGTTCAGGATATGGTTTATCTTGGTATGCGTTTTGTGCTTACTTGACCAGAATGTGTATTCTACTGTTATTGGGTGAACTGTTTTATAAAAGTTGATTAGATTCTGTTTGTTGACGGTGTTGTTGAGTTCTATATCCTAGATGATTATCTGTGTAGTTGTTCTATCAATTGTTGAGAGTTAGTTGTTGAAGAAAACAACTAGAATTGTGGATTTGTTCTTTCAATTCTGTCAATTTTTTCCTTCACCTATTTTGCATCTCTGTTGTTTGACACATACAGTTTAGTAATGCTATGTATTTTTGGTGGATTAACCCTTTTGTCATTTTATAATGAACCTCTTTATCTCTAATAATATTCTCTGTTTTTTGAAGCCTATTTTATCAGATATTTTTCCATCCTTTTCCATTTAACATGCCTATATGGTTTTATTTGAAGTGAGTTCTTTGTGGACAGTAAATATTTGGGTCATATATTCTGCCAGTCTATTCTTTCACACTCTTTTTTTTTTAATTGATAGATTGGGACCATTCATTTTTAATGTAATTATTGATATGTAAGATATATCAAGTTTTTTTGTTTTCTGTTGTTCCCTCTGGTTTTTTTTTTCTTTTTTTTCCTACCTTTCTGTGAGCTACTGGAAGATTTGTTTTTAGTTCCATTTTATTTTGTTTATAGTGTTTTTTAGTAGTGTTTTTTACAGTTGTTCTAGGTATTACATTACTTACACATAACTTATCAGTCTATTGGTTTGATAATTTTACTAATTTGAGTGGCATTTGAAACCTTGCCTTCTTTTATATATATTTCCATCACTCACTTACAATAAAATTGTCTTAAATTTTTTCTCTACCTGAATTTAGAACCATGTCAGGCAGTGTTATCATTTTTGCATCTATCAGGAAACATGATTTTGAAAGCTCAAGAGGAAGGAAAATATTTGTATTCACCATATATTTTTGTTTATCATGTTCTTCCTTTTGATGTTCTGAGGCTCTTTTTTTTTTTAATAAAAACCAAAAAATTGGTTTCTATTTAGAGAATTTAATATAATTTTTAGAGTACATATCTGTTAATGAAAAATTCTCTTAGTTTTTTTTTTCATCTGAGAGTGTATGGATTTGCTTTTCATTTCTGAAGGATATCTTCTCCATATATAGGATCTAGGTTGACAGTTCTTTATTTTCAGTACTTGAAAATTGTACCACTTTATTCGGACCTCCACAGTTACTGATGAGAAATCCACTGTCATTCAAATTGTTTCTTGTCCATACATAATGTGTCATTTCCCTCCCTGCTTCCAATATATATATATTTTGTCTTTAGTTTTCACAAGGTTGATTACAATGCATCTTGGTGTAAATTTCCTTAGGTTGATCTTGATGCCTTTTGTCAAAGTTGAGGAGTTTTCATTCATTATTTTATTGAACACTTTTTCAGCCCTGTTTTTTTTCTCTCTTTTTTTTTTTTCCCCAGAACATCAGTGATATAAATGTTAGATCTGTTATAATCCAATTGGTTCCTAAGACTCTTTATTTTTTCATTCTATTTTCTGTCTTTAGATAGAATAATTTTGAGTATTCTACCATTCAGTTCACTGATTGTTTCCTCTCTCCCCTCCATTCTACTATTTAATCTATAGGCTGATGGTATTTGGATATTATGCTTATTTTATTTGCTTATCCTATATTTTGATCTTTGAAAATCTATTCAGATCAAATGAATTTTTCAACTAAGAAGGCTTCGCATTAAAGGGGAGATTTGGCAACACCTAAAATCACTGAACTTACATTGAAAACATTGTCCTGGGGGTGTCTAAATGCCAGGTAAAGCCCCTTGATTGGTGAGAGCAGAATGACCTATTGACCCACATTGGCATCATACAAAGGCCAAAGCTATTGGTCCGTTCTTCTTTCATAAATGAGATAGATTGCCCAATATCCTTGTTCATCTAATCATTTCATGCTTATGTGTGGAATGACTCTGGACTGGGCTGCTTATCTTTCTTAGTTTGACTTTTGTTCTGACTTGTGAACCCTGTTTTGGATTCTAGTTTAAGTGTTGTTGAACTCTTGTCTGCTAGTACTCACACGTGAACTATGTTCTGTAGCTAGATTTGATATTTGCTTTTTCTCTCTTCAGAATTCTACTTTATTTTCCCCTTTGATTTCAATCAGTCTTTCAAAAAATATTTCAATTTCCTAAAGAGAATAATTTTCTAAATCACTGCTATTATGGAGTTGCTGCAATAATTATTTCAGCATTAAATTTTATTTTCTGTACAACAGCATTACTACATGATCTAAAAGGACCACTTCTTGAAATGATCTTCAAGTCAACCCCATAGAAATGTGGAATCAAGTGGCCTTTACAAGGTGTTGGAATTGTGAAGAAATTTCATTTGTATATTGTTTTTTGAACCAATTCATCAAGCTGGATAAAATAAAGCACAATTATTCAGAAACTGTGTATGCCAAATACATTTTTCCTCCTATGAGTCTGGGAAATGAATATTAGTAAGACAATATTGGTAAAGTTTTACCAATACTGACCTCATCCAACTAGAGAGTAAGTAGTAAATGATTCACATTTAGAGGTAAAGGAATTCTTTCAGATAACTTTGGTACCAGAGAGTATGTCAGAGACATTCGTTGCTAAATGAGTTAGGCAATTTATAAACAAATTTTCCTCAACTAAAAGCTCACACTGCTAAATACTAGTCTAATCAAGCTCATTTCATGCTATAATAAATGAATCCAAATACACCTTAGGTTAATTGACTCTCACATGAGACACCTTTTGTAGTGCCCAGGGTTTGGAAAATTTTTGTAGGCAGCTTTTGGGACAGAAATTGTATGAAATTTGAACATATTTTAATATTAAAAGTTAGCTTTTACAACTAAAAATTTCCCTG
The DNA here is from genome assembly GCF_001604975.1 of Cebus imitator. NCBI lineage: Eukaryota > Metazoa > Chordata > Mammalia > Primates > Cebidae > Cebus > Cebus imitator. The sequence goes on along the minus strand of NW_016107514.1, from coordinate 3,998,948 downwards.
GGCATTGACTTTATCTTCAGGTGATTACTCAATGTCACATCATTAGGCAAAAATTCCCCGGAGTTCAGCTACCTCTCGGTCACATTTATTTTGATAAGAATATTTAACCAAGGAATATATCAAATATTTGCTCTCTTGTTCTTTGAAACTTAAATTATATTTAAAAGCTTAGCTAAAGCAATTGTAAGATACTTTTTGCTTTGGATTTTTTAGGTTAATAAGCATTATATTCACAAATACTAAAGCAACATATGTATATATTATATATATTTAAAAGTTAAAGTCCAAAATAGCATAATGCCATATTAAAACCATTTATCACCAAAATGTAAAACATATTAATATAATTATCATGTACTTCAATGCTCATTTCTTTTTTTTTTTTAATTGTACTTTAGATTCTGGGGTACATGTGAAGATCATGCAGGATTGTTGCATAGGTACATACGTGGCAATGTGGTTTGCTGCCTCCATCCCCCCATCACCTACATCTGGCATTTCTCCCCATGTTATCCCTCCCCAACATCCCCATGCCCCCACTGTCTTTCCCTTGGCTTCCCCAACAGACCCCAGTGTGAGATGCTCCCCTCCCTGTGTCCATGTGCTCTCATTGTTCAACACCCACCTATGAGTGAGAACATGTGGTGTTTGATTTTCTGTTCTTGTGTCAGGTTGCTGAGAATGATGGTTTCCAGATTCATCCATGTCCCTACAAAGGACACAAACTCATCATTTTTTTATGGCTGCATAGTATTCCATGGTGTATATGTGCCACATTTTGCTTGTCCAGTCTATCATAGATGGGCATTTGGGTTGGTTCCAGGTCTTTGCCATTGTAAACAGTGCTGCTATGAACATACGTATGCATGTGTCTTTATAATAGAATGATTTATAACCCTTTGGTTATATACCCAGTAATGGGATTGCTGGGTCAAATGGAATTTCTATTTCTATGTCTTTGAGGAAGCGTCACACTGTCTTCCACAATGGTTGAACTAGTTTATACTCCCATCAACAGTGTAAAAGTGTTCCTATTTCTCCACAACCTCTCCAACATCTGTTATCTCCAGATTTTTTAATGATCACCATTCTAACTGGCATGAGATGGTATCTCAATGTGGTTTTGATTTGCATTTCTCTAATGACCAATGATGACGAGCATTGTTTCATGTTTGTTGGCCTCATATATGTCTTCTTTTGAAAAATGTCTGTTCATATCCTTTGTCCACTTTTGGTTGGGTTTGTTTGTTTGTTTGTTTTCTTGTAAATCTGTTTTAGTTCTTTGTAGATTCTGGATATTAGTCCTTTGTGAGATGGGTAGATTGCAAAATTTTTTTCCCATTCTGTTGGTTGCCAGTTCACTCTAATGATTGTGTCTTTTGCTGTGCAGAAGCTGTGGAGTTTGATTAGGTCCCATTTGTCTATTTTGGCTTTTGTTGCCAATACTTTTGGTGTTTTAGTCATGAAGTCTTTGCCTATGCCTATGTCCTGAATGGTTTTGCCGAGGTTTTCTTCTGGAGTTTTTATGGTGTTAGGTCTTATGTTTAAGTATTTAATTCATCTGGAGTTAATTTTAGTGTAAGATGTCAGGAAGGGGTCCAGTTGACTGCCAGCAACAGCCGGGTATGGGCCCGATGCTCCAGTGCCATCCATTTTCAGGGCTAGTTGATTCGGCAGGTGAGTTGTTTCTTTTAGTTAAAAGAGAATGACTTTCACAGTTTGCTTCTGAATTTAGAAAAATGGTAGTTAGGTTGCTTATACAATTCTTGGGCCATGACTGATAATTCTATCATTTTATTTTCTTCTGGCATGGATTGTTGCAGAAAGTACTGATAAAGCCAGCTGCTTTTAATTTCTTTGAAGGAGGCTCTCTCTATAACTTTGAAATTCCTTCTTTCTGCCTCATTCACTTTTTGCTTTCCTTTTGGGATTTCAAAGTTAGACTTCACAGTATCTCCTGTAACTGTTACTCTCTATTCTGTATTTTGCATACTTTAATCTCTTCATGCTTCATTTTGATGATTTTATTCCAGTTTTGCTTCCAGTTCACTAATTTTCTCCTCAGCTATGTATGATCTAATTTTAGACTCATTCAGAGTAAATTTCTAATATCAACTATTATATTGTTCATGTCCAGAAAATCTGTTAGGTTTTATTTTATAGTTTCTTTTTTCTTAGTTAAAATTCTTAGTGTTTACAGCTCTAGAACTGTTCTCTCTTATTTCTCTTGGTTTTAAAATACATTTTTGGGTTATTCTTGATTGTGCTGAACAATGAATATGAAAAACTATAAAATTAATTTGAACCACAAAATAGTGTCATCTTAGACCTTATTAATTTTATGTTTTCTTTTGGCTAGGAACACCAGTATTCCCAGATTATCTTATTCTAATTATAGAAATTGATACAATATGAAGCTATACTTCAGCCCCTGCAAAGACTGAACCACTTCTGGTTTATCTTTGCTTCTAAGGCTCAATCTTTGGAATCCTAACCCAAAATGTGGTGCATTTTACCAGAGCTAGTTTGTTTCTGTAGCCAAAAAGCCTTTCAAAAATCTCTGGATAGGTTTCTAAAGATCAAACATTAGGATGAGTGTTTTCTTCCAAGCAAGCTTTTTCAGGATTATCTGAAGGAGATTGAGTGTTGCTGGATATTTGATAATCTTGGCAGGGGAGTCTAGAAACTGAAAATAAAAACAAACATAATAATTTATGATATCTATACACCAGGTCAGAGCTAGACAGAAGTGAAAAAACGTGTGTCTTGATCTATAACCTCTCTTCTTTTATCTTAAGGAAACAGACTATATATGTGATGTAGATGTAGCTACAGTTCTGTGAGAATACACAAAATTTTATAGCTTTCTATCGGGTTAGGAGGGACTCGTCTTTTACATTTGTCTCTTTGTTTTCCCACAAGTCTGTTAGTTCTGGAATCTGGAAGAAGGTATGGGATTGTTATGTAACTGTCTACTGATGCTAAGGCTGTCTCCTTCCCAGGAGACAGTGACCTCACCTTGGTCTGACACTCATTAATTAATTTGAAGACCTTGATTGCTAGTTTTAAAGCCTTCTAGGGAAAGAAAAGTGAGGGTATAAAGTTGGTTCCACATTAGGCATAGATTTTGCAAAATTTTTCTCTATATATTTATTAAATTCTGAATGCTATATGATTGCTTTCATATTAATTTTCAGTAGTGAAATTGAATACAATTCAATGAATTTTAATTTGATGAAGTACTTGATAAGATAATTTAAAAATCAGCTGTGCCTGGTGGCTAATGCTGAAGTAATGCCAGCACTTTGTAATGCAGAAGTGGACAGATCACTTTGAGCTCTGGAGCTGAGACCAGCCTGAGCAACATGGCTAACCTCTGTCTCTACTAAAAATACAAAAATCAGCTGGGCGTGGTGGCCTGTAATCCTAGCTACAGTGGGGGCTGTGTCTGGAGAATTGCTAGAACAACGGAAGTGGAGGTTGCAGTGAGCCAAGATCACACCACTGTACTCCAGCCTGGGTGACAGTGCAAGACTCCGTCAAATATTTTTCTTCAATTTTTACTTTAACTTCATGGGTACATGTGCAGGATGTGCAGGTTTGTTACATAGGTAAACGTGTGCCATGGTGGTTTGATGCACAGATCAACCCATCACCTAGCTATTAAGCCCAGCATCCATTAGCTATTCTTCCTGCTGCTCTCCCTCTCCCCACTCCACCCTCTGACAGGCCCCAGTGTATGTTGTTCCTCACCATGTGTCTGTGTGTTCTCATCATTCAGGTCCCACTTACAAGTGAGAACATGCGGTGTGCTTGGTTTTCTGTTCCTGCATTTGTTTGCTGAGGATAATGGCTTCAGGCTCCATCCATGTCTCTGCAAAGAACATAATCTTCCTTTTTATGGCTGCATAGTATTCCATGGTGTATATGTACTACCTTTTCTTTATCCAGTCTATCATTGATGGGCATTTGTGTTGATTTAATGTCTTTGCTGTTATGAACAGAAGCACAGATTTTTTTGTAAGGAGGATAATAATTTTTTTTCTTTTACTAACCTAATAAAGAAATTAGCTTACACATATTTGTTAAGCATGGTTTTCTTTCTGGAACAGAGCTTCATATGGTATTCATGGAATGAAATTTTAGACTGTTCTAAAATGTTGGTGTGAGAATAGCAACTTTTCTTCACGGCTTGGAGTGGCTTAGGAGAACAGGCATGCTGAGGGGATTTTGACAAATGTAAAATTGGCTTTTGATTTGTATATTGAAACAATTCTATGTGCAGGAAATTATGCCTTGCAAATAGTTAGAAAATAACTGTATAAAACTTTTCTTCAGTATATATTTTTCACAATGATTTACTTGTGATTTTGAAAGATGAGTTAGAGTTGAGTGATCTTTTGTAGGCTGTGGAGTATTAAAACGGCCTAATCCCCTCATTTTATAAATCTCCAGACTCATTCATATTTTGAGGAAATACAAAATTGTCCATGCCAAAAAGTAGTCAGGGCCTGAAATGATCTTTGTAGTGAAGCCCAATTTAAAACAAAGCTGTGAGTTTTGCTAAATCTATTGGCTGATCTAGTAGTACCCACTTCATAGTGTTGCCGAGGCCAACACAGTATAAGAACATGATAACACAATATTGAGGATTAAATCTGATCCTATTCTTTTTGTTCGTTTTGTGTTTTTGTTTTTCAATGACTCTCTAAAGGAAGGTAATATAAGTTCACTTATTTTATGCAATTGGAATGGTACTTGGTAATACACTTAAACATATGTTAAACATATTTTAAAGTACCTTTTGAAAATTTTTACAAGACTATGCTAATGTTTTGTAAAGTAAAGGAATATATGAGAAACATTTCTCATGATTACTGTAAGTTCAATTATTTTCTATTTCTTAAAATTTCTTAAACTTGGGCATATCTGTGTAATAATGTGAATGTAACTGGAAGGGACCATTACGTAAGAGAAGGGAGAGGAGGTAGCTAATAGGGGAAGAAGGCAAGACAATATCTGGACATAGAACTCTTTGCTGTAGGCCTTTAGAAAGAGGAAGAACATAGCTCACAAAGCAGTGATGAAGGCGAGCAATTTTAAGGTATGGCATAGAAACTGAACAAACAATGCTGTTATGATAAAACCTTTTCCTTTGTGAGAGGGAGATTAGGAACTATGTCTATCTGGTAAGTCAGGTTTATCAGCCACTATTCTTGTAGGTGTAAGCAAAACAAGTTTGCTAGTAATGCACAATTAACATTGCCCTTCTAGTACCACAATCAGTCATTGCTGATGGCACTTCATAGCGGCGTTTATTTTTTAAGAGTTCAAAGCACTTCATTAGCATTTTCTCTATTTCTTTAGATCCCTTATCCTTTCAGATCAGCTCACACTGCATCTATACTGAGTCAGCCCACAATGGGAGTTTCACCAGAGTTTTTGACTAATAGACTCAGTCTATGGAACTCCCTTAGCCCCGCCTAATGACAGATTTGTAGCTGGCAAGCGGTGCTTTTGGGTGTTCTGCTGAGATATTCCCACTCATCTCTCTATAGCCTGCCTTCATTTGCTCATACCACCTGCCAACATCTATGCTAAGCCAGACAGTTGGAAAGGCTGAAATCAATTTTAGTTTCGTGCATGACCTGTGATACACCTTACCCTTATCTCCTCCCTTCCCAGTCTCACTGGCTTCCTTGGCAGGCAGTGAAAATGTCTATTTACAGGAGGAAACTGGAAGTCCCAGAGGGTATTTGCTATATCTCCCGGTCATTGAATAACTGTGAAAGAAGAATCAGAATTCCCTCTGTCCTCCTCATGTGTCCTAACTGCTAGATCACTCTACTTCTTTATAGGTGGCTAATTTTCAGGAAAAGCAGAATGCATTTTCCATGAAGACACTGAAAAAGCATGAAATACTGAAATGAACAAGGAATTTGAGTTCAGAGGTCTAGTAGCTGAATTATATAATACTTCCAGCATTTGTTGCTTTCTTACACTTTGGTTTCTTAAACTTAAAAATAAGATTAATTTTAATCTTTTTTTTTTTTTTTT
>NW_016107514.1:3966578-3992836 GCF_001604975.1 Cebus imitator | reverse complement strand
CTCCGCCTCCTGGGTTCAGGCAATTCTCCTGCCTCCGCCTCCTGAGTAGCTGGGATTACAGGCACGCACCACCATGCCCAGCTAATTTTTTGTATTTTTAGTAGAGACGGGGTTTCACCACGTTGACCAGGATGGTCTCGATCTCTTGACCTCATGTTCCACCCGCCTCGGCCTCCCAAAGTGCTGGGATTACAGGCTTGAGCCACCGCGCCCGGCCTTAATTTAATCTTAATCTTAAATTTGAAATAATAAAGTCTAGCTCGTGGGGGCTAGACTTTATTGCAAATACTCTCCATTGCAAGAGTAATGAATAGTGGAAGTTCTCTGTGTACCATGAAGATTCATAAAATTATTATTTGAATATTTGAATCTGTGAATGTATGTTCTTATAAAAATACAGAAAATTTAGGATTTTCTAATTTTATGGTAATATTGAATGGCTGAAAAATCAGACACTTTCTATTACCATTTGCCTTTGGAGCAGGGCAGGGTAGAAGAAATTTTGCTTCACCCTAGTTTGTCATTCAAACGATGGCAATTGACAGCACCAAAAATTTAGATTATGGAAGAATACGAGTTTGACTAGCAGCTCCTGTTGATTTTGCCGCATTTCATTCTTGCATGGGTCCACAAGGAAGTTAAAAGCAGTGATAACATTAAAGGTCAGATGAATTATTGCTGTAATTTTGAGGCCAAAATTTCTGATGGCGCTTTCCAAAAGCGTATAAATAATTATTCTTATAGGGCTGATCTCAATGAATTGTTCTTTATTTACCATGCAGAACTTTGTGAATATTTAACTTTCTCCAGGGTTTGGAATGCACAAGAGTAATTTATTATTCTACTGATTGGAAACAGTCTTGGTATCTGCAAATAAAAGATATGAGTTGAAAGAGAAAGCAAATATATTTCGTTGTAGGAAGTAGGCAGAACAGCATATAAAGAGAAAAAAAAAAGGAATGGCTTATCCCTCAGCAATGCACAGAGGTAGTCTTTAAAGTAATCGTAGCTTTTATTCATGGAGTGCTTAGTATGTGTGTCCAAGACTCTATTTGGGCTAAGTGCTTTATGTGAGTTCTGTTTTCTGCAACAGAACACTTCCTAATAGAGAATGTGAATTCGGTTGTGTTGAGAATGTTATTCTCCTATGTTGGTATGTTATCATATCATTTTTAAATTCTTTTTAATAGTAAATTCAAAGACCCTTCAGAAAGAGGAAGAGAGACAGATCACAGACATTCACCCAGGAGAGAGAGAGACACAGAGAGAGAGAGATTGAGACAGATTAGTTTCGAGATTCAGACCTTTTAGGAAAAACATGACTCATGACATGTAATATAAACACAACTTTATTATTGTCTCCCCCAGCCCTATTTCAGACATCCAATGAAAGGAATGTTCTCTTGCTGCTGAGTCAGAACTTGGGTAGGTTCCATAACTTTTCTGCTTACTTAAGTATTAGCATCTCCTATTTTTTCTCTCTCTTTTTTTATTGTACTTTTAAGTTCTGGGGTACATATGCAGATCTTGCAGGATTGTTGCATAGGTACACAGATGGCAAGGTGGTTTGCTCCCTCCATCCCCCTGTCACCTACATCAGGCATTTCTCCCAATGTTATCCCTCCCTAACCTCCCCAACCCCTCTGTCCCTCCCCAGTCCCCACCCTCCAATAGACCCCAATGTGTGATACTCCCCTCCCTGTGTCCATGTGTTCTCATTGTTCAATGCCCGCCTATGAGTGAGAACATGTGGTGTTTGGTTTTCTGTTCTTGTGTCAGTTTGCTGAGAATAATGGTTTCCAGATTCATCCATGTCCCTCAAAAGACATAGACTCATCCTTTTTTATGGATGCATAATATTCCATAGTATTTATGTGCCACATTTTCTTTGTCCATTCTTTCATCGATGGGCATTTGGGTTGGTTCCAGGTCTTTGCTATTGTAAACAGTGCTGCAATGAACATTCATGTGCACGTGTCCTTATAGTAGAACGATTTATAATCCTTTGGGTATATACCTAGTAATGGGATTGCTGGGTCCAGTGGAATTTCTATTTCTAGATCCTTGAGGAATTGCCACACTGCCTTCCACAATGGTGGTACTCATCTACACTCCCACCAACAGTGTAAAAGTGTTCCCATTTCTCAACATCCTCTCCAGCATCTGTTGTCTCCAGATTTTTTCTTCTAAGAAACAAACCTAGCCAGGCATGGTGGCTCATACCTGTAATCCTAGCACTTTGGGAGGCTGAGATGGGGGGAATGACTTGAGCTCAGGAGTTTGAGACCAGCCTGGGCAACATGATAAAACCCTGTCTCAACAAAAAATACAAAAGTAAGCTGAGTGTGGTGGCACGCACCTGTAATGCCAGCTCCTCAGGAGGCTGATGTTGGGAAATGGCTTGAGCCTGGGAAGTGGAGGTGGTAGTGAGCTGAGATTGTGCCACTGCATTCCAGCTCGGGTGACAGAGTCAGATCCTGTGTCAAAAGAAAAAAAAAAAAGTGAAACAGCAACAAGAAGCACAAAAACAAAAACCAACTTAGTTTCAATGAATAAATCAGAGTTGCCAAGTGTAAGATGTTAATATAAACTGAACTTGATTCAATGCCAGATGTGTTCATTTTCCTAACTCAGGCCTTCTTCTAGCTGATATGATTCATGGGGACATTGCAAGAGTATTGAACAGAGGAAGTGCTCTGTATACCACAAAGATTCATAAAATTGTTAATCATTATTTGGATATTTGAATCTGTGAATGTATGTTCTCATAAAAATACAGAAAATTTAGGATTTTCTAATTCTATGGTAATATTGGTTGGCTGAAAAACTGGGCAAGTTTTACCATTTGTCTTTGGAGCAGGGAAGGGCAGAAGAAAAACTCCACATGATGAGATTGCTATGGTTGGCTTCTGTTTTTCTGTGCTTTGGACTTTCATTCTCTTCAGCAATCTTCTCATTCCAGCTTTTAAGCATGTTTCTGATGCTGTTGAGGTTTGGAAGGGTAGGGGTGTAGAGAAGGTTATGAATTGGTTCTTATGGGTTGGGTTCATTCCTAAGGTGACTCTCCCTAGTGGGCATTTTGTGAGTTCTTTTGGCATTTTCATTTCTGGACACCTCTGACCTTGAGGTTTGTTGACCTTGTCAGAGTCATCTCTATATTGCACAGTCACTATGATTCCCTTCCACATTCCTCAGGAGGAATCCAATGTCTTCTAGTTTCTTGATCCTGGGATTCCTGTTATTCCAGGGGGCTCTACCTCATGGGACACTACTGACCGCCATGACAGCTTTCTCTACCAAGGGACACAGGTCTGATCCACCAGAACTACTCACACAACCCTTGTACCCTAAAAGATCACTTTAGGTAGCCCATGTTGCAGTCTTCCATGTCTATCAACTGCACCTTTTCTTCAGCTGGTGCCTTTGAAAGTCCATTCACTATGGCAGAGAGAAGTGGGGTAATGCCAGAAACTCCTCTGTTCTGGGTAAGTGGGAGGAAATTAGAGCATGGCTCTTTCTGCAGAAATCTCAAATTATTTTTCATTTTTTTCTCTCCCTCTAATCCATTTATATGTCCAAAGTGAATGAGATGACTTAGAAAGCCATTTCTCTAACTTTTTGGTAGGGACAAATTCTGTATATGGTGATCTGTCTCACACTCAATTTGGCATATGTTATAGATCATACGGGGGCCTCAGTAGAAATTAAGGCTGAAGAAATCCCCCTGTGCTTTAGTAGCAATCTGCTTTGCAGTTCAAATAAGCATGACAAGGAAATAAATTAAGTAATTCCAATGGCCTTATTACTTCTACTCTCAGAGCCCAGTACAGTTCTGGATACATGGAAAATAGCCAGCATATGTTTATTTACAGTAGGAAGGGAAGAAGAATGGCAGACAGGTCACCTTTTATAATCTGGTGCATGCACCCATATTCCAAAGCCCTGCATCTCTTCCCTTAGCTTTTACCAGCTTTGACCTAGATTTTGCTCTTGGTCCCACTGGTCACATTTATTTTGCTTGTATCTGCTATTTCTCCTTTGGGTAACTCAATATCTGACCTTAATCATTTCTCTGAATACATTTTCTATGAAACGTGGTTGTGATGTAGGCTTACACTTTTTTGATAATGAATCCTTATTTACCTTGTGGTCATTAATTCATCAAACAATTATCTAGAACTGCCATAAGCCAAGCATTAAGTAGGCACTGGGAATACAAAGCTTAAAAAGATAGTCTTTGTGTATTAACACAAATAAATGATGTAAGTGGCAGACACTAAATGTTTTATGAGGATTATCTCATTCAATCCTTACAATAGCCCTGCAAGTAGATGTCATTATCATCATTTCCATTTTACAGAGGAGAAAATCAAACACAAGAAGGCTAAACAAATGGCCCAGGTTCCCATAGCAGTAAAATGGAGCTGGCAGTCCAATTCTTAACCAACTTGCTGTACAACTTCATCTACTTAGTTTTCTCTGTTATGTTCAATAACTTCTGTTTGCTTCTAGGTAGAAGTAGTAGGCTGGCAATGGGGCTAAAACTGGGCTGGTGATGGAAGTGAAGTTCCCAGTGAAAAAGATGGAGATGCAATAGTATGTAACGATAAAGAGAATTGGGTCAAATCATGGCTTCAATATTCTCTAGTTTTATGTGTGTGTGTGTGTTTCCCAACTTTATTAATGAATAATTGTATATATTTATAGTGTATAACATGATGTTTTGATCTAGGTATATGTCATGAAATAATTAAATCAAGCTAATTAACATATTCATCACCTCATATATTTAACCTTTTTTTTTGTGTGTGTGTGGTGAGAACATTTAAGATCTCTCTTAGCAATTTTGTAGTATATAGTAAATTGTTACTAACTGTAGTCACCATGTTGTTCAATATAGCTACAGAAATTATTCATCCTGTCTAACTGAAACTTTTTACTCTTTGACTAATGTTTCTCCATTACCAACCCCCCATGACATGTACTGTATATCCCTTGATGCCTTAATTTTCTAACTTGTAAATAAAGATAATAATAGTATCTATTCATAGGGCTGTAGAATGAATAGCACAGCACATGTAATGAATTTAGTTACTGACACTGAGCAAGCTTTCAATAATTTCTAACTTTTGTTGAAATAATTTTTTTAGCTCCCACTTATAAGTGAGAATATATGGTATATGTCATTCTTTTTTATGGCTGAGTAGTGTTCTATGGTATTTATATCTCACATATTCTTTATCAATTCATGGGTTGATAGGCACTTAGGTTAGTTTAATATCTTTGCAATTGTGAATTGTGCTGTGATAAACATACATGTGCAGGTGTCTTTCTGATGTAATGACTTCTTTTCCTTTGGGTAGATACCCAATAATAGGATTGGTGGATTGAATGATAGGTTTACTTTTAGTTCTTCAAGAAATCTTCACACTGTTTCATAGTGGTTGTACTAATTTACATTTCCACTGGCAGTGAATAAGCATTCCCTGCCCCCCCATTTTTTTTAACCGTGTCCACACCAAGGTCTATTGTTTTTTGACTTTTTAATAATGGCCATCTTGGCTGGGGGTAAGGTGGTATCTCATTGTAGTTTAATTTGCATTTCCCTGATGATTAGTGATGTTGAGCTGTTTTTCATATGTTTGTTGGCTATTTGTATATCTTCTTTAGAGAAATGTCTATTCATGTCATTTGCCCACTCTTTGATGGAATTATTATTATTCTTTCTTTCTTAGTTGTTTGAGTTCCTTGTAGATTCTGGATATTAGCTTTTGTCGGGTGCATAGTTGGCAAATATTTTCTACTATTCTGTGGGTTGTCTGTTTACTCTGATGATTATTTCTTTTGCTGTGCAGAAGATTTTTAGTTTAATTAGGTCCCATTTCTTCTTGTTTTTGTTGCATTTGCTTTTGGGGTCTTAGTCATAAATTCTTTGACTAGGCCAATGTCCACCGGAGTTTTTCCTTGGTTCTCTTCTAGAATTTTTATGGTTTCAGGTCTTAGATTTAAGTCTTTTATCTATCTTGAGTTGTTTTTTGTATATGGTGGGAGATAGGGATCCAGTTTCATTCTTCTACATGTGGCTATCTAGTTTTCCCAGCACCATTTATTGAATAGGGTATCCTTCCCCAATTTATGATTTTGTGTGCTTTGACAAAGATCAGTTGGTTATAAGTCTTTGGCCTTATTTCTGGGTTCTCTATTTGGTTCCATTGGTCTATAAGTTTACTTTGATACTAGTATCATGCTGTTTTGGTAACCATAGCCTTGTAGTATAATTTAAAGTCAGGTAATGAGATGCCTCTAGATTTGTTCTTTTTATTTAGGATTACTTTGGCTATTTGGGCTCCTTTTGGTTTTATACAAATTTTCAAATTGTTTTTTCTAATTCTGTGAAAAATGATGTTGGTATTTTGATAAGAATTACATTGAATCTGTAGATAGCTTTGGGCAGTGTGGTCATTTCTATGACATTTATTGATTCTTCCAATCTATGTGCATTTTCATTTGTTTTGTGTCATCTGTGATTTCTTTCAGTAGTGTTTTTAGTTCTTCTTGTAGAGATCTTTCACTTTCTTGGTTAAGTATATTGCTAGGTATTTTGTTTTTCTTTTTGCAGCTGTTGCAAAAGGGATTGAGTTCTTGATTTGATTCTCATTTTGGTTATGGTTGGTATATAACAGTGCTACTGATTCATGTACATTGATTTTGTAACCTGAGACTTTACTGAGTTCATTTATCAAATCTAGGAGTCTTTTGGAGGAGTGTTTAGGCTTTTCTAGGTATATGATCATATCACTGGCATACAGTGACAGCTTGATTTCCTCTTTTGTAATTTGGATGCCCTTTATTTCTTTGTCTTGCCTGATTGCTCTGGCTAGGACTTCTATTGTTTCTATTTCAGAAGAAGAGGAAAATGATACACAAAAACTGCCAAAGATTTGATTAAATTTGCTTAATAACTTGGTCTCCAGTGCTATTCCCAATCCCATAGCACTAGCAGACTTGTGAAATCCATGTACTTTGTACATAATTCGTAACTTTAAAATGGCAGGGCTGCTGTATAATGAGGCCTCCCTCCATGTGGGGCTATCAAAGGTGCTGATGAAAGATGAGACCTCCACAAAGATGTCAAGACATGTGTGGGATGTGCGGGGGACGCTCACATGGGTGGTCCTTAAGCTCCTGAAAGACAATAAGGCAATGGACGTCATGGGCTTATTTTGGCTATGAATAAAAGTCTGTTTTAGGACAGAGTGGTCTATTTGGAATTATGCTTGGCTGTCTGTGATCATCTCATAGTGTAGCATTTTTTCTCTGTATAAGCATTGGCTAAGTAGAAGATTATGTCATTAAAATGAATAGAATGCTACTCTGTGATACTGAAGGACCCAAAAAAATGTGCAAAAGCCTTTTTACAAAATGACATAAGGCCCAATTATCATTGTTTGGGGTTACACTAACTCCAAAAAGAAAATCTGTAGCTTTGAATTTAAAACTATTTTGTCTAAATTAAAATCTTTTGTTTTAACTTTAGAAAAAGAAAAATCATCTTCCAAAACATAGAGCAAAGTTGAATTACCTAGATCTCTACTATTCGACTTAGCCAGTTTATTTTGAAATGACCATAGGGAGTAAATCCTCATACATGAAAACCTCCTTTAGCTTGATAGCTTCTTAGTGCTATGAATCTTCGATAAAGTCTGTTGACTCTCAGGATATTCCTGATAAAGCACAGTGGAGAGTTGTCTCTTCCATCTTGTCTTCTGCAGTTGAATAAGGAAAAATTCAGTAGGAGTAGAACTTTTCTTCCATTTATCCACACAAAGTAGTGTGGGAAAGACAGAGAGAGAGAGAGAGAGATAGAGAGAGAGAGAGAAAGAAAGATGGATGCAGTCTTAGAGATGGAAATAGAATAAGGAACAAGCCACTTAGCTGCTTCTGTATATCTCAAACATGAAACTATATGTAGATTATTCTAAAGCAAATGAAAATAATTTACCACACTTGCTAATAGAAAATGTCTGTACTCATCCATCAGAACTGCAGGTTCCAGGAAGCTAGATACTGTCCATTTTGATCATTGTATTTATAATGCCTGGCTTAGGGTTTGGCTTATAATAAATATATTAAGATAACATTTCTTCCCCCTAAGATTGCTTTCTGTATAAGACGCTGAGGGAACTTTGAATTTAGATATAGCTTCTCTTAGCATTAGGGCAAACCCTGCAATCTATATAACAGTTGTCAAGACTTACCAACCACTTTAGCAAGAGCATTCCTTAGAAAGGGTATCTAAACAGTAATGATCCTTATTGTAAACAATTATTTTGAAAAACATTTTAGCTAATTTGGGTAGAGATAATTTCATCATAGCATGCATATCAAAAGACACAGACCCAACTAGATCTGCATATTTCTTGTGGTGAATGGTAGGTTTGGTTTAGGTAAGGCCACTCGAAGCAGGATCCTGAAGGTCATTGTTTGGTGTCTCTTCTTATAAGGGCATATGCTTAAATACTTTCAGTCTAAGGTAGATTAAGATATTTATGAAAGAGGTGAAGAAAATGTCTTATGTTAAAGGTAATTGTTGTGGGGGGGAAATGTTGATTTAATACTTGGAAAAATTCTACTTGGAAGAAGTAAGACTTGGTGTGGTGCTTAAAAAATAGTTGCATTCAATGGATAGAAATGGGAAAGTTATTCCAGAAAGAAGACATAGCACAAGCAAATGTCTAGAGGTGAGAAAATACAGAAGGCCATGGTTGAGGAAGAAGAGCAAACAATTATGCATAGTTATAACGTAAAATTGGTGTAGGTATCTGATGGTTTGCATTTGTGTCCCCACCCAAATCTCATGTTAGGTTGTAATTCCCAATGTTGGAGGTGGTGCTTGGTTGCAGGTGACTGGGGGCAGATTACCCCCTTGTTGTTCTCATCATAGTGAGTGAATTCTCACAAGATCTGGTTGTTTAAAAGTGTTTGACACCTCCCTGTCTTCCTCCTACTCTGGCCACGTAAGATGTGCTTGCTTCCCTTTTGCCTTCTACCATGACTGAAAATTTCCCGAGGCCTCTCTAGCCGTGTTACCTGTACAGCTTGCAGAACTGTGAGCCAATTAAACCTCTTTTCTTTATAAATTTCCCAGTCTCAGGACCGACCTTCCTTCCTCCCTCCCTCCCTCCCTTTCCCCCTCCCTCCCTTTCCCCCTCCCTCCCTTCCCCCCTCCCTTCCTCCCTTCCTCCCTTCCTTCCTCCCTCCCTCCCTCCCTCTGTCTGTTTCTTTCTTTCTTTTTCCCAGGCTGGAGGGCAGTGGCTCAATCTCAGCTGACTGCAACTTTCAGCTCCCTGGTTCAAGTGGTTCTCCTGCCTCAGCCTCCTGAGTAGCTGGGATTACAGGCAAGCGCCCAACTGAATTTTGTATTTTTAGTACAGATGGGGTTTCACCATGTTAGCCGGGATGGTCTTGATCTCCTGACCTCATGATCTGCCTGCCTTGGCTTCCCAAAGTGCTGGGATTACAGGTGTGAGCCACCGTGCCCAGCCGATATTTCTTTTACAGCAGTGTGAGAGCGGACTACTACAGCATCTGACCTAAAGATCATTTATTTTTTTTCTCACCAGGACAGTATTACCCTCAAGAGAGCAAAATATGACTCTTAGTTTTTTATGTATAAAGCATATATATATGTGTATATATAAAATAAGTAATCAGGTACAAGGTATATCCATGGTATTAAATTTGCATGGAGGGGCATTAGGAAAAAAAAAAAAATCTTAAAAAGATCCTTAAGGGGATGACAACGAAAAAAATGTTGAGAAACACTGCTATAGGTGGGTTTGGCCAAACTGCAACTTTTACGGAGCTCCTGAAGAAGTAACTTGTCCCACCTCAGATCTGATTCTTGTTCATTTCACTGAGACAGAGTACTGAGTTGAAGTGAATCTAGGTAATTAATTAGGGTAAAAATACTTTACAAACTCATATTGGTTGATACAATTTTGAAAACTATGTGTGAGGTAAATTACGTAGAAGTAGTTTTTCCCTGACTCATGGAAAGAATGACTTGCAGGGTAATTTTCTTTTTCCCCTTGATTTTGATGGCTTGGCATTGTAAGTCACATGAATTGCAGAATGCTTTCAGAGCCATTACAGTCATTAAATAATCAACACTCTTCAATCTCTCACCAATTCCATTAAGAATGACATCATCAATTTCTAAATCCAAAGACATGGACCAGCCCTTTTTAATACAACAGAACAGTTTGTTGGTAGAGCTGGATTCAGGCTATTAGTTTTATTTTAGGAGATTCAGTTTCTTTTAATAATTTTATTAGCAAATTTTTGTGAAAGATGTAATGAATATAAATGTCAGGCCTATGAGGCAAAAGATTTAGAAGATAAGAGAAATTCACTAGTCTACTAGGGAATGGAGAAACAACATAGAAATTCATGAGAATTTAATTTAGAATAAATTCATTTAGTAATCTGATAGCCTAACCTTAGTAAAAACAAAACAAAACAACTGGTCTTTATATAATGTGTATTCTCTTTGGGACAGTAATATGTTCAATACAAACTTCATAGAACTGGCTGGATGTGGTGGCTCCTGCCTGTAATCCCAGGACTTTGGGAGGTCAAGGTGGGTGGATCACTTGAGGTCAGGAGTTTGAGACCAGCCTGGCCAACACTGTGAAATGCCATCTCTACTAAAAATACAAAAAAAATTTAGCTGAGTGTCATAGTGCACACCTGTAGTCCCAGCTATTCAAGAGGCCGAGGCAAGGTAATCACTTGAATCCAGGAAGTGGAGGTTGCAGTGAGCAGAGATCGTGCCACTGCACTCCAGCCTGAGTGACAGAGAAAGATTCCATCTCAAAAAACAAACAAACAAACAAACAAACAAAAAACAACTTCACAGAACTAATCAGGAGTCTCACAGAAATAAGTAGGAAGCATGGTAAAGACAATTTACATTTATTTTAGAAAAACAGAATCTACTGATACTCAGGGAAAGAAAGAATCAACAATAGTAGTGAGTAGAGGTGTGTGATGAGACTGGGCTTTGCGGCTCACACCTATAATCCTAGAGCTTTTGGAGGCCTAGGCAGGATGATTGATTGAGCCCAGAAGTTTGAGACAGCCTGGGAAATATCGAGAGACCCTGTTGCTACAGAAAGAGAAAAGAAAAATGTAAAAATCAGCTAGGCATGGTGGCATATGCCTGTAGTCCCAGCTTCTCAGGAGGCTGAGGCAGGAGGATCACTCTAGCCATGGAGGTTGAGGCTGCAGTGAACCGTGATCTCACCACTGTACTCCCACCTGAGTGGCAGAGTGAGATCCTGCCTCAAAGAAACAATAAAGTGATAGGTTGTATTACTATTGATCAATATCTACTTCCCCATCTTACCCGAGACAGACTTGGTCATGTAACTTGCTTTAGCTGATGAAAGTTGGCAGATCTGCTATGAATCACACCCAGGCAGAAGCCTGGACAGCTGGTTGAAACTTTGACACCCTCGTTTATTTGCAGCATTACTCACAATTGTTTCAGAAGTAGGCTATTCCTTCACGCTAGTCCCAGGATGAGAAGATAGGACACAGAGCTGCAGTGAACCATGGATGAGAAATGGACTTCAGCTCTTATGAGCTAATTTTGTTTGTTACTACAGCGCAGCCTTATCTGACTGTTACTGAAAGCTGGACTGGCAAGATATCAATGCATAAATACAATTTTGATAAGGCTGATAAATGAAACCTGTGGAGAATCCTTCCTTCTAGAGAAAACCAGCTGGATGGAACTCAACAGGAGAGGCAATGTTTATAATCTAATGGTCCTTCAATAGATAAAGCAGTATAATTTATTACTGGTTATATTTTAAGTATATATATTTGTACATTTATCTATTTAAATTAACAGAGATAGGAATAGAACTAATTATTCAAAGGGGAAAAATAAGTAATGGAAAGGACTGCTGATTGCTTTATTATTTTTTAAGCTCTCAATGCAGTTCATATTAATTTGCTTCCCTCAGAAAGTGAGTAGTTTCAGTAGTTTCAGGGAAGAAAAAGCCTAACACAATTTGTTTGCCTGTGACCTCAGTGTTGCGTTTTTCTATTATTTTCTCACAAATTTTTCCAGTGCTGTAACTTACTTTTTCTGTTCTGCCATATGAATTACATTGCTTTTTGCCTTTTACCTTCTTTCCTTTGAGTGTGACTGCTATCACTACCCCAGTATCTCTTTAGTGTTCTTGATTCAAGGAGGAGGAAGAACCTACCCAAGTAAAATATGATTAATAGCTGACATTTTTAAAGCACTCACAATGATCAGACACTCTTGTAACAGTTTCCCATGGGTTATCTCATTTAAATCTTCATAACAAGCCTGTTAGTTAGGTACTATTATTAGCCCCATTTATCACTATAGGAAACAGACACAGAGAGGTTAAGCAATTTGTTTAAAATTGTACAGTCAATGAGTGGAAGAGCCCAGATTTATGAACCTAGAAAGTTGGAATTAAGAGCTAGAAAGCATTTTTTACCAGCTCTGGGTCTGCCACTAAGTGATGCAAATTTGAGTAGTTTAAAAAATCTCGGCCTCAGTTTTTCATGGTTCTGATAAAAGGGATTGACTAGGGAAGTCTTCCAGCTATAAAACTCTATAAACTTACGGACCACTAAATGAGTACATTTAAATCACTTTAATGAATTTGGTATGACCAAAGCTATGTGACCTCTGGCAAGTGTCTCAACCTCTCTGAATCTGTTTCCTTATGTGTAAATTGTCAGTAATACCTATCTCAGAGACTTGTTGTCATGTTTAAGAGAGATTATATAAATTGGTGTTTTTGCTAATTTGAAAGAACAATACAAATGTAAGCAATTATCACTGTGTAAAAGACATTATTTATCCATTCTTTTATTGAGCCATCCATTCATCTATCATCCAATAAATGCATATTTATTAAATGCCATTTGCAAAGGTGAAAATTATAGTCCCCTCTCCTTAAGGAGATCACAGTCTAAGTGGGAGACAGATACACAAATAAGCAACTAGCACACAATATGATACATGCACATGACAGGCAGGTTTGGAGCAGTTTTTCTGGATGACATAAGGTAGGCTGATGCAGTGAGAAAGGCTTCACATAGGAGGCCAAGTTAAAAGGAGACCCGAAGATGTAAATCATATAAATGTGTGTTCATGTGGGTGTCAGTCGAGGGGGGATACTCCAGGAGAAAAACAGGTTAGGCAAAGACACAGACCTGTGACATAGCAAAGCATATTCGAGACTTATAAGTAGGTTGTGAAGCTTAAATGCACACTTCAAGGGTCGGGAAGGTGGAGCTAGAGCCTCGAGGGTCTTTTACCTTGTGTTGTGGAGGTTAGATTCTATCCCATAGGAGATGGGACTCTACAGGAAAATTTTATTTTATTATTTATTATTTGAGACAGAGTCTTGCTCTGTTGCCCAGGCTGGAGTGCTGTGGCATGATCTCTGCTCACTGCAACCTCTGCCTCCTGGGTTCAAGTGCTTTTCCTGCTTCAGCTTCCTGAGTTGCTGGAATTACAGGCACTCACATGACATCCGGCTAATTTTTGTACTTTTAGTAGAGACAGGGTTTTGCCATGTTGTCCAGGCTGGTCTTGAACTCCTGACCTCAAGTGATCTGCCCTCCTCGGCCTCCCAAAGTGCTGGGATTACAGGCATGGGCCATTGGACCCAGCCTACAGGAGAATTTTAATGGGAGGAACATGACTATATTCACAAATGGAAAATACCAGCCTAGCAGCGCTGTGGAGGACAGAGGGGTGGGAATGAGACAATGAGAGGCAAATTGATGGCAGGGGGCTCCTCTCCTGCTCATTGTGTGAGGCCTTAAGCAGCGAATTGGTCATGAATACTTCTGAAACTGCAGCCATGAGAAAGGTCGAGTCTGTGTAGGGTACCAGTGGGCAAGAAAAAGAGATAACAGGCACAAGTGTCCAGCATTGGTGATTCCCTTGGTACCCACTTAGAGCCGAACAGTGGAGGGTGCAGAAATTATGTATAGGTGAATTCCCAAGAACAACACAATGACAGCACAACCCAATAACAACCTTGCTGTTTGGCAAGGTTCACTCAGAGATGGCTAAAATTGTGTTGTTATTGGGAATTCACCCATACATTCAGCTCTAAGCTGGTACCAAGAGAAGCACCTGTGATGACTGGGTGGTTACATAAAACCAAAATTATTTTGACTATTATATTCAGTCTCTTGTCCCTTTAAAACCAACTCCAAGCAGAACTAACTTCAAACTGGAGCAAAATTGCCATGTTTGTGTTTTTCCTTTTTTTTCTTCTGTTTTTCTGATGGAAGCATCAGAAGGTGGGAAAGCCAGAGGCCTGGATAATCCAAGAATTGTTTAATTAATTTCTAATCCTCCCCCTTCATTGACCAGAATAAGTAAAGACAGATATCCAAGGGCATAATATTTCTCTATCTTTTCATATATATATATATATATATATATATATATATATATCTTTCCATATATTTGAATTAAAATTAACACTTGTTCTCAAAATTCGTATTATAGAATAACATAGAATATCATAAGTGTGCCAACTCTGGAACCGGACTGTCTGGTTTTTTCAAGTCTTGGCTCAACCTTGGACAAGCTACTTAACTTCTCTATGCCTCAGTTTCTTTAACTATAAAATAGAGAAAATTATAGTTCTTATAAATTCAAAGAGTTTTAAAGGGTTTGATGAATGTTAAAAGTTTAGAACAGGGTCTGGAGTATAGAAATAGCTTAACTGATGTTATTATTGTTACTAGCCATGATTAATTTTCCTGCTGCTGAGGAAGCAAGTTTGCCTGCTCAGGGGTATTTCTAAAGTCAGGAGTGTAGAATTTAAATATAAGGCAAGCAAGAGGCTTGTCTTTACTCAGCAGAGAGTTGCATACAGCCAGAGAACAGTGAGAGAGAGAACCTTAGAGTTGGAAGGTCACGAACTCCTTTCAGACTCATCTCTCTCATTACAACTTCTGCTTGCTAGACATTTGCAAACCACTCTCCTCCAGTAGAATGGATTCTGGTGGTGGTGTCCTATTCTCTGTCCTCATCCTTCCCCAGGTATCGACTAGCCCTGAGCCTGACCCCCTCTGACTTATATGTTCACTGGTACAGACCTGCTTTACAAGTGTTAGAACTTCTGGGTCCTCAGCATTGGCCGAAAGCCACAGCATAGGAGGTATATTTGCTGCCTATAAATAGAGCTGTGTGTGGGTTGGTGCCAATTCTTCCTGTACCAAAAATACTTAATAATCTCCTGGCTGATGGTTTCAAGCTGGCTTCGTAGCAGAATAGCAATAATCAGCATAATCAGCCTTCACTTTATTCTAGATTGCTAAATCTTTGAACACAGGGGCTGGCTTTTACTAAAAGAATAAATTGATATATGGATGCAGTAGGAATTCCCTTTACTTAATTCACAAAACATAAAAAGAAAGCAATTGAAGAAAATGGCTGGTAAATTTGATTTCAAAAAACATAAATTTAAAACTCCAAATCAAAACTCATAAGCAATATTACAATGCAGATGGTAAATTTGAAAAATTTTATGAGGAACAATAAAGAAATTAATTTCACTGAAGTATAAATAATACACAAACCAATAAGGAAAATATTGGAACTGGGGCAAAAATGAGAAGAGATAATTCTAGGCAGAGATGATTAAAATCAATAAACATGACAAGTTTTCAACTTTACTAATAATCACATAAACATAAATAATAAAGATATATAATTTTTTGCCTGTGAAATTCGTAATGATTTAAATAGGCAATAATTCTGACAAGGGTACTGTAACAATGATTCTATCTTACACTAACTAGTACAATGCTTCAGAAACAGAATTTGACAGTATGTTAGAAAGGAACTCAGAAAACTCTGTATCTTTTGATACAGTGATTTTAGTTTTAGACCTCTCCCCTATAGAATCAGAGATTTTTGCATAGATAAGTCTACTACAGTTTTGTTATATGGCAAATAAACCCCGTAGCATCATCGTCATCATTATCAACAACATCAACAAATAAACCCAAAACAAAAACCTGAGAAAACCTGGGGAAAAAGTATTTCTAATAAGTGAAAAATAGGGAATGATCAAATAAATTATAATTTACTTGTATGGTGGAATAAAAAATACAATATATTTTTAAGGCAGCCATCATTAATCATGTTTAGAAATAATGTTTAACAACATGACAAATGCATATATGTAGACATCATACTTTATTATATATTACATATGACGGACTTATACTAAGCTGTTATTTGGAAGAACTTTTATTAATCTAGGGTCATATACATACATATGTCATTATATATGCAAGTATAATACATAATTTTACTCTAATACATTATAAAATGTATAAAATGGTATGTGTGTTATAAAACACATTTTGTGAAAGTATAATAAAGTATTATAATACATAATTGTATTACAATAAAATAGTTACATTTTAAAAAGTAAATATAGACATACATAAACACATACATATATACTCTAGAAATTGAAGACCAGAAGAAAATAAATGAAAATTTTAATGGTAGTTGTTGCTTGCTAATAGGAGAAAAAGGGCTGCAAGCAACTAAAAATAGCATGAAAAATCCTGCTACTGAGATGTGATTTACATAGCAATTTTGCATGCTTTTCATCTGGATCCTCATTAGAAACCTATGGGTAAGTGCAGGCAGGTATTATTTCTTCTCTTTATAGAAAAGATGCTGAGGCTCAGGGAGATGCTTGGTTTAGTCAAGGTCACAAGGCTAATAATGAAAGGCGGAGCTGAAATTTGAACATGGGCCATTTGACGCCATGTCTGGAGCTACCTTCACTAAACTAAGGTGACTGTAAGATCAAGTGGCTAGAAAATCTATAGCTACAGAGAGCCAGGAAATGGTGGAACCTATAGTTCTAATTCCTGAAAGTCTCATGGGCGTTAGTAAGAAACAGATAATGTGTACTGAGATTCTAGATTGTAGTTATATGCAGGTGAAATGTTCTACAGGCATAAAGGAAATTATTTGTTATTGAAAACATTTTACTGTACTGGCTAAATTGAAGAACCTTTTTTTTTTTTTTTTTTTTTTTTTACTTTTTTATCAACTCACTTTATTCAGTTGACATTATATTTGAGGAAGATTGTAAAGCAAAATCTTTATAACTATCTACATGCATGCAATATTCTTTTAAAAGGCTCTCAAGTATTTCTACGAAAGTAAAACATGCACATTATAATTAATTATTTTAATTAATTTTCTGAGTATTTTCCAGGCTTTTAGAGCTGGGGTTTGGAGCTTCAACTCTCTGATTTGAAAGTTATACCACTTTCTAGTACAGAACATTATATCTAACCCTTTTTTATGAGTCATTCCTGAGACTTTCAATGGACAGTAAATGGGATTACCTCATTCTACACAAAGGAAACAAATTCATAAATGAGGGAAGAATACTCTTTATACTCTCACACATTAAAACAGTAGACAAGAGTGAGATAAAGATCACATTTCTGTCTTCCTGTGTTATGTACTGGCTTCATATTCCTAATGTGCTGACGAGGGTGTGTTACTGAGGAGGTACTCTCGACCGGTTTAGAGGTGAGTGCACACGAGCTGCTTGCTGAGATGCCTGCCTCTCTACTTCAACTCACTTATTTTCGTATTCTATTTTATGGTCCCAATTAAGAGCTTGAACATTCTTAGTCAAGAGTTTTGGAATCAGAAAAATGAGCATCAGAGTAATTTCATACACACTAGGAAGCCGCAGCGTATAATCTTTACTCCTCTATCTGAAAAAAGGATACTCGGGTTGGTACAGAAAGCTTTGGGGGATCAGTATCTCCTGCATGCCAATTATTCTTATCTCTTAGAATCAGGTTTATTTTATGTCATCAATAAGATCTCATTTATATAATTTACTCTTTCTTAAGGGATTTTCTACTTAAGCTCTAAAAGTTTTCCCTCTGTTTTCTAAGTTTGTCTGGCTAGGGTGTTTTCCTTCCTGACTTTTCTAAATGTTTTTCTTAATTTACCAGATCATGCTGCATAGAAAATTCTTGTGTTCATTATTATTATTAATTTTTAGATGATATTTTTTGAGATGGAGTCTCACTTTGTTGCCCAGGCTGGAGTGCACTGGCAAAATCTCAGCTCACTGCAACCTCTGCCTTCTGGGTTCAAGCAATTCTCCTGCCTTAGCTTCCTGAATAGCTGAGATTACAGGTGTGTGACACCACATCCAGCTAATTTTTGTATTTTTAATAGAGACAGAGTTTTGCCATGTTGGCCAGTCTCATCTTGAACTCCTGACCTCAAGTGATTCTCCCGCCTTGGCCTCTCAAAGTGCTGGGATTACAGGCGTGAGCCACCATATCTGGCCAGTTATTCTTAAAATGTAAAATTCTACAAAATTTATTTTGTGTTTATTTTTACATTTGTGCTATGACATATTGATAAACATTCTGCACAAAGACACTAGTAGATATTAATAGCTGATTAGAAATTATTACAATTTATGCAAATATGGAATATTGTCTAATATCAGTATTTTGGTATTCTGTACATTATAAAAAAGAAATGCTTCTTAAATTCTGATAGGCCTTATCAACATTAAAATCATAACCCAAGATGACCCAAAAGTAGATAGGCTCATCTTCTACTGGCCTTCTTCACCTCAGACCTTGTTATTTAACCCCTTCATTTGTACCCTAAAGGAATAGGAAGGATTTATTGTCTGGGTTAGACCACTGTACATAGTAATGTGCTAGGTGATGAAAGGGTAACAAAAGCATATACCGTGCCTGAAAAATAAGAGTTTTGTCATGTTGGCCAGTCTTGTCTCGAATTCCTGACCTCAAGTGATTTGCCTGCCTCGGTCTCTCAAAGTGCTGGGATTACAGACGTGAGCCACGGCATCTGGCCGATTATTTGTGTGTTCCTACAGAATGTAAGTGCATTATGTTAGGCACTTCGAATAGTTCTGTGGCTTTAATAGGCTTGTAATATACTTAGGGGAAGAAACAAAACATAATTCATTTTAAATAAATCACGATATAAAATAATGATCAATACTATGTAGCATGTAAAAACATATTTCGGAGGGGAGTTTGATTCCAACTGGGGAGAAATTGCTGTACGGTAGAGTCATCAAGAAAGTTTTTACCATTCTATGGGAAGAATGATAGTGCAATGCAGTGGGTAATAGAATCAGCTTTGGATCAAGATAGGCCTGCGTTTGAATCTTGGTTTTGTGATCTTGGGCAAGTTACTTTACCTCTTTGAGTTTTGATTGTCTTTGATTCAACTTAATAAAACGTATTTTGTAGATATCTTAGAAGAATTAGGTAAATGAATACATGAAAAGCATTCAGCTAAGTTCTTGGAACATGACAAACCCTGAATAAAGTAGCTGCTATTAATTAAACAGGAGCTTGAATGATTTCCATAGTGAGGAGTAGGGATGGAGAGAGAAGGGGAGACAGGACAGAAAAATAAAGGCAGATCTTGCTGGTGAAGCAAAGGCGTGCTCAAGGTTGAGAAGGCCTTAATATGCAGCTATATTTTAGGATAATATAAGTGAGCCACATTGATGGTTTTCTTAAGGGCTCTGGGTATTACATCATTTGTCTTTAACAGAGGCAGTTTGCTTCAGATGACAAACCACTTGACCTTAGCAGGTGGCTTGGCATTTTCTGAGATGTTGCTTTTTGGCAAGGTAAAGATCCTTTCATTTCTTGTTTCACAGTACCTTGGAGTGTCTTACACATTATATAGCCCTTTAATATCACATCTGTAAGGTAGGAAGAGCTGTGGAAAAAAATGCCTGGTATGGACTGAATGACACACAGCAGGTGAGTGTGCCTTGCAAATGGGCCTGACTTCCAGATTTTCTCCTTCCCAGAGCCTCTCTGTGAAGGCTCATGTGGCCAATCTCGGCATTTCTCATCAGGCATCTCTTCTGGGGGAGAGAGAAAGGAAAAGAGGAGAGTGCTGTCAGGTCTTAAGCAAGAGACTTCAAAGTCTTTTCCAAATGAGTCATGCAAACGGCTTTGCTTAACATATATGGAATATGAATCTGTAATTATGAAAACACGTACACAAAGCTTCCACAATAGCAAAGCATCAATAAGCAGGTGTTTCCTGTGTTTACAAAAAAGGCTCATCCCACTTGTAAAGTGTTTATTTTTATAATATGTTTCATGTTAGACTTATGCTTTTCTTTGGACCGCTAATAGCTGTTTCTCCCTTTCCTCTGATGAATGTCTAGGTGAGCAGAGATGGAAAACATCTTATGAAACAACAGAAACTCTGGAGAACACTTGTATTTACCCAAGTCACAAAGCCAAAGCGAAAAAAGAACTCAGTGGATTTGCTTCACAGTTTTATGAGCAGCAAAACGACATTGATTAAAGGGAAATTTTTTATGCATTATCACAGAATTGAAGAACCCAGACTGGAAAGAATGCTCAGGGATTGTCTATCTGATGCTCGGATGCTTTATTGTTATGAAAGAGAGCTGAAGCCAAGAGAACATGTCGGTGATTCGAAAGCTTGGCTACATATGGGAATCATCTGTGGAGATTTAAAAAACACTGCTGCCTGGGCCCCATCTCTAGGGTATCTAATGTAATTGGGTTGGGGTGTACGTAGGACATCTGGAGCTATAAAATCTCTGTAGGTGATTCTGTGCAGCTCAAGACTGAAGACCCTTTTAAGTGTGGTGTATAATCCCACTTGTACTAATGTACCAATATGCAATTAATGAGATGACAATGCAGACATGAAGATATGTAAACAGGAGTCCAAACTGCTTAGTCTGGAGCTGTTTTCTCAAGCCTCCTAACTTCTTTCTGCAAATTCCTTTGCTTCTCTTCCTCTTTACCTTTCACAACCCACAGCCTTTTGATTCTACTCTCTCTTAACTATCAAAATAAGTTTTCAGAAAAGGAGTCAATAGAAACATCATTCTGAAATGGAACTGACTAATCTTTAATAGCTCTCCTAGATGTACTGTATTTGTATTTTAACCAGAAACAAAGGACCTGCTAGAAAAAGCCTTCATGGGCTGGGTGTGGTGGCTCTTGCCTGTAATCCCAGCACTTTGGGAGGCTGAGGCAGGAGAGGGCAGGAGATCGAGACCATCCTGGCCAACATAGTGAAACCCCATCTCTACTAAAAATACAAAAATTAGCCAGGGGTGGTGGGTGCCTGTAATCCCAGCTACTCGGGAGGCTGAGGCAGGAGAATTGCTTGAACCCGGGAGGCGGAGGTTGCAGTGAGCCCGGATCATGCCACGGCACCTCAGCCTGGCGACAGAGTGAGACTCCATCTAAAACAAAAAAGCCTTCATTAAAGGCTTGGAATAATAACCTGTAGGCAGTTATTTACTGCCTGTGAAGAGACAACCTGGTTTTCTTTATCAGATAGACTAATTGGCTTATCCAGGAGCACGTCATGGTTTTTAGTTGAAAACAGATGGCTATTCAAACTTACTGGGCAATTTGTATCTGAGAGTAGATGCCAATGACACTCCAATTGCAAAGACTAAGACTCTTTCTACTCATTGTGGATGTTTCCTCCCTATTCCCAACCCTCTGTAAATATTAGAAGACAGGAAGTCAGAGTTCATTTCCTCAAACAAAACTAAAGTATGTCTGGCTGTGCTTGGACAAAGTGTCTCTTCATGGGATAGGAAATCTGGGAAACACTGTGAATTCTGCTAGCCCCTACCTGTATCTTAATCTAAGAACTCTGTTTATGTCTCCACTGTGTATTGTTCTTAGTGTTTGTCTTTACACTGATTCTGCCTTTCCATAAAGTTGAATTTAAGAAATTAGACAATTATGAATACACATTTCTTTCGTGAGCCTTACAGAAGGAAAGAAGTCTAAACACCAATTCGTTATTAGTTGGAATTCCTATTGGTGCTATTTTATAGATTTTTCTTCTCTAGGATGATACCATGTCAATTTTTAAAATAGTAGCATTATAGTTATTTGTGGAAATTATCTGTTAGAAGCATGCTTTTATTATGTTACAGTTAGTAAGGTATAGAAAGAGAGGAGTGAGAAGGATATGAAAGAGCAAATAAATAGATCAAGAGGACTTCATTCTGTGCATCAGAACTTTATGGGCTGGTGTGGCGGCTCATGCCTGTAATCCCAGCACTTTGGGAGGCTTAGGCAGGAGGATCACTTGAGGACAGGAGTTCGAGACCAGCCTGGGGAACAAATGGAGACCTCGTCTCCACAAAATGTTAAAAAAAATTGCTGTGTGTCATGGTGCCTGCCTGTAGTCTCAGTCATTCAGGAGACTGAAGCAGGAGAATCACTTGAACACAGGAGTTCAAGGCTGCAGTGTGCTATAATATGCCACTGCACTCCAGCCTGGGTGACAGAGTGAGAACTTGTCTGTAATAAATAAATAATAAAATAAAATAAAAACACTTTCCACCTGACTTTTAAGTTTTGGTCATGATTTAGGAGCTTGTGTTAGACTTTCCATCCACCAAAACATATATAAAATATGAAAACAATGTTAACAAATGTTAGCAGAAACTGAGCAGCAACCAGTGCACGGCTGAGATCCCTGAGATAAGGGAAGCACAGGACCTTCACCCTGCATTCACTCTGGATTTCTCCCAAAGTGAAATTTTCAAACCACTATATGGCAGCATAGAGCCCTAGCAGAAAGCAAAATTCTTGCTCTCGGGGAAAAACAGAGACTGGTGTTAGGAGTTACAACGGTGACTGGGATTTGAGGGATATGGTATTAAGAGAGAGGTACAGAGAAGTGGCTCCAAAAATCTACATAAAGATTCACATTGAGTCTTTGATTAAAGCATAAAGGTGTGTAGTCACATAATGAGATTTCAGGAGACATAGCAGAGAAAGGATGTGGGGGAGCTGAGAGATAAGCAGAGATTTCAGAAATTGTACAACTCTGGGGAGACACTGACATTTGGGTCCAGCTACTGAATACCTTGGGCCTGTTGTTGATGTTATTATGGAAATATCACATCTTAGAAGTAAGGAACATGCTAGGAGTAAGGGCTGGACTCTAGGAATAAGGGTAAAAGTGAAATAGACCCACTCTAACGAAGACTAATATCAAACTTTGGCAGGATAAAGGTGATTTTCTATAATTTAATTTCCTGCTAGATAAAAACGTAATCTCTAGAGGAAGATAACAGCATCTATGATGTATCATTTATAATGTCAAGCATATAATAAGAAAGTATTAGATATGCAAACAAGCAGGAAAAACAACTAATAAGAGAGAGGACAGTAAATAAAGGCGAACTCAGATGATACAAATATGTGACTTGGTAAATAGAGTTCAAAAATAACTGATTAATATGTTGAAAAGAAAGTCAAAATGAATAAAAAGATGGAGCACTTCAATAGAAAATTGAAATTTATTAAAATTATATATATATATATATAATATGTAAAATAATATTAAGCTCTTTGTGCTTGATAAATGACTGAAAGGTCTGGACTCTCATTGCAGTAATATTTATCTGCCACAGAGAATAGAATCCAGGATGTGAATAGAGAAAACAGTAAATACAATCTAATGACAATGAAAAAGAAGAGACTGAAGTTGCATATGCAAAAGAGAAAGTTCTTTTTCTGAAGTGTACTGATTTGACCAATAAGATGAGAAAATTAGAAAAATGACATTCAAAATGACCTAATTGTACATATTTAATCTATGAATTAGTTTGCTAGGGCTTCTTTAAAAAAGTAACACAAACTGGGTAGCTTAAACCAGGAGTCCCCAATCCCTGGGATATAGACTGGTACCTGTTGGTGGCCTGTTAGGAACTGGGCTGCAAAGCAGGAGGTGAGCGGCAGGTGAGTGAGTAAAGCTTCATTTGTATAAACAGCCGCTCCCCATCACTTGCATTACCACCTGAGCTCTGCCTCCTGTCAGATCAGCAGAGGTATTAGATACTCATAAGAGTGTGAACCCTATTGTGAACTGTGCATGGAAGGGATCTACATGGGGGGTCCCTTATGAGAATCTAATGCCTGATGATCTGTCACTGTCCCCCATCACCCACAGATGGGACTGACTAGTTGCATGAAACCAAGCTCAGGACTCGTACTGATTCCACATTATGGTG
Source organism: Cebus imitator (assembly GCF_001604975.1). Lineage (NCBI taxonomy): Eukaryota > Metazoa > Chordata > Mammalia > Primates > Cebidae > Cebus > Cebus imitator. The sequence goes on along the minus strand of NW_016107514.1, from coordinate 3,968,651 downwards.
AGTTGTATAATTATTTCATTATATGTTATAATGTAATAAGAGAAATAAAGTGCACAATAAACATAATGTGCTTGAATCATCCCCAAACCAACTCCCATGCCTGGCCGTGGAAAAATTATCTTCCATGAAACAGGTCCCTGGTGCCAAAAATGTTGGGAATGAACTGGTTTAAACAACAGAAATTTAAGCTGGCTAAAATAACAGATATTCATTGTCTAACAGTTCTGGAGGTATCACGTATCAGTAGGGTTGGTTACTTCCCAGGTGAGGTAGAAATTAGTTGCATGCATCCTTCTAGTTTCTGGTGGGTTTTGGCAATCTTCTGGCATTCTTTGGCTCTGTTGCATTGCCCTGATCTCTGTCTTCATCTTCACATGGAGATCTCTCTGTGTGCATGTCAATGCCTTCTTCTTTTCTTTTTGCCCACGTTTACTGGGATCAGGCTATTGTTGCTTTCTTTTTTTTCCCCCATTTATTTTATTGCATTTTAGATACTGGGGTACATGTGAAGAACATGCAAGATTGTTGCATAGATACACACGTGGCAGTGTGATTTGCTGCCTTCCTGCCCATCACCTACATCTAGCATCTCTCCCCTCGAGACAAGCCTTAGGCAGGTGACTTTCTGTCTCTGTTTCTCGATTTCTGCACAGGGATTGCTGTGGGCCTTATGGCCCACTGGGAACCAATCCATTTTCCAGCTCAATGCCTGGTTTGTTGAGTATACTTGTCAATCTGGACTTTCATACACCTATAGTTTTGGATTAACTCTGTTACCTCTTCTAGAAATTAACAGAGAATATTGACAGTTGATTGACAAGAGTGAGAATCCATTCTAAAGAATTCAAATATAACTGAATCCTTTATTACTAAAACAATTCTCAACTCAAGTGGACACAGATCACTCATTTTGACTTCATGAGCTATGGCACTAAGAGAAAACTTTTGGAAAAACACATCTAATACTGTCTGAGCTTTAAGTGCTAGAGAAGTTTTTCAGAATACACAGCTAAAACGGTTCCTTCTTTAAGTGCTAAAGCACTTTTGAAAAAGTTGTGTGCTCTCCAAATAAAATGCTACTTTTGTTGTTACTTTTGGCCCCAGCAGAAATGGGAGTCATTTTCAGAAAGCATGGGAGACACATGAGTCCTTTGGAGTCCTCTTGTCTGTCTCTGAGGGTGCAATGAGGGTGTGAAGCACTTTGGGAGGTGTCCAGACACACAGGTATGCTTGCTACAGAGCAGAGCTTCATCTGCAGGTGTGGTCCTTGTCATCAAGAGGCATGCCTGAACGAATTAACCACATTTCATATGCAAGCATGTTCTCCGTTTGACTGTGCTGTTGTTTCTAATCAGAGCAGCATCGACAATGCTTTAACTTGATAGCCATGCATTTTACAGATAAGGAAACTGAAGAACAGAGAGGCTAGGTGCTTTGCTCATAGTCACATGGCAAGGTTAGTGGCAGATAAAGGGCTCAAATTCAGCTTGACAGGGCAGCTCAGCAATATTGCCTCAAAAATCCCAAACTGTGAACATAAAACAGTTCAAAACAAGCTTCATGCGGGCCGTGAAAACAAGGAAAACTTTCCAATCTGCCCCACTTTAAAAAGAAGAGTTTACAAGCAGAGCACAGGCCAGGCACAGTGGCTAATGCCTGTAATCCCAGCACTCTGGGAGCCCGAGGCAGTCAGATCATGAGTTCAAGAGATTGAGACCATCCTGGCCAACATTGTGAAACCCCATCTCTATTAAATACTTTTTTAAAAAATTAGCTGAGTGTGGTGGCCTGTGCCTGTATTCCCAGCTACTCAGGAGGCTGAGGCAGGAGAATCGCATGAACCCGGAAGGTGGAGGTTGCAGTGAGCCAAGATCACACCACTGAAGTCCAGCCTGGCAACAGAGTGAGACTCTGTCTCAAAAAAACAAACCAACAAAAAGTACAGCACACACAAAACACAACACTTAATGCTGGAGAGGATGTCCTTAAGTCCACCAATATCACCACACATTCTGTGCAATCAAGAAATTTACTTGGATGGGGGTGGGGTGGGCTCCCGTGTGTAATTCCAGC
>NW_016107514.1:3964188-3965491 GCF_001604975.1 Cebus imitator | reverse complement strand
CAGGCTGGAGTGCAGTGGAGTGATCGCAGCTCACTACTACCTCTGAGTCCTGGGTTCAAGCAATTCTCATGCCTCAGACTCCCCTGAGTTCCTGGGATTACAGGTGCCAGCCACCATGCCTGGCTAAGTTTTGTATTTTTAGTAGAGATGGGGTTTCACCATGTTGACCAGGCCGGTCTCTAACTTCTAACCTCAAGCCCATGGCTGTAATCTCAGCTACTTGGGAGGCTGACACAGAAGAATAGCTGGTACCCAGGAGGTGGAGGTTGCAGTGAGCCGAGATGGCACCATTGCACTCCAGCCTAAGTGACAGAGTGAGACCCTGTCTCTAAATAAATAAATAAATAGATAGATAAATAAATAAATAAATGCTTTTTTTTTTCTGCCACCCCAGACTTCTGGAAAAGGAGTTGGGAGCTGTGCCTGAGGGTCCCAGTGTTTGCCCTCAATTGCAAACAGATTGGAGTGTCTCTTAGCTCAGGAGTTTGTGCTGCTCAAGAGTTGCACAAACACAAAGTTGAGAAGCACTGCTTGCTGAAAGGGGTGTAAAAGGCAAAGGACAAACCAGTTGTCCTCTAAAGTGGAGACATTTCTAATCTATGTTGAGCTAAGATCTTAGAGAATGCAGGCAGGGAACAAGTTTTGCCGGTTTTCCAAGGAGAGACCCCGTGTGGTAAGAGAGGCTCTTCTTTCTTTACCTGGTGAGTTACTTCCTCTCTTTGGTACCCAATTTTCTCATGTTTAAAATTAGGGAGCCAAACACCGTTGGTCACACCTGTAATCCCAGCACTTGGGGAGGCCAATGTGAGCAGATCACAAGTTCAAGAGATCAAGGCCATCCTGGCCAACATGGTGAAACCCTGTCTCTACTAAAAGTAAAAAAAATTAGCCAGGAATGGTGGCAGGTGCCTGTAATCTCAGCTACTTGGGAGGCTGAGGCAGGAGAATCTCTTGAACCTGGGAGGTGGAGGTTGCAGTGAGCCACGATTGTGCCACAGCACTCCAGCCTGGGCAACAGAGTGAGACTCTATCTGTCTATCTATCTATATATCTATCTATCATCTATGTATCTATGTATCTATGTATCTATCTATCTATCTATCTATCATCTATCTATCTAAATAAATAAATAAATAAATAAAATTAATAAAAATAGGGAAGTAAAACCACATGTCCCCTAGGATCCTTTCCTCTTAGTCTTTCTATGAGTTAACTAAAGAGATTTGTCTTCTTATAAGCACACATCCAAAAAGGTACGGGAGGTTTTCCATGTTTTCTGGAATCTTGTAATTGCCCCAAAGGA
>NW_016107514.1:3957949-3963468 GCF_001604975.1 Cebus imitator | reverse complement strand
TTTTAGACTCACTCTGTCACACAGGCTGGAGTGCAGTGGCATGAACTCGGCTCACTGCAACCTCCACCTCTGGGTTCAAGCAATTCTCCTGCCTCAGCCTCCCAAGTAGCTGGGATTATAGGCATGTAACACCATGCCTGGCTAATTTTTGAACTTTTATTTTTTGACACGGACTCTTGCTCTGTTGCCTAGGCTGGAATGCAGTGGCCTGATCTTAGCTCACCGCAGCCTCCACCTCCCCAGATCAAGCCATTCTCCCTGCCTCACCCTCCCAAGTAGCTGGATTATAGGCACCTCCCACCATACCTGGCTAATTGTATTTTTAGTAGGGATAGGGTTTCACCATGTTGGCAGCTGGTCTTGAACACCTGACCTCAAGTGATCTACCCACCTCAGCCCCTCAAAGTGCTGAGATTAACAGGCATGAGCCGCTGTGCCTGGCCAATTTCTTCTAATAGCAAAGGAATCACCAGGGTCTTCCGTTTCTTTTTATTCATTTATTTTCTCTGTCATGCCAATTTTAGTACATGTGCTGCCGAAGTGAGCACTGATTCTGTGTTTGTTTATTCATTTGCTTATTTATTTATGAGACAGGGTTTCACTGTGTCTTCCAGGCTGGAATACAGTGACATGGTCATGGCTCACTGCAATCTCTGCTTCCCAGGGCTCAAGCAATCCTCCTGCCTGGGCCTTTCAAAGTGTGGAGGTTACAAGAGTAAGCCACTGTGTCCAGCCTGCAATGTTTAACTGCCGACTTTGATGCCTGGTTTTGGTTGTACTAGACACTCCCACTACTATTTTCTTTAAAAATTACTGGTTTGTTCAGCTCCTTCAAAAGATCTTTGGTGTTTCATACATCCTAATATGTGAGGCCAGGTGTGGTGGCTCATGCCTGTAACCCCAGCATTTGGGGAAGCCAAGGTGGGAGGATCTCTCGAGACCAAGGGTTCGAAATCAGTCTGGGCAACATAGTTTTTGAATGGCAGTTTATTTTAAGCCACTGTTTCCGGAAGAATGTAATCTGATCCAGTGTTGGATTTTTCTTTCACTCATAGAGAGAAAAATAAAGATAATAGCTATAGCATTTACTGAGCACTAAACATGTGCCCACCACTTGATCCTCATCAAACCCTCTGAGGAAGGGACCACTGTGCTACTGCCATCCCCCTTTTATGGAGAAGACACTGAGGCAAAGGGGTGTTAAGTACCTTGCTAAGCATGGGCAGCTATTAATGCAGTAAAGCTGGGGTCCCGACCCACTCTTGTAATCAATGCGACGCTGTGTCTGTGGACTCCAGACCAATTTCTCTGATGCTTAAAATTTGCCTGCATTAAATGCACTTTCGTGAAATACATTTCTTTTATTTCTTTTTTGAGATGGAGTCTTGCTCTGTCTCTCAGGCTGGAGTGCGGTGGCGCAATCTCAGCTGACTGTGACCTCCGCCTTCTAGGTTCAAACAATTCTTCTGCCTCAGTCTCATGAGTAGCTGCAATTACAGTCGGCCATCACCACTCCTGGCTAATTTTTGTGTGTTTCGTAGAGGCAGGGTTTTACCATGTTGGCCAAGCTGGTCTTGAACTCCTGACCTCAGGTGATCTGGCCGCCTTGGCCTCCCAAAATACTCGGATTACAGGCATGAGCCACCGCACCTGGCCTCCTGAGTGGCATGAGCCACTGCACCCAGCCAGAATAAAAGATCTCTAAATGGAATCATTTGGTTATATTGAAAAGTTTACTTTCAGTCCTGCCTGTCTAACATGGTGAAACCCCGTCTGTCTCTACAAAAAATATAACATTAACTGGCTGTGGTGATCTGCACCTGTAATCCCAGCTACTCCAAAGGTAGAGGCAGGAGAATCACTTGAACCCAGAAGGCAGAGTTTGCAGTAAGCAGAGATGGTGCCATTACACTCCAGCTGGGCTACAATAGTGAAACTCGGCCTCAAAAAAAAAAAACAAAACTTTATTCTGTGTCCTTACTTTTTCCCATTTTCTCATATATCTATGAAAATTCTGCAGCAAGCTTTCATCACCCTGCCAGCTAACCTTACGTTAGTCTTCCCTTCTCCCTTGGTTTAGTATACTGAGCTCAAATCTAAGAGATTGGGTGGCGGGGCAGTGGGGCATCCAGCTCTACCAGTTCTTAAACTTGTGGCCTTATGTTCATGGTCCCACAATTTCTTATGTTAAATAGGGATTTTTATACCTCCTTAGGGGTTGGCTCACATCTGTAATCCCAGCACTTTGGGAGGCTGACACCTGGCAGATCTCTTGAGCTCTGGAGTTTCAGACCAGCCTGGGAAACAGGGCAAAACCCTCTCTAAAAAGATACAAAAATCAACCGGGCATGGTGGTGCATGCCTTTAGTTCCAGCTTCTTGGGAGGCCAAGGTGTGAGGATCACTTGATCCTGGGAGGCTGAGGTCACTGTGGAGTGAGCCATGATGGCGTCACTGCACTCCAGCGTGGGTGGCAGAGAGAGATCCTGTCTCAAAAAACAAAACCAACCAACCAACCTACTTTGCCAGGTGAAGGTTAGGATGAAAAGTGATTACATATACTTTCCTGAAATAAAGTCTGTCCTCAGTTATACCTGCTACCATTGATCGGAGATGTTACCTTTTTTTTTTTTTCAGTGTTTGATAACAAACGCCTTTAAGTATAATAAGTTTCTTGTATATAGTCATTTATATGTTTAAATAATGTTTTAATGTATTTTATTGCTGATCATGGCATAGCATAAAGATGTGCTCATTTANCCAACCAACCTACTTTGCCAGGTGAATGTTAGGATGAAAAGTGATTACATATGCTTTCCTGAAATAAAGTCTGTCCTCAGTTATAGCTGGTACCATTGATTGGAGATCTTACTTTTTTTTTTTCAGTGTTTGATAACAAATGCCTTTAAGCATAAGTTTCTTGTATATAGTCATTTATATGTTTAAATAATGTTTTAATGTATTTTATTGCTGATCATGGCATAGCATAAAGATGTGCTCATTTAAAACACTTTTGAAGTTGTGCAAGAAAAACTGATATGCAGAATATTCTCTTTTTCTTTTCTTTTCTTTTCTTTTTTTTTTGAGATAAAATCTTGCTCTGTCAACCAGGCTGGAGCGCAGTGGTGCAATCTCGGCTCACTGCAACCTCCGCCTCTGGGTTCAAGCAATTCTCCTGCCTCAGCCTCCCAAGTAGCTGGGGTTACAGGCACCCACCATCATGCCTGCCTAATTTTTGTGTTTTTAGTAGAGACGGGGTCTCACCATGTTGGCCATGCTGGTCTTGAACTCCTGACGTCAGGTGATCTGCCCACCAAAGTGCTGAGATTACCGCCGAGCACTAATATGTAGAATATTGTATGTAGGTATTTTCTATGTTAGACCCCCTCTAAGAAGCGTTTCTATGTAAGAATAGTACAAATGATCTGGAAAGTTAATAGGCTTGACAAATTTATGTTTCTTAACACTGTAAAAGTAGTCCGGTTGTCCTATGGCATATGCACAGGACATATGCCATACGGGGTTGGTTCCAGGGCCCCTATTTCTACCAAACTCCTGGCAAACTCAAGTCCCTGCTGTGGGCCCTGCAGATCCCAGGTATGTGAAAAGTTGAGCCTCCATATATGCAAGTCTGCATTTAGTTGGAAAAGATCCACATATAAATGGGCCCATGCACCTCAAACCCATGTTGTTCAAGGGTCCACTGTATTTGAAAATAAATTCAACAAAAAAGTTGCCTTGTTTTACAACATGTTGGATTCCTACCTCTCTCATATCTAAAAAGAAATACCCTCTATTTACTATCCCATTGAGATAATACGACCTTTAGAATAGAACATAGGGCCTGGTGTTGTTGTTTACATCTGTAGTCCCAGCACTTTGGGAGGCTGAGTTGAGCAGATCACCTGAGGCCAGGACTTTCAGACCAGCCTGACCAACATGGTGAAGCCCTGGATCTACCAAAAATATAAAAACTTACCCGGGTGTGGTGGTGTGCGCCTTTAATCCCAGCTACTCCTGAGGCTGAGGTAGAAGAATCACTTGAGCCCTGGAGGTGAAGGTTGCAGTGAGCCAAGTTCACGCCACTGCACTCCAGCCTGGGCAACGAGCAAAACTCCATCTCCATTTAAGAGAAGTTCATTTTCTCAATCATTAGGAAGAACTTGAAAGGGTAGAAAACTATGGTCGTTTGAGAAGAAGAGCAAGTGCAAGTGGTCATATTTGAATGTAACACACTCAACTGGGTTGGGAAAGAACCGGAATCTGGAGATTGGTCATAAAAGTGCAAAATCGGGCATTCTTGTAAACCATGTAGTCTTGCAAACGCTGAGAAGACACAGCACTGAGCCCTGGGCCTTTCTTCTATAAAGTTTTTGTACAGGCTGAGGATCACGTATCGGAAAATCCAAACTCTGAAATTCCCTAGTGAGCATTTCCTTTGAGTGTCATATTGGCACTCACAGTTTTGGGATTTTGGAACATTTTGGATTTTGCACTTTCAGATTTGGGATGCTCAACTGGTATGTAATGCACATATTCCCAAATCTGAAAAAATTCCAAATCCAAAGTGTTTCTGATTCAAAGCATTCAGATAAGGATACTCAACCTGTAATGGATTGTACTAGATATATATTAGATTACCAGTTGTCAAAATTTGTATCTCAGAATCCTTGTTCTGTGTCAGTAAAACAGGGATTTCATATGCCTTTGATTCAAATTTTAATGTTTTAACCTTTAAAATGTTATATATGTTTATATACACTCAAGTGCATGTCATGCTAAATTTTAATATATGAGGACAACTGATTTGTACCACAAGCTTATCTCAAGAGCGTTATATTGAGTGAAGGCTGAGCATGGTGGCTCACACCTGTAATCCCAGCACTTTGTGAGGTCCAGGTGGGTGGATCACCTGAGGTCAGGAGTTGAGGACCAGCCTGACCAACGTGACAAAACCGTGTCTCTACAAAAAATACAAAAATTAGCTAGGCATGGTTACACACACCTGTAATTCCAGCTACTGGAGAGGCTGAGGTGGGAGGTGACTTGAACCCGAGAGGTAGAGATTGCAGCGAACCAAGATTGCACCACTGCACACCAGCCTGGGTGACAGAGCAAGACTGTCTCAAAAGCAAATATATATATATACATATATATATATATATATATATATATATATATATATATATATGGTTAAAGGTCACATACTGTATGATCGCATTTATGTAACATTATTGAAATAAAAAGACTTCAGAGATGGAGAACAGATTTAGTGGGTACTAGGAGCTCGGAATGGGAGGTGAGGGGTGGTGTGGTTGTAAAGTGGTAGCATGAGGGCGCTGTGTAGGGATGGAACAGTTCTCTATCTCAGGTGTGATTATACAAAGCTGCAAATGTGATAAAATTTCACCCAACCACACACACACATACTGCATACAAATCCTAGCATTCTCAAGTCCCATTTTGCATACAAAACTGTTGGAACCTGAATACACTTGGGATTGTATCAAGGTCAGTTTC
>NW_016107514.1:3954879-3956642 GCF_001604975.1 Cebus imitator | reverse complement strand
AAAAATCATTGTATTTGAGAAATAAAGTAGTAGAAAATCTATGACAGAATAGGGAATTAAAGTAGACAGTACACTCAACTGCACTGTGTTTAAAGATTTTAATGAATTTCTGTACATTGTGCTAGTGGTTAAGGCCTGAGACTCTAGGGTCAACCTGGGTTGAAGTCTTGGCTCCATCACTTTATCTCTTGTCCATTTCTTCCTCCATAGAATGAGAGTCATATTAGTGTTAACTCATAGGATTATTGTGAATATGAAGTGCACTAGTAGTACATGTAAACAGTCCTGGTGCCTGGTATAAAGACACTCACAAAATATAGTTATTATTATTTTAGAACATGGTTGAGATCTACGTTATGTTTAATATGTCTTTTCCTCACTTAACATATCATGGCTGGGCACAGTGGCCATAATCCGAGCACTTTGGGTGGCTGAGGTGGGTGGATCATCTGAGGTCAGGAGTTTGAGACCACCCTGGCCAACATAGAGAAACCTCATCTCTACTAAAAATACAAAAATTAATTCCAGCTCCGCGGGAGGCTGGGGCAGGAGAATTGCTTGAACTGGGGAGGCTGAGGTTGCATAGAGCCAAGACTGCCATTGTACTCCAGCATGGGTGACAGAGTGAGACTCTGTCTCAAAAAAAAAAAAAAAAGAAAAAGAAACAAAAAAACATGTCACAACTATTTTCCCATGTTGTTAAAAGTTCCACTAGTAATGTAAGATAACATTGGGTGCCCTGTACCCTTGCCAGTATTGGACATTCTCACTCTAGATATTTGTCAATATGACATATGAAAACTGTCATGTCATTGTTTTGATTCGCATTTCCCCCAAGCACCAGCGAGGTTCAATGGTTTTCACATTTAAAAAAATCATTTTTTAATTTATAATCACCTTGTTTAATAATGAGGTTTTCATGTTTTTATTAACTGTGTTTCTTCTGTTTAGATAAATCTTAGAATTTTTCACATTGATTCAGACAAATGTCAGTACAAAGGTCTTTATAAGTCTATGAAAATTTTAATAATTTTTCTTGGTAATTTTTTTCTGTAGATTCAAGTTTCGAAGGGGTTTTCCAATTCTGATATCACGGAAATATGTGTAATTTGTTAATTTAAAAAAAACATGACTTCTTTAATCCCCTAGATTGTAGTTTACTAAGTGTTATCTTAGTCTTCTGGATATTGCCTGTTCATATCTTTGCTCATTTTCCCCCCTTCTGGGTTATCTTTTCTTCCTATTGCTTTATAGATGTTCTTTAGATATCACAATGGTTAATCTTTTGTTACGTGAGTTACATGTATTTTCTCCTGATTTGTTACTTGTCTTTTAATTTTGTTAACTGTGTCTTTACATAGAAGTTTTAACTCATGTGGTCCAATCTTTCTCTTAAAAAAACTGTTCATTACTCAACTTGAAAATCTTTCACTTCTTTATAGCTTTGGTTTGTGTGTGTGTGTGTGTGTGTGTGTGTGTGTGTGTGCATGTGTGCGTGTTTTAAATTATTTAGCAAATCTCTACCATCCCAAGATTATCTTTGAAACATTTTCATATATTTTATGTGAAAAAAATTTTTTTTTCACACTGAGCTCATTTAGTTTGTATGGAATTTCCTTTTGTGTCTAATGTGAGGGTAGGAATCTAACGTTTTCCCAAATGGATAGGCTTTTGTGTCCCTCAGTTCATTGACCTGTTTATATTTCAAATGCCACAAGGTCTTTCTGCATACATAAAGCCTCTTTCTGGATTCTCAGTTCTGT
>NW_016107514.1:3952398-3953822 GCF_001604975.1 Cebus imitator | reverse complement strand
TTTTCTTCTTATTGCTTTATAGGTGTTCTTTAGATATCAAAATGGTTAATCTTTTGTTACATGAGTTACATGTATTTTCTCCTGATTTGTTACTTGTCTTTTGATTTTGTTAACGGTGTCTTTACATAGAAGTTTTAACTCATGTGGTCCGATCTTTCTCTTAAAAAAAAAAATCTTCATTATTCAACTTGAAAATCTTTCACTTCTTTATAGCTTTGGTGTGTGTGTGTGTGTGTGTGTGTGTGTGCGCGCGCTTTAAATTGTTTAGCAAATCTCTACCATCCCAAGATTGTCTTTGAAACATTTTCATATATTTTATGTGAAAAAATTTTTTCACACTGAGCTCATTTAGTTTGTATGGAATTTCCTTTTGTGTCTAGTGTGAGGGTAGGAATCTAACGTTTTCCCAAATGGATAGGCTTTTGTGTCTCTCAGTTCATTGACCTGTTTATATTTCAAATGCCACAAGGTCTTTCTGCATACATAAAGCCTCTTTCTGGATTCTCAGTTCTGTTCCAGTGATAGGTCTGTCTGTGTTTCTTCCATTACCTCCCCTCCCCTGTGGCTTTTTATAGAAGTTTGATATCTGATAGGACAAATATGCTTGTTTTCAAATTGTTCTTAGCTATTCCAGTGAATTTACTGTTTCTGGTGAATTTTAGAATATTTTGATGAGTTTTGAGACAAATCCCATTGAGATAATGATTAGAATTGTGCTAAATTTATCGATGAATTTGGGAAGGAGTCAGTTCTCACCAGCAGATCTTTCTGTCAAGGAGCATACTGTATCTGTTTATTCTGGAGTTGCCTCTCTGATAACAGTTTTAACCTCGATGCTCATTGTAGCACTGTTTTGTTCTAAACACATGTATTACAAAGATATGAGGGAAAAGCCTCATATCATCTCTTCCGGTTTTCATTTCACTTTTCACATTTAATTTTGGGTCTGAAGAGAGTTTATCATGATATATGTCATATGTATACTCAGGCTCTTGTAACAATTGGCAGTATAGTATGATCTCTCTTTCTTATTGTCATTAATGATTAAGGACTATTTATTCAAGTTGATAACTGTACTTAACTCTTATGTTAGATAAAAAGGATGTTTCTAGTTTTTGAGAGTACACATTAAGATAGTGCCTTTACTGTTGTTTCATTTGAAAAATGTTTCTGGGTGTTATTTATTTTGAAAAACCTCTTTGAGGTAATACGTAATCGTTGTGAAAATTTCATACAATATTGCAGTATATAAAGAAGAAAGTGCCTTTTGAAAAGATGAGAGTTTTGTTCTCCAAACTTTGAGTCATTGATGTGCCTCCTTGTTACTTTTGCCATATATTTGTATCATCTGTACTATTAATTCATAGCAATTTTCTTAAAATTTACTAAAGAAATCCAAAAGGCCTTAGTGATAAGAGCTGTGA
>NW_016107514.1:3950449-3952358 GCF_001604975.1 Cebus imitator | reverse complement strand
TATTATAAAATTAAGCAGCAGGTGTACAATCAGTCAGCAGAGCCCTAGTATATAAGAGTTCCACAAACACTAGCTATCATTCAATACAGTAATTTGTAAATACCTCGTGTCTCCTTCAAAGCTAGTTCTCACAGAAGCACCTCAGTTTTAAAGTGCTTATGTAGTATTCATTTTAAGAATATACTACGATTTATAAAACAGCATTTTGTAATTATTTTTTGTCATTTTTTTTAAAAGCAACAAATAACAGGATTGGTTTCTAATATGTATCACCAGATTTCCCTCCCAAAGGACTGTATTAATTTGCTGTTCTGGCAGTTTAGACTTCATGATTTAAATATTTTGGGGGGGCAATAGTGGGTTTAAAAATGATACTTGTTTTTGTTTTAGTTAACATTATTACTCACTAGCCATTAAGGAACACATTAATTACCATTTGTTGTTGAATCTGTGCAATTTTCTGAGAAATAGTTAAGCCTGCCTCTGTGTGTGTGTGTGTGCGTGCGTGCGTGCATGTGTGCATGCGTGTGATACAATTTATGTGTATGGTACTAGAAATTGAGAAATTATGGTAATTTCATATTATTCTGTCAGGGATCCCTGGAATATCAGAATTGTCTCCAATCTATAGCCACTGTTTTCAAGTCTATAGGGTCGATGGGAGAAAGATTTGGATTAAATATTTGCAGTGACAAATGGAAAACAAAGGGACTTTTCCTTGGGCTCTTTCATTTCCCCTAAAATTCACTTACTACCCCTCTACATTGCCTCCATTTCCATCTGTCTCCCTGGCTGCTGAAAAGACAGCACTGTTTAAGCATCAACCATCTGACCCTTCTTGCAGTCTCATTTTTTGGTGGCTCCCATGTTTATGCCTGTTCTGTGTTTTTCTTCTACTGTTAAGCTGTCTGTTTTTGGTTCATTTCTGCAGTGAACCTTTAGAGAGGAAAGTGAAAGCTTTCCTTCCAGCCATACAATAGAATGACAAAGCAGAAAAGTTTAGACAGAATTTCCCATTTAAGTGCCAAAACTTCATACTCCATTTCTGATAAAAAGCACAACGGTTAAAAAAACAAACAAACTCATCTTTTGACCCAAAGCTCTGTTGACGTTTTATTAAACAAACACCAACCTATTTAATTTTTATAATGTAAATGGCAGATATTTTTGTAATTCTTATGCTAGTAAATCATTTCTCTGATGTTTTTGGTAAAACCCAATATTCATAATAAAGTCCAGAACCATGAATTGTTTTAAATGATTTTTCCTTATGTGTGATTACAAGTATACCTCTACAGGAAGTTAGTATACTCTCACACAAGCTAATTTTTTGGAGTAAAAGCCCTACTGTAGAAACTCTCAGAAACACAATAGTGATAAGCATCCACAGAATGCCAAGAAAGTCATGCCCAGGATACAAATAATCAGGTGGAAAAATGATCACCTGGAATAATAATAGTTGAAATAAAGGTCAGTGACATTTACAATATTTCAGTAAAAAATGATAATCTTTAGAAACCGTCAACCTTCCTCAAGAGGTAACCACACCCCTCAGATATCACCAGGGGATTCCACTGCTTCAAGAAATATTGGAAGTCACCAGTCTCATGTTTTTTTCATGGCTGGCAGTGTTTTCAGGCATTCTACATGTACAGTGTCTTTTTTCTTTCTTTCTTTTTATTGATGTAAAGCAGGCGTATCCAATTTTTTGGCTTCCCTGGGCAATATTAAAAGAAGGAAACTTGCCTTAGGCCACACATAAAATACATTAACACTAACAATAGCTGTCGATCTAAAAAAATCACAAAAAGTCCAGGCCCAGTGGCTCATGCCTGTAATCCCAGCACTTTGGGAGGCTGAGGCTAGCAGATCACCTGAGGTCAGGAGTTCCAGACCAGCCTGGCCAACA
>NW_016107514.1:3947162-3949470 GCF_001604975.1 Cebus imitator | reverse complement strand
TCTGATGGGCTTCTCAGCTTCCATTATACTGACTGGACACAGACTCCCTAGAGGCAGCCCCCAAGAGCAGAAGACATGGATGACTCAGAAGTTCCTAAAAAGTCATCAAACCAGATGACACAAAACTCAAATGACATTTCACTTTGTTTTGGTTTATTCTGTTTGAGACAAGAGTGCAGTAGGTGTCCAACTGTTCTTTTTTGGAATCTTTTGTAGAGATGGGGTTTCTCTCTGATGTTCAGGCTAGTTTTAAACTCCTGGTCTCAGGTGATCTGCCCACCTTAACCCGCCAAAGCACTGAAATTACAGGCCTGCACTGTATAATTTGCTGTGTGACACAATCCAATAGCAAAGAAGAAAGGCCACGGGTCCAGTGTCTACTCATATGGGTGGATTGATGGCTGGGAAACCCCAGGAGGAGCCTAAAGAGCAGCCATAGCACCTGAATTTCCTGGGCGTTTCAGGGTACCCTGAGGTGGCCAGGAGAGAGGTGGGGGTGGCTTAGGGTTGGGGGAGGGAAGGGGGTGGGATCTGAGTTGAGGAGGGGGACGGGAGGGTAGGAGAGGAAGAGAAAATGGGATGTTGGGCACCTGGAGGAGGGGGTCTGGGAAAGAATCTGTTTCAAACTAAGTCTTCAAGGGTGAGAGGGAGGTTCAGCTACAAGTCAGGGAGAAAGTCTATCAGGGAAGCCACAGGACACACAGGGCAAGAAAGTGGGAGGCTCAGGAGCAATTAGACGGAGACCAGGGCTCTGGTTTCCACCACACCTTTTCCTGTCTGGGTGCTGCCTAAGCAACCCTGGGGCTTTGTACTCCCTCTCCACCAATCCCAATCCCCATCCCCGGAGTGTGGTACCTCACAGTGGACATTCCACGGAGCACCCGCATCCTCAAATGCCACTACCCCATCTCAGCCCCCCACGCACCTCCCAAGGCTCTCTGGGACCTTCACAGACCTGATTTCTGGTCTTCCCCACCAGCTCCCTGTTCCTGCTTCTGGGTGGCTCCTTCCTTCCTGAGCCCCCAGGGTTTCTCATGGCCAATCTTGGCTCAAAACATAAAAAACAAATGATGGCAGGACGGCAGGAAGAACCTCACAGACAAGCAAAGTGGGAGCTCCACAGCGCTCTCTTAGCCATTCATATTCTAAGCAACAAAACATCGGAAGGAGGCGGAAATTCCCAACAGTAAGCCGTCTCCATCACATCCATGGAGCCATCCATCCATCATCCTGTATCTCAGGAACAAATGTTGGAGCTACACTGGTTTTAAGCATGCATGGTACATTTTCAAAAATTAACCCGACTTATTTTGTTCATCAAGCAAATCTCAATATATGTCAGACAAATCCAATGACACAGCACGTTTCTGATCACAGAATTGTGCTAGAAGTCAATAAATAAAAGCTAATCAAAAATTATTATATGCTTGGAAATTCAAAGTACCCTTATAAGATATCAGCAGAATAAAGAATCCAAAGTGAAACAAGACTGCGTTTACACTCAGTGAGAAGATCATAACGTGGCAATCAAATGTCTCCCTCTGGCCCAGGAATTCCACTCTGTGGCGCAAGGTCGTGTGGTCTCAAATCACCCCAACACACCTAGACATGTTAACATCTGACACAGGGTGTGGTGTCACTTACCTACATTATCTTACCACCTGTGAAGGTGGACTTTTAATTCTGAACCCTAATGAAGGGGAGAAAACCAAGTTGACTCTCATGGTTGAGCTCTCAGGAATGTCCAAGGAATATGTGCATTTCAAGAGACAAAGTTCATCAGCCTCCCTCCTGGGGGATTTGACCACAATACCCAGAGGGTTTGGCAGTATCATGAGTGATGGCTAGAGAGTGCCAAGATGGTGAGCAGGACCCAGGGGTCTGGTGACCAGGTCAGACCCCCACTGTCCATTATCTTTCCTGGACCCATCATCAGCTAAATTTCCCAAAGGCCTGCCTCTGCCTAATCACACAGACTGTGCTCAAATGTACTCAGGCCTCTCGCAGCTGTAAACCACTGCTTTAAATCTCCTTACAATTTACTATGACATAAAGTCATTGTAAACTGCAAATACTCTATTCATGCTACAAATGGAAAGCCAATGCCTGTACCATAAATAGAAAAACAACCCTGAGACACAAGGAAAACCAAAAACAGGGATAACACAACTATGGCATTCAATTCTATTCATATGCTGTCACCTGCATAACGAGCCCCAGATTTGGGTTGTCTTGGTTGTAAAACAAGAGACCAAGTAAGTGGGTGTTGAAGTCAGATTAGCCCAAAAGTGAATGGCAGAGTGCCGTG
>NW_016107514.1:3944058-3945212 GCF_001604975.1 Cebus imitator | reverse complement strand
TGTGAAGAGAATGAAACAAAATAAAAATGCATGTAGAGCATTGAGCCCAGGGCCTGGCACACCGAGTGAGTACTTCGTATTAGCCATGGAACTTCATAACGCATATTGATTGTCAATATTCAGACATTGCAGCAAAGTAACACCAAAAAAATTTAAACTTATTTGTATATGTATTCTTTCAATCTTTATTTAAACAGATAGGATAAAATTATGAATATCTTTCATACCCAGTGTTTTTTTCTTAATAGTATATTGCCAAATTTTTTAAATCTCAGGCCCATCACGATGGCTCACACCTGTACTCCCAGAACATTGGGAGGCCAAGGTGGGTGGATCACAAAATCGGGGGTTTGAGACCAGTCTGGCCAACATGGTGAAACCCCTGTCTCTACTAAAAATACAAAAATTACACAAGTGTGGTGGCACGTACCTGTATTTCCAGCCACTTGGGAGGCTGAGGCAAAAGAAATGCTTGAACCTGGGAGGTAGGGGTCGCAGTGAGCCAAGATCGTGTACATATATATACACAAACACATATAATCTCAAAAACAAATGATCATTTATGAAATCATTTTAAATGACAAGATAATTAATTTAGTGAAAAATTTAATTATTAGTATTAGACTTTTTGTAGATTGCACAGAGCATTCAAAACAAATGAAGGAGAATAAAAAAGTATTAGATGTTGTAAAATAAATGTGATTTTATTATTTTATTCAAAAATATAGAACTATATATAATATAAAACATATTTCTAATTATGAATCATGTTAAAAATACTATAGAAGCTGCTGATTTTAATTTGTTTCAAATTTTGCAAATATGTTTATATATATATGTATGTATATATGTGTGTGTGTGTATGTGTATATATATATATATATATATATTTTTTTTTTTTTTTGGAGACAGAGTTTCACTCCCTTTACCCAGGCTGGAGAGCAATGGCGCGATCTCGGCTCACCGCAACCTCTGCCTCCTGGGTTCAGGCAATTCTCCTGTCTCAACATCCTGAGTAGCTGGGATTACAAGCACACGCCACCATGCCCAGCTAATGTTTTGTATTTTTAGTAGAGACGGGGTTTCACCATGTTGACCAGGATGGTCTCTATCTCTTGAAATCGTGATCCTCCCACCTCGGCCTCCTAAAGTGC
>NW_016107514.1:3940255-3941908 GCF_001604975.1 Cebus imitator | reverse complement strand
CTCTGTCACCCAGGCTGGAGTACTGTGGCACAATCTCGGCTCACTTCAACCTCTGACTCCCAGGTCCAAGCGATTCTCTTGCCTCAGCCTCCCAAGTAGCTGAGACTACAGCCACGTGCCACCTTGCCTGGCTAATTTTGCGTTTTTAGTAGAGACGATCTTTCTCCATGTTGGTCAGACTGGTTCTGAACTACTGACCTTAGGTGATTCACTCAACTCAGCCTCCCAAAGTGCTGGGACTACAGGTACGAGCAAGAGCTCCTGCCTAAATTTTGCAGGATAATAAATAGCCTTTTGAAGTGCCGCTGGGCACTTGTCTGGTTGTTTTTCTTTAGGTTAACATGCCAGCAATTATTCTTTTTGAGTTTCTGACCAAGATAGTGGTTTTTATCCAAATAAGTCAAGTATTCTACCCCATCCCTAAGCCACTTGCATGAAATTAAAAAGGAGGGAAAAGCCAGTACTGTGACTGCCTACGCTTTGCCCAGCATGGCCCCCTGTGAGACGTGGGGCAGCAGAGACCCAGGAACTGTTCAAGGGTGCTGGGACCCATCTGTTTGTGCTCACCTTCCTCAGGTACTCACATGGGGGATGGCACTGACTTTAAGTGCTGCTGCAGTTCCTTGGTGAGCTGGCCCTGGCCATGGGGCAGGAACTGTGGGATCAGGACTATAGAGGGCTTCACCACCTACAGAATAGGAACAGAAGCTCATGATGTGTGCCAATCTATTAGATAATTAAATGTTTAAAAAAGTTTCTTGAATGAGTGGAAAAACAAGGTGATGCTTGAGTCTATAATGGTTGTAAGATTTATTGCCGAGGTAAAATGAGGAAACTGAGGCAAGTATAAGAAAATGAGAAGCTAATTTATTCAGATCCCGGCCGAGGTTCTGTGGTCCAGGGAGGGGCCAAAGAAGTCGCGCCCGACTGTTTAGGTCATGGGGTTTTATGGGGAGGTAAGGTGATTGATTGGCTATTGGGGAAACAAAGCAAAGGCAATTTTATTGGCTGTCAGGAAGCAGGAAATACCTGGAACTAGTTGCCATTGGTAGGCAGGCGGGACTTTGGGTAAGTGGGCCTTGATTGGCTGTTGGGGAAACAAAGTGAAGGCAATCTTATTGGCTATTAAGAACCAGGAAATACCCGGAGCTAGTGGTCATGGGTAGGCAATCAGGACCTTGGGGAAGCGGGCCTTCTGGGGGCATACAGAGCAGACTGCTACCGGGCAGGGTCTGACGTGGCTTCTTTAAAAAATTTTCCTGCAGGATTTATCAACAGCGGGCTGGAGGTTGAATGCATAATTTAGTGCTGAATGTGGGCTTGGGTCTGGCATGCTGAAGCAGTTGTGGGGAAGCCATGCGGCAAGGCCAGATAACGAGCTTGGGTGATGACGTAGTTATCAGATGTGGCGAGAGATGGATGTGTCCGTTTAACCCTCTGTGAGGCAGCCGGCCTTACATTGGTCAAGAGCATGGGGGCCTCAGAAAAGGTCAGAAGCAAGTTCAAATTCCTGTACTTTGAATTTCTATTTCATGCCATGTAAAATTAATTTACCCCTCTTCATCTCAGTTTTCTTTTGTGTGAAATGGAAACAACTTCATTCCTCATTCAGTTTCTGTCAAGGATTCTAAAACACTCAACTCATTTAAATGT
>NW_016107514.1:3937040-3938940 GCF_001604975.1 Cebus imitator | reverse complement strand
AAAAATAAAAATAAATAAACTAAAAAACAATTTCTAGGACTCTAATAAGGAAACTTAAGTGTTCAAAAAACTGCTAAGTGAGATGAAGCAAAACAAAAAATCCATAAAATTAAGATAATGTCTTTATAACTATAACATGCAGTTAGAACATTGTTGATTTATTACCTTTTATTTTTATTTTTATTTTGAAATGGAGTCTCACTCTATCGCCCAGGCTGGAGTACAGTGGTGCGAGCTCGACACACTGCAACCTCCACCTCCTGAGTTAAAGCGATTCTCCTGCCTCAGCCTTCCAAGTAGCTGGGACTGCAGGCATTTACCACCTCCCAGCTAATTTTTGTATTTTTAGTAGAGATGAGGTTTCACCTTGTTGGCCAGGCTGGTCGAACGTTCCAGATTTCAGGTGCTCCCCCCCCTCCCGACGCCTGGGACTCCCATAGTGCTGGGGTCACAGGCATGAGCCACACTGCGCCTGCCCTTTACTTGTTTTGTTTTCTAGATTTAAGAAACGTTTTTTTCATAAGTTATCTATAATTCACACCAACTTGGTAAAGCACACTTTTGTGAACAGAGGTGGATGGAAGCTTTTGTTTTTCCTCCCTACTTGATCCTTCCAAAGTTTGGAACCTATTCATAAATATTCTTATTTTCTGTTCAGACGTTCTAGTTATCAGCAGGCGGTAATCAGACAGGCTGGTTCTGTCATCAACCTTTGACTGAAGCATCCTATTTAAGAATATGTGGAAAATGCCTGGCCCTGAGTTTGCAGACTCACAGTGAGGCAGAAAATGTCCCACCCTGCAGGCCCGAGAGCCTTAGGGCTTTCCGGGGAGCAATATGGCAGGGAGGGCCTTGGCAGCTGCTCGCCGGCAGGAACCAGGGGAGGCAGCCCCCGGGGCGACCCTCCTGCCGGTGGGGACCTTCTGCTTCCTGGCGTCTTTCTCCTCCACCCTACCGGCTGCTTGGGGGAGCGGCCGGTGCCTGGAGGTGGCTCCATCGCCTCCTCCTGCCGCGGGAAAGGAGAGGCGGTTGCAGCCTGAGGTGAGAGCCGGGCTGGCCGCCGTGGGGATTATGGGGACCTGAGCAACAGAGGCCTCGGCGGCTTCACTGCTAAGGCACCTCATGACAAGATGCAGCCAAGTGGAACCCCGCCCCACCATCCCTGGAGGAGGCCTCCAGGAAGCCCCGGGCAGGGCGCTGGGCACCAACGAGGGCCACAGCAACCTCCAGGCGGCTACCACACTAGCCTAAAGGGCTGCACCTTTTGGCACCACGCTGGGGCGGGCCCGCAGCAGCTGGAGGACAAACCCATGCCTACTGCCTCCCGGTGATGAGGAGGACTAGGATGTCATCCCAGAAATATGCAAGAGCTCAGAGCTCGGGCCCCGTGCCAGGAAAGGCCAGAAGCAGAAGATGGAGAGATGGAGATGGAGAAGCAGCAGGAGGGAAGGAGCACAATCCAACGCGGAGGGGGGTGGGTGGTCAGCCTCTGCTGGCCGACTTAGAACATGAAGAGTATGAAGCAGCAGAAAGGGCGGAAACGAGAAGGTGCAATGACACAGCGGAGCACAATGCAGAATCCAGGCCGGGAATCTGAGGCCAGGACTGATTGTGCGAAATGGTGGGAATCAGGAAAGGAGAAAGTGAGGCAGAATGGAGGGTGCAGGGTAGGGGGAAGTGAGCTGGGTTAGGAAGGATTAGAAATCAGAAACTTAGGAAGGATCTAGAACCAAACTGTTCCTAAGAAGGTGCGGGGGGGAAGAAAAAAAAAGGTGCGAGCTGCGGCCAGGTGTGGTGACTCACACCTGTAATCCCAGCATTTTGGGAGGCCAAGGTTGGCAGATCATCTGAGGTCAGGAGTTGGAGAACAGCCTGGCCAACATGGAGAATCCCTGTCTCT
>NW_016107514.1:3933362-3935758 GCF_001604975.1 Cebus imitator | reverse complement strand
GGAGGCTGAGGCAGGAGAATCGCTTGAGCCCAGGAGGTTGCAGTGAGCCTAGATTGTGCCACTACACTTCAGCCTGGGTGACAGAGTGAGACTCCCTCTCGAAAAACAAAGTTAACATTTTGATAATGCACTTTTGGGGAGTCATGTATCTGACGTCCAAGGCAGTGGAGGGAACGGCTGCCCCAGCTCTAGAAGAGACTGGTCTTGCCTTCTAGATTTGTTCTGTCTGGGTCCCTGGCTGATGGATGGTGCCTGCCGACTCAAGGGCAGATCTTCCCTTCCTAGTTCACTCAAACTCACACAGTCATCTCCTCAGGAAACACCCTCTCAGACACACCCCAAATCATCTTTTACCTGGTTTCCACGTGTCCTTTCATCCAGTCAACATGACACCTACAATTTTGTTTTTTTGTTTGTTTGTTTTTTTGAGATGGAATCTTGCTTTGTTACCCAGGCAGTGGCTGGCACTCAGCTCACTGCAGCCTCGACCACCCATGTTCAAGTGATCCTCCTGCCTCAGCCTCCAGAATAGGTGGGACTACAGGCAGGCACCACCACACCCAGCTAACTTTTGTAGGGATGGGATTTTGCCATGTTAGCCAGGCTGGTCTTGAACTTTTGGACTCAAGCAAACTGCCTGCCTTGTCTTCCCAAAGTTCTGGGGTTTCAGGATTTCAGTCATGAGCCACCTTGCCTGATTGACACCTAAAATTAAGTCCCCAAGCCCATCTGTTGTCAACAAGGTACCCTTCTCTATCTCCTCAACCCATGCTTAACTTATAAATAACAAGGTAATCGTTCACCTGTCATGATTCAACTAGCATGATGCAACTATCTGGCGTACAACTGAAAACACATCCCTTCCCCAGAATTCATCTCTCAGGATTTTGACATAATGGATTTAAATTTTGGGGGATTGTAATTTTTGAGATTTTAGATGTGAGGGATTTTGATCTTTCGGTATTTAACCTATTTTACAACTGAGCAGACTGAGTCGCAGAGAGGGGATGTGAACTGCCCAAGGTCTCACAGGTGGTGAGGGTTTGTAGCTGGAACTTGAACCAGGGTCTACCTTGGAAAGAGATTCTACACTGAGCCTCCTCCTGAAAAGCCTGCTCTTTGGGGTTTGGAGGCAATTCATGGTCAGTAAACTGTGTCTCAGGAAGCTGTTTCTCTAATGCGTCAATCAGGATAAACAAGATTATGAGGCAATAACAAGCAACCTCCATTCTCTCTTTTTTCTGTTTGTTTTTTATTTTTTAAAGATGGAGCACTCTGTCACTCAGGCTGGAGTGCAGTGGTGCAGCATTGGCTTACTGCCATCTCCATCTCCCGGTTCAAGCAATTTTCCTGTCTCAGTCTCCTGAGTAGTTGGGATTACAGGCACGGCTCACCACACCCAGGTAAATTTTGTATTTTTAGTAGAGACAGAGTTTCACCATGTTAGCCAGGCTGGTCTTGAACTCCTGGCCTTAAATGACCCTCCAGCCCCTGCCTCCCCAAGTGTGATAACCTGCTTTTTGTCATCTAAAACTGACTCTCTCTTTCTCAGACTGAGAGCTGTTCAGGCTTCATGTTAACTTCTTGAGCCAGACAGACTCCATCTTACCTTCTTCATTTTAGTTATTTTCCCACCATTCAGTATGTAACTGCAGTATGTAGCTCGGACAGGCTGACACTAGACACCTCCGGGAATGCATTTGTTGATAAGAGGCTGAGGTAAGTGGTACCAGCAGAGCCTGGGAATGCAGGTGCTGTTGAGCACCCAGAGCCCCAGTTATCTATAAGTTGTATGTCTTTCATGACAGCTTTACCCCTTGCACCTGGTGCTGCTTTATTTCTCATATGCTAGTTTATCTTTTAACTTTTTGCTTACTCTGCTTCTGTGAAAAGTTTGCTTCAGCTAGATTCCCTCTCCCTTTTAAAGCTAGCTTATATAAGACCACCTATCTTTTTCTTAGGGGCCAAGAGAATTTTGTGCATTAGCCACCTCTCAGTCATCAGCTAAAATAAAGGACTCCTAATTCAATCTCAGAGGGTCGTGCATTCCTCGACTCGCTGGGATATAACAAAAGTGCTGGGATTACAGGCATCAGCCATTGCACCTGGGGCAACCCCCTTTCTCAATAGCTTACAACAGCCAAGGTTGATTTCTGTCCCACATGACACATCCAGAACAGCCTAACGGATTTGTCTGCATTGGAAACATCAAGAGTTCTGTGGCAAAAAGAAGAGACACCTGGCCACTTGCTGACTTTGAAAGTTTCTGGTAAAAAGTGACACAGGTGGCCAGGCACAGTGGCTCACACCTGTAACCCAGCACTTTGGGAGGCTGAGGCCTGTGGATCACCTGAGATCAGGAGTTTGAGACCAGCCTGGCCAACATGGTGAAAACA
>NW_016107514.1:3931424-3932617 GCF_001604975.1 Cebus imitator | reverse complement strand
GAAAAGAAGAAAATGCTTTCTTCCATCTGACACAAGCCGGAAGAAGGAAATGTCATTTATTTTCCTGGGAGGAGATTCATGCCCCGATTGTCCACCAGTGGAGTCCTGCACCAGTTCTCCCTGACATAGTGTTCTAGGAATCTTCTCTTGCACACTGGCTTTTTCATGTCTCTTGGGCTTTGCCTTCTTGGGTCTCTGCCAAAGAAGCCTTCTCTCCACATCTCACTATTATCCTCCTGCTTTATTTATTTATTTGTTTTATTGTTTGAGAAAGTGTCTGATGTAGTCACACAGGCTGGAGTAGTGTGCAGTCAATTTGAGCCTCAAATTCCTGGGCTCAAGCAAGCCTCCCATCTCAGCCTCCCCAGTAGGTAGGCATCACCACACCTGGCTACGTTTTCAATTTGCATGTGTGTGGCGGTCGGGGAGGGGGACGCGGGGTAGAGACAGGGTCTCTCTATGTTGCCCAGGCTGGTCTCTAACTCCTGGGCTTCAGCAATCCTCCCATCTAAGCCTCCCAAAGTGCTGAGATTACAGGTATGGGCCACCACACATGCCCAGCCTCTCCATCTATATTTTTTATTTATTTTGTTTTGAGACGGAGTCTCTCTTTGTTGCCCAGGTTGGAGCGTAGTGGTGCGATATAGCTAGCTGCAGCCTCCGTCTCCCGGGTTCAAGCAATTCTCCCCCTCAGCTCCCTGAGAATTTGGGATTACAGGCACCCACCACCGTGTCTGGATGATTTTTTGTATTTTTAGTAGACATGGGGTTTCACCATCTTGGCCAGGCAGGTCTTTAACTCCTGACCTCGTGATCCACCCGCCTCTGCCTCCCAAAGTTCTGGGATTACAAGGGTGAGCCACTCCTCCAAGCCTACTTTACTTTAATTTACTTTACATTATTTTATTTATTTATTTATGAGACAGAGTTACTCCCCTCCCCGATCCCCCAGGCTGCAGTGCAGTAGTGTGATCTTGGGTTCACTGCAGTCTCCACCTCCCCATTTCGATCGATTTTCCTGCCTCAGCCTCCCGAGTAGCTGGGATTACAAACATGCAACACCACCCCCAGCTAATTTTTCTATTTTTAGTAGAGACAGGGTTTTGCCATGTTGGCCAAGCTGATCTGAAACTCCTGACCTCAAGGGATGCACTCGCCTCGGCCTCCAAAAGTGCTGGGATCACAGGCCTGAG
>NW_016107514.1:3928687-3929995 GCF_001604975.1 Cebus imitator | reverse complement strand
TGCCTGTAATCCAGCTACTCAGGAGACTGAGGCAGGAGAATCACTTGAACCCGGGAGGCAGAGGTTGCAGTAAGCTGAGATCGTGCCATTTCACTCCAACCTGGGCAACAAGAGTGAAACTCCATCTCAGAAAAAAAATACAAAAATTTGCTGGGCATGGTGGTGCCCACCTGGAGTCCCAGCTACTCGGAAGGCTGAGGCAGGAGAGTCTCTTGAACCTCGGAGGCAGAGGTTGCATTGAGCAGAGATCATGCCACTGCACTCCAGCCTGGGTGACAAAGTACAACTTAAATTTAAAACAAACTCCAGTCTCCCACATAACTGGCTCTGCATGAATTACTCCTCCATTGCAAGTCCCATGTCCTGATTAGTTGGCTCTGTCTAGGCCGCAGGCTAAATGAACCTGTTGGGCAGTTACAATCCCTTTGGTTTAGGCCTTGGTTGCCCTTAGCGTGGCCATCTCTGTGGCACACCCCGTTCTTGCTTTTCTCTCTCCTCCTTTACCCTCCCCGTCCCTCAGTCGGCTCCCTGGATCCACTTCCCCGAAGAATCCTCCTGCTCAAAAGTCCTGACCCTAGGTCCTGCTTTTAAGGGTTGTAGGGGTTACCCAGGCTGAGGCCATGAGGACCCACTCTGGGTGCCCACACCCCAGTGCCACTGCCCCAGGCACATCCTCATGTCCCTCAGTGCTTTCACGCCTGTCCCTGCAGCCCACCGTGAGCTCCCTAAGGCAGGAGCTGGGCCTGATTCCCTGCTGTTCCCCCAGCACAGGGCTGAGCCTGAGGGCATAGTCAGTCCATGCTGGAGACTAGGTGACAAATGAATGAAGGAGTGAATAAATGCTACATGAATAGCTTTGCCTTTTTCACACGAGTCAATTTCTTGGTCTCTTTCTACCCTGAGCTCAGTTTTCTCATTTGTCATTATGGGCACCCCATTTTCCTCCTTAGGCTTCAGATTCTAGGCAAAAACTTTTGTTGTTGTTTTTTGGTTTTTGTTTTTTTTTTTTTGAGATAGAGTCTTGCTCTGCCATCCAGGCTGGAGTGCAGTGGCACAATACCACCTCACCCTAGCATCAAACTCCTGGACTCAAGCAATCCTCCCACCTCAGCTACTTGGCTACTTTTAAAATATTTTGTAAAGATGGGGTCTCACTATGTTGCCCAGCTGGTCTTGAACTCCTGGCCTCAAACTATTCTTCTGCCTCAGCCTCTCAAAGTGCTGGGATTACAGATCCGACAGTGGCTGGAGCCACTGAACCGAACTACTCAAGGCAAATATTGAGCCAACGTAATTGGCCATCCAAGG
>NW_016107514.1:3925249-3926525 GCF_001604975.1 Cebus imitator | reverse complement strand
CCAGCTAATTTTTTAAAAAAGTATTTTTAGTAGAGATGGGGTTTCACAATGTTGGCCAGGATGGTCTCAATCTCTTGACCTCATGATCCGACTGCCTCGGGCTGCCAGAGTGCTGGGATTACAGGCATGAGCCACTGTGCCTGGCCTGCGCTCTGCTTGTAAACTCTTCTTTTTAAAGTGGGGCAGATTGGAAAGTTTTCCTTGTTTTCATGGCCCACATGAAGCTTGTTTTGAACTGTTTTATGTTCACAGTTTGGGATTTTTGAGGCAATATTGCTGAGCTGCCCTGTCAACCTGAATTTGAGTCCTTTATCTGCCACTAACCTTGCCATATGACTATGAGCAAAGTACCTAGCCTCTCTGTTCTTCAGTTTCTTTATCTGTAAAATGCAGATTATGCCCAGCTCATAGCAGTAGTGTGAGGAATAAATGAAGCTATGTGTAGATCACTTTTACATGGTATGTGGCACTTCACAGGCACCAAATCATTATTGCTGGGAGGATCAGCACATTTTGGCTTGTCTACACACACACACACACACACACACACACACACACAGTCTGTTTTGTCAGAGATTAGGAATTGCAACCCCTACTTTTTTTTTTTGGCTTTCCATTTGCTTTGTAAATTTTCCTCCATCCCTTGGTTTAGAGCCTTTGTGTGTCTTTGCATGGAACATATCTCAAAATAATAAGAGCTATTTATGGCAAACCTACAGCCAAAATCGTATTGAATGGGCAAAAGCTGGAAGCATTTCTTTTGAAAACTGGTACAAGACAAGGATGCCCTCTCTTACCACTCCTATTCAACATAGTATTGGAAGTTCTGTCCAGGGCAATCATGCAAGAGAAAGAAATAAAGGGTATTTAAATAGGAAGAGAGGAAGTCACGTTGTCTCTGTTTGCAGATGACATGATTTTATATTTAGAAAACTCCATTGTCTCAGCTCCAAAATTTCTTGATCTGATAAACAACTTCAGCAAAGTCTCAGGATACAAAATCAATGTACAAAAATCACAAGCTTTCCTTTATACCAATGATAGGCAAGCAGAGAGCCAAATCTTGAATGAATGCCTATTCATAATTGCTACAAAGAGAATATCTAGGAATACAGCTCACTAGGGATGTGAAGGACCTCTTCAAGGACAACTACAAATGGCTGCTCAAGGAAATAAGAGAGGACACCAACAAAGAAACATTCTATCCTCATGGATAGGAGAAATCAATATCATAAAAATGCCATACTGCTCAAAGTAATTTTTGGATTCAATGCTA
>NW_016107514.1:3922863-3924159 GCF_001604975.1 Cebus imitator | reverse complement strand
TTTCTTATATTTGAGAATATTCCAGGTCTTTTTTCCTGTTATTAATTTCTACTTTTATACCATTATAATCAGAAAATATTTGGATATATTTTTAATCTTAAATTTGTTAATTTTGTTTTGTGATCTAACATAAGATCTATCCTGGAGAATATTTCATGTGGACTTGAGGAAAATATGCATCCTGTGAATGTTTGACATATATCTCTTAGGTCCATATGACTGAAAGTGTAGGTGAACAAAAAAGTATAGGTGAAGCCCAACATTTTCTTATTAATTTTCTCCTGGATCATCTTCCTATTGCTGAAAGTGTGATAGTGAAATCTCCTTCAATTATTGGATTGCTGCCTCTCTCTCCCTTCGTATTTGTTAATATTTGCTTTATACATTTAGGTGATCTGATGTTGGGTGGTGCATATGTATTTACAACTGTTATATTTTCTTTTTTTACAGTTTTGAATATGAAGGCTATTATACCTAATAAATAGCTACTCCTGCTCTATTTTGGCTTCCATTTGTATGGGAATTGTTATATTTTCTCTTTTTACACTTTTGAATATAAAGGCTATTTTATCTGGTAAACAGCTACTCCCTCTTTATTTTGATTTCCATTTGTATGGGATATCTATTTTCATCATTTCATTTTCAGTCTCTGTGATTCTTTACAAGCGAAATGAGTCTCATTTAGGCAGCATGTAGTTGGGTCTGTTTTAAATTTATGTAGCTGCTGTGTAAATTTTATTAATTTTAGACCATTTACATTTAAATTAATTATTGATCGGTAAAGATTTACTATAGATATTTTATTTATTGTTGTCTGGATATTTTATAGATTATTCCTTTCTTTCCTTCTTGCAGCCTTTCTTTGTAATTATGTAATTTTCTGTAGTAGTATGCTTTGATTATTTTTTTTTCTCTATTTTGTATCTAGTATAGATGTTTGCCTTGCAGTTACCATGAGGCTTAAGCTAAACATCTCATAGTTATATCCAAGTTAACTTGACTCACATAGAAGAGGTGGAAATTTCTAAATAAAGCTTACAACTGGGAGTTCAGGTGTTTATGTTTTAGGAATATTCAAAATTTATGATATCTCTAGAGCTGTAGCTGCCACTATAATGAGCTGCAAGGATTCGTTTCCTGCCAAAGGGTAGCTAAATCACCTCTCTTGCCGAACCTAACAGTGACTCAGACATTCATTCATTTATCTGGTCATTCATTTACAAAAGATTCATTAAACTACTCGATGTGAGAAACTGCTCCATGGCTTAGTGATACCAGTGTAAACAAAGTGCATTT
>NW_016107514.1:3917414-3919193 GCF_001604975.1 Cebus imitator | reverse complement strand
TTCCTCCATATTTCTGTGGCTGTTTTGTCTCATATAATTTCTCAGGGTGGCTCCTTTAGGACTCTGGTGGGACTTTCTCTTTGGAGAAACATGTAAGGTTATAAGGGAAAAAGGTTAGTAGGACAAATTGCAGCCCCTGCTGCTACTGGGGAGGCAAAGCTCTAGGCTAAACTCTCTGATTCATTCTAGAGCCCTTCACCTTAGTTCTTATAATGGTAGAAGGATTCTAACTTTGTGGGTAGCCCACAACTTCCTTCCTGTGGGGACCAAGTTCATGTTTACTTTTCTTAGGCTATGGCTATGGGAATTATGAGTTTATGATTAAAATGGGATACTAATGTGTGCCAACCACCTTGGTGTTAAGCTGATTGCTCACTTCTCCAATGTGTAATAGCAGCTTTCCTCCTCATGACTAGGCCATGTACCTTTTCCAGGATGGCAATTATCCCTATTCTGTTTGTTGTTGTTGGCCCTGGACACAAGGCACACAAAACGTTCAAGGGGCAGCTGTACTTTCTATCTGCTGGTGGAAGAATTCTCTACACCTGTGGTGCCCAGAATTGTGGAAATGGGAAGCATGCATTCCAGAAGTGGCTTACAGGGTGTGATAATAACAGGAGCCATTGTGGCTTCCATGCCTTAATTCTGAGACCCATATATTTTTTCTTTGGAGGATAGTACATCAAATAATGGTCATTGATTTAGCATGCACACTGTATACTGGAGGATGGGACCTCATTGTTAATTTCTAATAATGTTTAGAAATTTTACAGATGTTTCCAAACATTACTAGGAATTAATGTCAATGCCACTCAGAGTTTGTGAACACTGCTACATATCATCTAATGGAAGAATGCTAGGAAAAACTCCCGGGAGCAGAAACATCTTAAACAGAACTTGCCATTGTGTATCAAAGACTGCTAATGATGCAGCCTCCCAGAACAAACAATACATACGACTTGTCCTCGGCTTTTCAATCTGGGTTTGCTCTATAGTAGAATTAGAATTTAAAACACAATGTCAATCAACTCAGTGAAGTTCAATTGTGAGTAGAATTTCTGCTTCTGAATTCTTATAGTTTAAATGATGGCCTGTGTGTTGTAAGCTCCAGAAACTTCTTTGAAAATGTGTGAGCAAAAAAATGTTTCTCTCATAGCTTTTGAAAGCATGCAGTCTCACTAAAGGGAATTAGACTAGGGGATATAGATTTAATTTCATTCACTTTGATTTAAAGTAAAATATGGTAAGACTTTCATAAATTTATGAACCCAAACTGACCAGAATCCTTAACTTAATTTTTGCTGTTGTTGCTGCTATACTCATATTTCATGAGAAGGAGACAAAGAGTAGAAACTAGTTCACACTCGAGATTTATGTACCTCCAAAAATCACCTTCCAGGGATGCATGAATTCTGTACAGATTCAATCCAGTGTTCACATCCCATATTTACAATCCCTATGCAGAGGCAGTGATGTTTAAAATAATGACTCAGAAATATTATAAAATGTAAAATGATCAAAGGAAGATTCAGTAATGTTCTGGAGACTGTGCCTATTTATTAAAGAAAATTTGCCTGTGCACTTAGAAAATCACACACACATAACTGAATAGACAGACAGGTGTTCCAAATTCACTCAGAGTTAATGCAATAATCAATTTCCAAAGCATTCTACTCACCTATGGTCTTACTCTGCTTGATTTAACCGATACCTCACTTGGTGGCATCTATGTCCTCAGTAGTTTAGGCAATTTTTTCTCAAAGCCCCATGTCATCAGCA
>NW_016107514.1:3913625-3915694 GCF_001604975.1 Cebus imitator | reverse complement strand
AAAAAAATTCTTCCAACTTTTAACGTCAAACAGAAATGTTGAAAAAGAAGTACCATAAAGACACATGCACCCTTTATTTAGATTCACAAATTAACATTTTCTGGGATTGGCTTTGTGTGTCTCTATGTCTCTTTTCCTCTTCACATACACAATCATTGTCTCTCTCTTACACACACGTACATATACATGCACACACTCACATTTTGGGGAGCTCTGAGCTGCTTGAGAGCAAATTGCAGACATCAAGATTATACAAAAATACTTAAGGGATTTTTTCCAAAGTTAGCACATTCTTTTATATTACTACAATAACAATCACAAGACATTTGCTACTGATAATTATTATGTAGTATACCGTCTTAATTTAAATGCCTCCACTTGCTCTTAAATATTCTCTATATTAGTCAGGGATCTTATATTGGATTTTTTTGTCATGTTTCTTATTTTCATCAGTTTAGAATATTGCTTCCCCTCCACTCTTTTCCCTCATCTTTTACAACTTTGACATTTTTGGAGTCCAGACTAAGTGTCTCAGAATGTTTCTCAAACTGGATTCATCTAACTGTTCTGGATTAGACAAAATGTTTAGGCAAATATTATGTTTCCCATTGCATTGCATTGGGAAGTTTATAATGTCACTTTATCTCAATATTTGTGAAGCTAAGTTTCATCTCTTCGATTTAAATTCCGTACTTAATAAACATTTGATGGATAATAGACATATATGAATGTCCTTTTCCTAACAATATGTTAGTGTATAGTGTTAGGAGTAATTTCATGCCAGAATCTCATGTTACCTTGGTGGTATTTGCAAAACGGTGATTTTAAAATTCAGGCATTTTTCTAGATGAGGGGCCAGTAGATTTTTCCAGTAAAGAGCTACATTCTAAGTCTTTTAGGCTTTGTGGGCCACATATAGCCTCTGTTACATATTCTATTTCTTCTTTAGCTCTGTAAAGATTATTAGCTCATGGACTGCAGGAAAATGGTCTGCAGCAGGATTTGGGCCATGAGTAGTAGTTTGTCAAAGTCCTGTTCTGTGTTACAAAGAAGACCTTTCCTTTTCCTTGTAACACCTGTGTGTGTGTGTGTGTGTGTGTGTGTGTGTGTGTGTGTCAGAGGGATAGAATGAGATTCTTTAATAACTTTATTCCTTTCATAGAGTTGGTCTCTTTAAACTTTTTTTTTTTTAAATAAATACTTTTGGATTTAACTTTGGTAAATAACACTGTCTTAAGATAATTTCAATTTCATTTCCTTCTATGCTTTCTGATATAATAGTCACTAGCTGCATGAGACCATTCAAATTTAAACTAATTATACTGAAATTATAATTAGAAATTAAATAAATTAATAATTAGCACAAATTTAGTTTCTCAGTCACATGAGCCACATTTAAGTGTACAAGTATTCACTCAACACACGTAGCTAGTGGCTACATATTGAACAGTACAGATGTAGGACATTTTTATGATTTAGAAGTTGAATTGGATAATAATAAATGCAGACTTCAAATGTATTTGCACAGAGTTTGCAAAATATTCCCTCATAATTAGAGTTAACTTACAATTTTTTTCTTGTCTTTTTTTGCTTTTATGCTTATTATTTCCCTTCTTACTAATTTGTCTATTTCCATTTTTTAAGGTACCAAACTATTTATTATATCTACTATTTTTCTCTTTTTATCTCACATTTTCCTTTCCTTATGCTTTCTTTTGATTTAGTTTATCAGTTTTGTTTTTAAACTTTTATTTTAGGCTCAGAGGTACGTGTGCAGGTTTATTACATAAGTGTCACTGGGGATTGTTGTACAGATTGTCACCTACGTGGTAGGCACTGTACCTCATAGGCAGTTTTTCAGTACTGACCCTCCTGTTTCCTTCATCCTCAAATAAGTCCAGGTGTTTGTTGTGTCCATGTGTACTCAATGTTGAGCTTCTACTTGTGAGAACATGTAGTATGTGGTTTTCTGTTCCTCTGTTAGTTTATGTAAGATAATGGCTTTTACCTTCATCGATGTTGCTGCAAAGGACATGACCTCATTCTGTTTTATGGCTCCATCATATTCC
>NW_016107514.1:3910251-3912281 GCF_001604975.1 Cebus imitator | reverse complement strand
GGCAATGAATGAAATGGTGGCGACAGACAGGAAGGGTGGTCAGGGATGCTCTCTGCATGGAAGGGACATCTTCTTGGCTTTGAGACCCAAATGCCAAAATACCTGTGAGCAGCAGGCCATGCCCACACAGCAACAGAGCTGAGACACACCCCTCCATAGATGCCAAACCAAACACCAGATCAGGCCAGCAATGAGGGACAAAGACCATGGCCTGCAAGGGTCTTGCCACCCGAGCTCACAAGGAGATTTTTGTTATGCTCCCTTTATTATTATTATGGTGGGGTTGGGGGTCCTTAGTGCACAAGAAACACTCTAGGAACCATAAGTCAAGATCGAGGGTGCAATCCCTGCCCTGCCCTTGCTGTGTGACCTAAGGCTGCTATCGCCACCTCTCAGAACCTCAGGTTCCTTCCCCTTCTGTAAAATGGAGAATCTAATAATACCCACCTGGCAAGGGGGCCCGGGGAAGTCAGTGAGCTCCTTCATGTAAGGAGCTGATGTCTGCACGTGGCCCTGGGTCAGAGATTTGTAATGGGGATTGAAATTACTGGTAAGTGGCCAGGTATGTTGGCTCACACCCTTAATCCCAGCACTTTGGGAGGCCAAGGCAGGTGGAACACCTGAGGTCAGGAGCTTAAGATTAGCCTGGCCAACGTGGTGAAACCCCATCACTACTAAAAAGACAAAAATTAGTCAGGCATGGGGGTGTGTCCCAGCTACTTGGGAGGCTGAGGCAGAGGAATCACTGGAACTTGAGAGATGGAGGTTGCAGTCAGCTTAGATCATGCCACTGCACTCCAGCCTGAGCAACAAGACTGAAACTTTGTCTCAAAAGAGCAAGCAAGCAAGCAATTACTGATAACCTTACAGATTGTCAGAGGTACACAAGGGACTCAGAGGGGGTACCACACCCATCCTTTCCCACACAGAGAGGAGAGCAACCTACCTACCCAAGGCCACACAGCCACCGGCTGTCAGCAGCTGCATCACCCCAGCCTCTCCATTATGGCCCAGGCCTTCTGACCTGCCCTGGAAGGGCCCTTGGGCCTCCCGCTACCACCTCCTCCCTGTTCCTCAATTTAGCTCTTCTCTGTGGCCCCTGGTTATGGCCAAAGGCTAGGGATCTTATGAGTTTGAGGCAGCCTGAGCATCTGTCTGTGCTTTCACCCAGAGCCAGAGCACCATGTCCCATGCATATCAGCTGTGATTCTCTACCCGTTCAAAACCACCTAAAGGCTGGCTGGTTGTGCATGTGGAAGAGGGGGTGCTGTTCTTCCCCCAGGTTGACAACATGATAGATTAAAAAGTACATGGGAGGCTGGGTGCAGTGGCTCAGGCCTGTAATTTCAGCACTTTGGGAGGCTGAGGCTGGTGGGTCGCCTGAGGTAGGACTTCAAAACCAGCCTGACCAACATGGTGAAACCCCATCTACTAAGTATGCAAAAATTAGCTGGGCGTGGTGGCATTTGCCTGTAATCCCAGCTACTCGGGAGGCTGAGGTGAGAGAATCACTTGAATCCAGGGAGCAGAGGTTGCAGTGAGCCGAGATCACACCACTCTACTGCAGCCTGGGTGACAGAGTGAGACTCCGTCTCAGAAAAAAGAAAAGTGCATGGGCTCTGGAGGCAGAGACGGAATTGAATCCCAGCTTTTACTTCTCAGCTGCATGCCCTTGGAAAAGTGCACTTCTCTGAGCTTCAGTTTTCTCATCTGTGAAATGGGAACAACATTTGTCTTGCCAGAGGTCTTAGGATGACTGGGAAGTGTCTGGCACGTAGAAGGTGCTCAATGTGTGTGCTTTCCCATGGCCATCTAAGAGTCCTCAGGGCTGCCCTCCTGCCCTTCCCCCACAACTCCTGTGCCTGCCTCTTAAATGGGTACTCAGGGTGATAAGAAGTCACAGGTGAGGGAGCCAGGCTGGATCCAGACCCATCCAAGCCCATTGTTAGGAAAACAAGCTTTTAATGCCTGGCCCTGCTGCTGGTGGCTGAGAGTATAAAATGGGACCCAGAGCCAGCCTCTCCCTTCCT
>NW_016107514.1:3906013-3908711 GCF_001604975.1 Cebus imitator | reverse complement strand
CACCTCCTCCCTGTGTCCTCATATGGTCTTTCCTCTGTGTATGCCCTGGTGTCTCCCTGTGTGTCTACATTTTCTCCTCTTATAAGGACCCCAGTCAGACTGGATGAGAACCCAGCCTAAGGACCTCGTTTTAACTTTATTGCCTCTTTAAAGGCCCTATTTCCAAATACAGTCACATTCAGAGATACCAGGGGTTGGGGCTTTGACATACGAATTTTGTGAGGACACAATTTAGCCCATAACAAAGGGGGAGAAAAACACCATCTCTTGATTTTGAGGACCTGCAGTCAGATTGCAAAGAAGCATGGACAGTGAGGGAAATAACCGAGATCATGACTGTGAAAAAGTCAACCATCCCGACTGATCCTCCACACCTGGCCTGGTTTGGGCAAAGGCAACACACACGGGCACCTCCTCTCACCAGCTGTACCTTCTCTCTCCTTCCCCTGCAAGCCTTTTCCTGGAGTTTATTGGTGATCTCAAGGCTCCGGCCTGGGAGGACTACCTCCTCGCGATGCTGATGTTCCTCTCGGCCTGCCTGCAAACACTGTTTAAGCAACAGGACACGTACCGGCTCAAAGTGCTGCAGATGAGGCTGCAGTCGGCCGTCACTGGCCTGGTGTACAGAAAGGTGAGCCCCGGGGGACAAGTACAGGTCTTCCCAGCTGGGAAAAGGAACATAACTGAACTGTTTGGTAGTAATGCTATCAGCAGCTGAGAACGCTTTCAGTCCTTACTTATTAGAGTCACTCACGATGTATTCTCACTTCCTTTGTTATTTCTCTTTATTTGTATGTATTTATTTTCTTGAGACAGAGTCCCTATCCACCGTGACCTCCCAGAGTGCTGGGATTACAGGCGTGAGCCACCTCGCCCGCCCTCCCTTCCTTCTTAAGTCTGAGTCATATTCTGCTGTGCAGATGGATCACACTGTGTTTATCTTTTCATCTGATGGTGGACCCGCCGGTTGATTTTTGCCTTTTGGCTATTGTGAGTCATGCTGCTGTGAGCACACGTGTGCAAATGTCTCCCTGAGTTCCTGCTTTCTATTCTTTTGGGATGGATGGCAGTGGCTTTGGTAGAGCAAATGGTAATGCTGTGTGTGTTTTGAGGGACCACCATTTGTAAAGTGTTTTGTCATTGTTGTTGTTGTTGAGATGGAGTCTCACTGTGTCACCCAGGCTGGAGTGCAGTGGCATGATCTGGCCTCACTGCAACCTCCTCCTCCCATGTTCAAGCCATTCTCATGCCTCGGCCTCCTGAGTAGCTGAGAGAAGGTATAGGCACTGGACACCACACCTGGCTCATTTTTGTATTTTTAGTAGAGCTGGGGTTTCACCATGTTGGCCAGGCTGGTCTCCAACTCCTGACCCTAGGCCATCCACCCACCTTGGCCTCCCAAAGTGCTGGGATTCAAGGTGTGAGCCACTGCGCTCGGCCAAGCCCTGCTCCGTTCTAATCCCACTGCCTGTGAAAGGCTTCTGCAAGCTCACAGAAAAAATGGCCCCAGTATGACGGCTCCCACTCACTTGCTCCCAGAGTTCTGGGGACACACAGTGAGGAGTGATTGTTTTTCTCACTCATCTGGATGTGATGAGCCTGATCAAAGAAGTTTGCTGTTGCTGGCTTGCAGCTGGTCAGGCCCCTGCGCTGTGGAAATTGCCCCCACTAAATCCTTATGCCTCAGTTTACTCAGCTAACTCAGATCTCCTGCCCTGCCTCAGGCTGGGTTAGGCTGCTCCCCATCATGCCATGCGGGAATCTCCCATGTGATAGTTACTTACTTACTTACTTGATTGATTGATTGATTGAGATGGGATCTTACTCTATCACCCAGGCTGGAGTGCAGTGGCACAATGTCAGCTCACTGCAACCTCTGCCTCACGGGTTGAAGTGATTCTCCTACCTCAGCCTATTTAGTAGCTGGGATTACAGGCACATGCCACCACAGCCTGCTAATTTGTTTTATTTTTAGTAGAGATGAGGTTTCTTCACTTTGGTCAGGTGGGTCCCAAACTCTTGACCTTGTGATCCACCTGTCTCCACCTCCCAAAGTGCTGGGATTACAGGCTCACACGCACCTGACCCATGTGACACTTTAATGAAGTAAGGTGTGTAGGTGATGGCTGCCTGATCATCTTCCCACCATGGGGCAGGGCTAGGGGCTGTGTTGTCTGGAAATTCCTCAGCTCTTTATGCTGGTAAGGGAAGAGGGAGCCCTCGAGGGACATGTGGAGAGGTCTGTTGGGGACATAGCTCACCAGATTGTACTTGGTGTTCCCATCTAACTTGTAACAGCTCTCATAGAAGGTGGCCTAGAACCTCAGGGAGTTGGGGTTGCTCATTATCACCTAGGGGTCCGGGGAAGAGAAGCTGAGGCTGCACAGAGCCAGCAGGCAGGACAGGGAAACCAGGGCCAGGTGTGGTGTCTCACACCTGTAATTCCAGCAGTTTGGGAGGCTGAGGCAGGTGGACCACTTGAGGTCAGGAGTTTCAGACCAGCTGGCCAACTTGGTGAAACCCCGTCTCTGCTAAAAATACAAAATTAGCCAGGCCTGCTAGTGCATGCCTGTAATCCTGGCTACTCAGGAGGGTGATGCAGAAGAATCGCCTCAATATGGGACACTGAAGTTGCGGTGAGCTGAGGTCATGCCATTGCACTCCAGACTGGGCAACAGGAGCGAAATTCTGTCTCAAA
>NW_016107514.1:3901712-3902693 GCF_001604975.1 Cebus imitator | reverse complement strand
GCCTGAATCTCCACTTGTGCTGCTGTCTTCCCCACTGGACTCTGTACTTCCAGAAGGGGCTGGAGATGGGCACAATATCAGCCCCTCCCTTCTCTCCAGAAATATTCCCCAACCCTGACATTCACAGTAATTGCTTCTTTCTGTTCCTCTTTTTTTTGAGGCAGGTTCTTGCTCAGTCACCCAGGCTGGAGTGCAGTGGTGTGATCATGGCTCACTGCAGCCTTGACCTCTTGGGCTCAAGTGATTGTCTCCCCTCAGCCTCCTCAGTAGCTGGGACTATAGGCATTCACCACCATTCCCTGCTAATTAAAAAAAACTTTTTTTTTTTTTTCTCTGTACAGACAGGGTCTTACTATGTTGCCAGGCCGGTCCCAAACTCCTGGGCACAAGGGATCCTCCCTTCTCGGCCTCCCAAAATGTTTGGTGTTACAGGTGTGAGCCACCACACCTGGCCTCTTTCTCTTTCTTTAGAGTAGAGCCGCCCTAGTATGCATCTCTAGCCCATAACTGTTCCCCAGCATTATTATGTCTGTTAAGCCTCTTTCAATCTCCAAGTTTTTGGCTGGGTGAGTGCTCAAACCTGTAATCCTGATGTGATAGGATCATTTAAGGTCAGAGGTTTGAGACCAACCTGAACAACACAGGGAGACTCCTGTCTCTACAAAACCTAATTTTCTTTTTTTTTTTTAACTCCACTCAGGCTGCAGTGCAGTGGTGTGATCTCAGCTCACCGCAACCTTCGCGTCCTGGGTTCAAGCCATTCTTCTGTCTCATCCTCCCAAGTAGCTATGATTACAGGCACATGGGACCATGCCCAGCTAATTTTTGTACTTTTAATAGAGCTGGGGTTTCATCATGTTGGCCTGGCTGTCCTCAAACTCCTGACCTCAGGTGATCTGCCCACCTCAGTCTCCCAAAGTGCAAAGATTGGGATCACAGGTGTGAACAACCGTGCCCGGCCAAAAACTAAAATTTAAAAAA
>NW_016107514.1:3897967-3899432 GCF_001604975.1 Cebus imitator | reverse complement strand
ACAAAACCCTGTGTGGTGGCTCATCCCTGTAATCTCAGCACTTTGGGAGGCCGAGTTGAATGGATCACCTGAGGTCAGGAGTTCAAGACCAGCCTGACCAACATGCCGAAACCCCACCTTTACTAAAAACACAAAATTAGCCAAGCATATTGGTATGTGCCTGTAATCCCAGCTACTTGGGAGGCTGAGGCAGGAGAATTGCTTCAACCTGGGAAGCAGAGGTTGCAGTGAGCCGAGATTGCACTCCAGCATGGACAACGAGAAGGAAATTCCGTCTCAAAAATAATAATAATAATTAGATAGGCATAGGCCCAGTGAGACAGTGGGATTCGAATCCCTGCGCCTCGGGCGGGGGAGACAATTGGAGAGAAAAGCTGGGTCCCAGGTTTCGAGGCCTCGGGAGACCCAAACCTGTCCTGCGAGTTTTTGGGCCCGATGGGGGAAGCGGTGCCCCGAGGCCCCCCCAGGATCCCGGGAACAAAGGGTGAGTGATTGCTCTGTGGGTGAAGGGAAAATGCCCCCCCCCCCCGCCCCCACAGTCCTGTCACCGCGGGGGGCGGAGGTGCGCTTCTCCCCAGCGCAGTTCCTGGTTCTCTGGCCAAGCCCTCTGACCTCCGAAATAGACCCTTATTGGGGGGGGGGGGCGGCAGGGGACAGCACGAGGTCCCCGTGGGGTGTCTGCCAACCCTGGGCGCCATGTCCTGAGCAGCTCTGCTGTCAGTTACTTAAACATATGTGTGGCACTTACTGGCTGCCAGGCGTTCAGCAGCATGCAGATAACGGAAACGGTTCCTTACAACGGCCTGTGAGGGAGGGGCAGCCTCACGGAGTCGTCTGCTGGAGGGAGGTGCTGCTGGGGTGGGGTTGGGTGTGGCTTCTGCGTGCCAGCAGTGGCGGCCCCGCCGAGGGCACCACCATCTGGAAGCTCCAGCCAGTCGCAGTGCAGTCCACAGGTTCCAGATGGGGCTGTGGGGGCAGAGTGAGGGCGGGAAGGCTCCCAGGGGTCAAATTAAGAGAAGGTCCCTGTTCCGGGGACCCCAGGGCGAGCTTTCCAGGCAGAGAGAAGCCGGGGGCCGGTTGCCATGGGGGTGTCGGAGTCTCTAGCTGGAGTTACTGGGGCAGGGAGGTCGGAAACGGAGGCCAACCGGTGTGAGCCTCCGCCTGCTGAGAGCCGTGGGGAGGGGCTGGAGTCCGCTGTCAGCAGCCTGCGACCCAGACCTTCCACTGCCGGCAATTGCAGGAGCCTCCTCCCTGGTCTCTGCCCTCACTTACAGCGGCGCCAGCCGCCCCTGCGCCCCAGCAGAAGCCGGGCTCTTACAGCGCAGCCCCCCGCCCCCCGTCCCAGCGCTAGCCTCTCCAGGCACCGTCCCGGCTCCGGGGCCCCCGCGCTGCCCGTTCTGTTCTGCATTCCCTCTGCCCTGTGAGGCAGGCCTCTGCTGTCTTCATTGCATTATTTCCCCAGACT
>NW_016107514.1:3895378-3897122 GCF_001604975.1 Cebus imitator | reverse complement strand
GTTTGCCAGGTTTGTTCAAGGAGCAGAGGGGAGGGTGTGAGGGGGAGAGGGCCTGTGGAGTTCGTGCTCATCTGGGGGCGATGGGAAAGGGGTGACACTTGGGCCTCCCACGTGCTGTGAGAAAAGCTCTTCCTTGCTGTCGGTGGGAGGCCTCGAGGCAAGGAAGGTGTGGGGGCCTCACGGCCCAGCTGGTTGGAGAACGTCGCAGCTCCAAGACCCTTCTCCCCCTCTAGCCTCCCTGCCCTTCGCTGTCCTGTCGCTGGTGAACGCCCCGCATAAGTGAGGATTTTACTGCGGGGATGACTCCATCCGGCACCCCTACAGTCCAGACACCATCACCCATGGGCTCATAGCCAGGGTCACCAACACAGCCACCATCCTTGTAAGGCAGGAGGGGTTCAGAGGCACAGGGAGGGGGGCGGGATGGGGTATAGCCTTACCCTGGGCTCCTGATGGGGGGTGGCCTGGAGGTCTGTGGGGGGGCTGGGGGACACAGCCTTGCCCCCAGTGGGACTTGTGGGTAATAGGAACCCCCTTTTGTTTTTTGAGATGGAGTTTCGCTCTCGTTGCCCAGGCTGGCGTGCAATGGCAGGGTCTCAGCTCACTGTAACCTCCGCCTCCTGGGTTCAAGTGATTCTCTTGCCTCAGTCTCCCCAGTAGCTGAGACTCCAGCCGTGCATCATCACACCTGGCTAGTTCTATATTTTTAGTAGAGACGGGTTTCACCATGTTGGTCCGGCTGGTCTTGAACGCCCGACCTCAGGTGATCTGCCCCCCTCAGCCTCCCAAAATGCTGGGATGGCAGGCGTGAGCCACCGAGCCCGGCTAGGGCCCTTTTAGAGTCCCCAGCTCTGCAGCAGCCTTGGCGAGGCCTGTGGGGAGGACTGAGGCCCAGTGAGGGCCCACGGGCTGACCAGGACCCCCGCTGTTCGCTGCGGCTGCCCCACGCGCAGGTCTCGGCGGGAGAAGCCTACCTGGTGCACACAGACTGGCTCTATTCCCGCTCCGACTCCAACAATTATGTGGCTGCCCTGTACAAGGTGCTGGGGACCTTCCTGTTCAGGGCGGCCGTGAGCCAGTCTCTGACTGACCTGGCCAAGTACACGATCGGCCGCCTGCGCCCCAAATTCCTGGCCGTCTGTGACCCCGAGTGGAGCCGGGTCTGCTGCTGGTTCTACGTGCAGCTGGAGAGGGTGTGCAGGGGAAACGCTGCTGACGTCACCGAGGCCAGGTGGGTGTGGACGAGCAGTCTTCACTCTGGGGGGCAGTGGGAGCTGAAGAAGCCCCAGAAGCCAGATGGTGAGGAGCCAGCAAGCAGGTGGTCAGGCAGGAGTGAGGCCTCAGGGCTCCAGGTGCCCCGCAGACAGCAGGAGGCTGGGAGGAGCATGCTCTGTCTGCCCCCAGTCTCAGCCCTGCCCTCTTCTTCTTTCTTCTTCTTTCTTCTTCTTTCTTCTTTCTTCTTCTTCTTTCTCCTTCTTCTTTCTCCTTCTCCTCCTCCTGTCTTTCTCCCTTCTTTCTTTCTCCCTTCTTTCTTTCTCCCTTCCTCCTTCCTCCTCTTCTTCTCCTCCTCCTTCCTCCTCCTTTTTCTTCTCCTCCTCCTTCCTCCTTCCTCCTCCTTCCTTCTTCTTCTTTTTTTTAAAGTTGGGGTTTCACCATGATGGCCAGGCTGGTCTTGAACTCCTGACCGCAGGTGATCCACCCACCTCGGCCTCCCAAAGTGCTAGGATTACAGGCGTGAGCCACC
>NW_016107514.1:3886137-3890018 GCF_001604975.1 Cebus imitator | reverse complement strand
TGAAATGGGGTCTCTCTCTGTCACCCAGGCAGTGGCATGATCTTGGCTCACCGCAACCTCCACCTCCCAGGTTTTCAAGCGATTCTCCTGCCTCAGCCTCCCGAGCAGCTGGGATTATAGGCATGTGGCACCACGCCTGGCTAATGTTTATATTTTTAGTAGATTCGGGGTTTCACCATGTTGGTCAGGCTGGTCTCAATCTCCTGACCTCGTGATCCACCTGCCTCGACCCCCTAAAGTGCAGGGATTACAGGTGTGAGCCGCTACGTCCGGCCTCAACTGGATTACATTAATCAAGTGTTCCTCTAGTTCCTGCAAGATTTTGTTTAGTTCCAAAAAAGTTGATTGTGACTTTTATGCCAGTTTTTTGTTGTTTCCTATTTTCTGTGTTTCATTCATGTCCTTCACGGGATCTCAAATTTATAAAAAAAGAAATCTTCCCTCAGTTCCACAGATGGGAGAAAATGCTGAAAAGAAATGCAGTGAAAACGAAACCGGTGTTGCCTGCTTCCTGGACACTACCGTCCGCCCTGGTTGTTGGGTTCAGGCCTCAGAGTCTTCACGGGTGAGGCGTCTCATGCCACAGCCCCAATTGGAGACTCTGATTCCATCATCAGATAACTGGAAAGGACAGAGGGAGCAGCCACTGCTCCTGGGATTTGGTGGCCTGTAACTTCGGCAGCTCCCGTGTTGAACCCTCCCTTCTGTGGGAGGGGTGGCGGCGAAGGGAGGTTGGACGATGCCGAGTGAGCCATCTGCCCTCCGACCTTCACTCCCTTCCCTGGACCTCATTTTATCCAGCTGTAAAATGGATGGGTCATGGTGGTGATGGGGGCGCTCACTGACTTGTTTGTGAAAACAGGAGGCCCTGGGCTGGCCGGTTCTGTGCCCCTGGCCTCGGAGCTGCCAGCTGTGCAGTGGGCGTGGGAGTGCCTGGCAGGGCACAGGCTGAGGCGTCCTCTCCCGTCCCAGCTCTACGTGC
Source organism: Cebus imitator (assembly GCF_001604975.1). Lineage (NCBI taxonomy): Eukaryota > Metazoa > Chordata > Mammalia > Primates > Cebidae > Cebus > Cebus imitator. The sequence goes on along the minus strand of NW_016107514.1, from coordinate 3,889,036 downwards.
AGGCGTGGCTCTGCTGGAAGTGGGCGCGGCTGCTGCGGCCCACGGTCCAGTTCTTCCTGGTGGCCTTTGCCCTCTATGTGGGCTACACCCGCGTGTCTGATCACAAACACCACTGGAGCGACGTCCTTGCTGGCCTCCTGCAGGGGGCGCTGGTGGCTGGCCTCACTGTGAGCTTCTGACCCTGACTAACCCCCTGTGCTGTCCAGAGACCACTCCCTGCACAACCCTGGTCCTTCCCTGTACACTCTTGCCCCACGGAGTCCTCCCCTGGGACCCCTTCCTCCAACCGTGTTCCTTCCCTGGGACCCCTCCTTCCCCCCATTTATCCCCGAGACTCCTACCCCCCAACCCCAGTTCTTCCCTGGACCCCTCCCTTCTCCCCATTTGTCCCCTGGGACTTCTTCCCCCAGCCCCAGTCCTTTCTGAGGTCCCCTCCCTTCCCCCCATTTCTCCCCCGGGACCCTTTTCCCCAACCCCAGTCCATCCCTGGGACCCCTCCTTCCCCCATTCCTCTGCCGAGACTACTTCCCCCAACCCTAGTCCTTCTCTGGACCCCTCCCTTACCCCCAACATCCCCTTGTTCCAACCCCAGTCCATTCATGGAACCCCTCATTTACCCCATTCCTCCCCGGGACCCCTTCCCTCAACCCCAATCTTTTCTGGGGGCCCCTCCCTTCCCTTCATTTCTCCCCTGGGACCCCTCTTCCCAAACCCAGTCCTTCCCTGGACACCTTCTTCCCCCAGTTCCTTCCCTGGGTCTCCTGCCTGCACACCGCAGCCCTTCCCTGGGCCTGTCAGCGCCCCAGTGCTCTCCACTGGTCGTCCACCAAGAGGGCTCTCTTCCCCCGACAGACACTCTTCCTCTCATTGCCCACCTGGGACCCTCTTCGTCCCCCTCCTGCCCTTGCCCATGTCCCTGGTGCCTGCCCAGCCCCTGCCCAGTCTCACCTTCCTCCACTCTGCCAGGTCCCCTACATCTCAGACTTCTTCAAAGCCCGACCCCCACAGCACTGCCCGAAGGAGGAGGAGCTGGAATGGAAGTCCAGCCTGTCACTGACAGTGGCCCTGGGCGAGGCTGACCACAACCACTCTGGGTACCCGCACTCCTCCTCCTGAGGCTGGATGCTGCCCAGGCAGGGAGTGGCTGTGAGTCCAGCTCAGGCCGGCCCCCCAGGTGGTCTCTCTGGCCCTGGGTAGGCACTGAGGGCTCCGGAGGGGCTCCCTGGGCTGATGGGAGCAGTGAGCAGGCTCTGCTGCCCCTGCCCTGCACAGGACCAGGGTTCTGGGGAGGCCTAGGTAGCCCTGAGCATTTGGAGGGGGACCTGTTCCCTTAGCTCCCCAATATCCCCATTCTTTTATGGGGTTAAGGAAGGGACTGTTTTGTAAAATATAGTGTACATGTGGTTTTTAGTAAAATAGGGCATTGGTTTGATGAGTGGTCTCAGTGCCTCTGTTCCTTACGGCCGTTCTGGGATGGTGTTCCTCCCATCAGAAGGCTCCACGGAGCTCAAGTGTCAGGCTGCCTCACCCGCTGTGACAGTGGAGGGCAGCAGCCAAGCCCGCCCCTTGAGTTTCTCCCTGCACGGTGCTGGGGTCAAGAGTCAGATGGGTGAGCACACCCCTCCCCTCTGCTCATGTCCACCCTGTGCACCTGGGGGCCACGCTTCTGAAATGGGTAATTCAGGGGCTGGTTTCCCTGAAGTGATGGCAGAACACACAGAGCTTACTTTTTCCACAGGTGGGTAAAGGGTACATTTGTTTTTTGTACAGGGGATAACTTAAGTATCTGCTGATGTTTTCTTCGCACCTGGAACCTCTCTCATTCCCTCACCCTGCAGGGTGTTCCTATCAGGCCTTAGCCTACGGAAAGGGTGGTGTAGCCCTGGTGGCAAAAATGCAGCCTGGGAGCCCCACCCAAGGGGCCACGATGGAGACCAGCTCTTGGTGGATGGGAAGGAAAGTGACCCAGACCCTGCGAAACTCCAGCTGAATGTCAGGGACTTACCTCCATGCAGGTGTCAGATGGGACCCTGACTGGGAAAGTCACATTGAAGCCTCCCAGGTAACCTAGGGTGCCCCAGCAGGAAGTGATGCCCGAGGACTAATGAGGCTGTGTCTGGGCTCAGAATGTATCTCTGGCAGTGGGTGGGAGAGAGGTTCCCAGCCAGATCTCACGGGCAGAGTCACATGCATCAGGAGCAAATGGGAATGACTCAAGTGCCCTGACACCAGCCGACACCTCTGTCTCCTCCCAGACGCAATGGCCTTGAAAGCTAGGACCACAATGAGGGTTGAGCATGAGTCTGTGGGAGCAGCTGCAGTGCACAGGACTCTGGTGTGGTCTGCTGGGGGCAGGTGGCCTTGTTGGGACCAGCGGTGAAGACAGAGGAGTGGAGGAAGTTTGGAGTGAGGGAGAGGACGTGTCTGAGGCCAGCTGCTGGGGGAGTCTCAGTGCTTCAGAAAGAGCATGTGCACCTCACAGCTGAGAGCAGAGAAAGAAAGGGCTGTACTGACCAGAGCCATCCCCAGAGGGCCCTCAGGAGCCAGGAGCACTGCTCTGCATCTGCTAGGAAAAGCCGGGACGCAGGGTGTCGGGCTCGGAAATTCTCACAGGTTCCCAGTGCCAAGATGGCAGGTAAGGCAGCAGTTAGGACACATTTCTCCACCCACACGGAGCTCTGGGGAAGCTCTCATGCATAATTTTGGGCTTATACTGCCCACACCCCTATAGTTTCATGAGAAAAAATAGTATTTTCTCTCGTTGTACAAGGAGGATATTTTTTTTCTGTTGTTTCTTACAGGAAACTCAGATTCTTAGCCATGTAAATATCATTTCCCATGGCTTTGTCCTCATGGCCCAGCATTTCTCCCACCTTCTGAGGTTAACTGGTTTTTGAAG
>NW_016107514.1:3883008-3885815 GCF_001604975.1 Cebus imitator | reverse complement strand
AAGAAAAGAAAACTCCTCCTGAGTATTTGATAATATGCAGGATTTTTTTGAATGTGTCAGCTACCATATGTTATTCTGGTTTTGTAGGAAACCATACATACTTTGTTTTTTAGACACAGAGTCTCGTTCTGTTGCCTAGGCTGGAGTGTAGTGGTGCAATCACTGCTCACTGCAGCCTCGACCACCCAGGCTCAAGCGATGCTCCTGCCTCAGCCTCCTGAGTAGCTAGGACAACAGCGCCTACCACCACACCCCAGTTTCATGCTTACCTTTTTTTTTTATAGGTGCATACTGAAGTATTTAGGAGTGAAATTTTGTGAGATCTGCAATTACAATATTTCATAATGTAAAAACATGAAGCAGGCAGGGCAACATATTAGTAACTGTTAAATCTGTTTTGTGTATGTGGGTATCATTATGCCACTCTCTGCACTGCATTTTGAAAAATTTTAAGTCAAACAAGGAAAACGCTGCCTGAGAAAATTTTCCTAAGTTCAAAATGTTATTACTTTTACTTTAAGTGAGACAATATTTCTTTTTTTTTTTTCTTTTTTTTGAGGAGTCTTGCCCTGTTGCCCAGCCTAGAGTGCAGTGGTGTGATCTTGGCTCACTGTAATATCTGCCTCCTGGGTTCAAGTGATTCTCCTACCTCAGCCTCCCAAGTAACCTGGATTGCAGGCGTGTGCCACCAAACCCAGCTAATTTTTGTATTTTTAGTAGAGATGCAGGTTTACCATGTTGGCCAGGCTGGTCTCGAACTCCTGACTGCAGGTGATCTACCCGCCTCAGACTCCAAAGCACTGGGATTACACGTGTGAGCCACCACACCTGGCTATTAATTCCTTAACTGAATTTCCGTTTGAATTGAAACAACATAAAATCCTAATTTCGATAACATTATTTACATTTTTTATGTTAGTTGCTAGAACCCGATGTGAGAAGGCAGCATTTTGTCAACCTCACCTGGCAGTGGCATGGCCTGCAGCCTTCTGGACAGCATTGGGTGTGGGGAATTGGGGGCATGTGAGCCCCCGGGCTGGCTCAACAGTGTGGTCTGGGCCCTTTCCCAGAGGCTTCTTAGCCCCAAGCTGATTGTCCACCCCCAGTCTCCTCAACAGCGAGAGGCACATTGTCCTGCTGTGTAGAGAATCTTAGTTCTTCTGTCTCCTGTCACATATTTTCAGGACCTAGGACAGCTCCTAGGTCCCATCCCCTGTCTCAGAAATGACTTCTCAAGTCATACCCTGCCACAGCATTTTGTTAGCATGTTTTGTTGTTGTTCTTTGTTTTGAGATAGGGTTCTGCTCTTCTTGCCCAGGTTGGAGTGCAGTGGCGCAACCTCGACTCACTGCAACCTCCGCCCTCTGGGTTCAAGCAATTCTCCTGCCTCAGCCTCCAGAATAGCTGAGAATACAGGCACCTGCCACCACGCCCAGCTAAGTTTTTTGTATTTTTATAGAGACGGGGTTTCACCATGTTGGCCAGACTGGTTTCAAACTCCTGACCTCAAGTGATCCACCCACCTCAGCCTCCCAAAATGCTGGCATTACAGGCGTGAGCCACTGCACCTGGCTGAGCCTCTTCTGCGACAGTTGTGGTTTGTTGGATCTAAGCCCAGCTTTGTTTTTACTCTGACTTGCTGTTTTATAAGCTGTCAGCCTAGTTTAGAAATTTTAATGGCATTACGGGGATGGGAAATCCCTGGGAAGAATTAGCTGACCAGGAAAGGTGTGTGGTGAGGGCATTGCATGGCAGGTGGAAGTTTAGGTTACTTGGGATTACTAAGTTACAGCAGTGGAATTTATGAATGAATTAGCCAAGTAAGTGAATAAATGACTGAGTAAAGAACACTTACCTGAGGCTGGGTGCGGTGGCTCACATCCGTAATCCCAGCACTTTGGGAGGCCAAGGCAGGCGGAGCATCTGAGATCAGGAGGTCGAGACCAGCCTGACCAACGTGGAGAAACCCCGTCTCTACTAAAAAAAAACAAAAAAAAAAAACAAATTAGCCAGGCGTGGTGGTACATTCCTGTGATCCCAGCTACTTGGGAGGCTGAGGCAGGAGAATCACTTGAACCTGAGAGGTGGAGGTTGTGGTCAGCTGAGGTCATGCCATTGTACTCCCACCTGAGTGACAAGAGTGAGACTCCATCTCAAAAAAAAAAAAAAAGCCGACTTACCTGTAATTCTGAGGCCCTCTGCCCTCACCTGGAGTCAGAGCAGGAAGGATGACAGGTGTGGATGGGAGGGCGTCGCTGCAGGTGCTCACCTGCCTGGCTGGAAACCCCGTGTGGACAGGCAATGCAGCCACAGCAGCTAGTGCGCTTCCCTCCTTCAGGGGCTTCCTGAGTCCAGGGCCACACCATAGGCCTCACCTCAGGGAATCCAAAACGGAACATGAGGGATGTTTCGTCACAACTGAGCAATATATACAGCAGTGGAGGTATCTAACAGGAAAGGTAGTTCTATGCTCTTGGAGGGGTTTGGGTGTTTTCCTTTTTTGAGACAGGGTCTCACTCTGCTGCCCAGGCTGGAGTGCAGTGGTGCAATCACTGCTCACTGCAGCCTCGACCTCCCAGGCTCAAGCAATCCTCCCGCCTCAAGCTCCCGAGTATCTGGAAGTACAGATGTATGTCACCACACCCGGCTCATTTTTGTATTTTTTGTAGAGACGGGTTCTGCCATGTTGCCCAGGGTGGTCTCGAATTTCTGGTCTCAAGCAGTCCTCCTGCCAGCCTACCAGAGTGCTGGAATTACAAGCGTGAGCCCCTGCACCTGGCCAATGGTATGGGTTGTCTTTTTTTTTT
>NW_016107514.1:3879208-3881651 GCF_001604975.1 Cebus imitator | reverse complement strand
TCCAGTGTTAATGTCACCCAAGAATCCAGCAGCTCCGTGTCACCTCCTGCTATGCAGCAAATTCTGGACCCCATGGAGACTGAGACACAAACTGCCACCTTCAGAAACTTTAGACCTGGGAAAAGTCCTCACACTTCAGAATGTCACATCCTGCCATTTTTTTTCTCCTTCGAGGAGACTTGCTCCCGGCGGTATTGTTAGCCTGGCAGCCTCTCAGGTGGGAGTACAGCTGGGAGAGATGCATGTTCACATCATGCAACATGAATTCAAACAATAAAACAGCCACACCACCCGTGGAGGTTTGTTTCACACACCCCGACTTAGACACAGATGAATGAATGCTCTCACAACCAGGACAGTGATTTTGAATGGGGTGGGGATGTTTGTTAACTGCTTTTAGAGGGCAGTTTCAGCAAACCCGGCCATGACTCCCTGTACCTTCTTACATTTATTTGGTATAGATTGAATAACAGAGGCTTTAAGTTAATACACTTGTAGATAATTAACATGGTTCAAAGAGAGGTTTTGAATGATAAAATCTTTTGGTTTTGGGCCCAGAGAAAACACCCTTCATGTGTAATTCCCCTTCGACCTCCTGCTGAGAGGGCTGTTCAGCACAGGATTTACATGAGTGAACAGTTAGAATAGAGACAATGGGATGTGGGTAAACAGGCCACTGGGGAAGCTTCATTGTCCCTATCTTTCACCCTATGACTTAAAATTTTAACGTAATGAACTGGCTGCCTTTGGCCCATTCCATTAAAACCTTTCAGCCTTCCAAAAGGTTTGAGACTATAAATTTCTAACTTTCCCTAATATTTTCCTCCTATTTTGCCAGCCACCCCGAGTAAATCCCAACACATGGTGAAAACCACATTTGGAAAATGTAGGTGCTGACTGTGTGGAAAATCGCTTGCATCCCCAGCATTCAACTATAAAAAGGCAAGTATTTATACTAAAGAGCACAGAATTTTGTGACTGTAATAAAAGATAATATGAAAGACTCCTGGCAAAATTTGATGCATGAAAATGCTCATACATAGATTGCAGACAAACATATGTACATGTTAATGGAAGTGCCAGTCTCACTTTGGATCTTGTAATCAGGAGGTCATCATGGTTCACCCTGTGAACGTGATAACCTAGTTCCAATTCAGCTACTGCCGACAAAGTTTGGGTCATGTGCTTGGTCACAGCCTCCGCTAGCCTCATAATCTTTGTTTTTTATTTTTATTTTTGAGATGGAATCTTGCTCTGTTGCCCAGGCTGGAGTGCAGTGGATGGATCTTGGCTCACTGCAACTTCCACCTCCCGGCTGTTGAAAATTTGTGCTTTGAATGAAGAGATCACCCAGACAGGCTTTGTGTGAGCAACGTGGCTGTTTATTGACCTGGGTGCAGGTCAGCTAAGGCCGAAAAGGGCTTTAGCAATGGGCAGTGGGATAGGAGTTGGTTTTACAGGTTTGGGGCGGGCAGTGGAAAGTTACAGAGTAAGATCAGTTACAGTGGTGGGGTAGGGGCAAGGAGTGTACATGACCACAAGTTCAGTTACAGTGGCAGCTGGGGTGAAGCAGAGAGCAGTTAAGATGACGGGTTGGGTGAGAGGCATTCATATTATCATAAAAACAGTTGAGATGGCAGGGTTGGGAGAGGGTCTTGTCCAGGGAAGCTCCGCTGGGCACTCAGGGACAATGGTGAACACAGGCTGGGGGGAGTGGGATGGGAGACGATCAACACAGGCAGGCAGGACTTCAGACTTTCAGGCTCCAGGCTTGCATATGGAGACCTGACATACCTGTCTTTTTATATATAGAGAGAAAGAATTAGAGAAGAGGGGGTGAGCACAGGTTTCTGGGGGTGAGGGTGAAGTTTCTTAAGGTTACTTCATGCCTGACAGGGGACTGCGGGGGCACCTAAAAATATTTTCTTTTGAGCGGGGGAGACAGGGTGGAAATGGGAACAGGACAGGTGTGCAAATAAGGAGGGTCTGGACAATATATTCTGCCTTATGAATGCTTAAGCTGCTGGGGGACTTAGAAGCACTACGCGGTACTGTGGGTCGCCCAGAGCAACATCTGCTGATTTGTGATCACCTGGATGCGGTTTTGTATGAATTGGGGGGCTAAGCAGAAGATACAGGGTCCGAACGGGAGAAGAAGAAAGATGGGTGTTAAAGGAGTAAGGATTGGGAGAAGCCGTGACTCCAGTTAGACAGCGTCCAGCCAGGTCCAGAATAACCATTTGCCTGATTTGTGTGCTTTTGGGCTCTGTCTCTTCATTTATTGATGGCATTATATACGAGGCCAGGCTGCTTTACATAGAAACAACATTGCCGGGCACGGTGGCTCAAGCCTGTAATCCCAGCACTTTGGGAGGCCGAGGCGGGTGGATCACGAGGTCAAGAGATTGAGACCATCCTGGTCAACATGATGAAACCCCGTCTC
>NW_016107514.1:3868847-3879070 GCF_001604975.1 Cebus imitator | reverse complement strand
TGGAGCTTTGGACCCAAAAGCCAAGGGAACCAGCAAGGGCTGTGGCCATTACAGGGCTTGTTGGGGTGACTGTGTGGAGGGAGAGCTTTCGTTTTCATGCTGTGTGAGGAAGCCTGCGGTATCTATAAGCAACCACTCATTGTCATTAACAAGATTGCGTTTGAGCAGAGAACAGGAGCCAGATGAAGAGTGAAATATCAGCTGTAATTGCCTGGAGGAAAAGTGTAAACCAGCAACTTAAAGAAAAGCAGGGCATGTCAAAGTAAATGAGTGCCGTGAATTTGGGCATGGTTAGGACATAATAGAAACAGACGTTTTGAGGTGTGGTTTAAGCAGTAGGGGCCACTGCATAAAGCTGGAGAAGGCAAGGGGCTGAACGTGTGTGCGGTGTAAAGAGAGCTTTGGAGGCGGTGAGAGCTAGTGGGTAAGTGGGGCGGAGCCTGTGAGTTTGAGGGATTCTAAGAGTATCAGGGGGGCAGCTGCTGCTGCGCATTGTCAGGAGGGCCTGCCCAGGGCTGTGAGGTTAAGTTGTTTGGATAAAAAGGCTGCAAGCCATGGGCCTGGCTCCTATGTGAGAATCCGGACCGCACAGCCCTGGACTTTAGCAGTATGGAATGAAAAAGTGCTGAGGCAGGTTGGGGAGAGCTAGGGAGGGAGCAGTTTTTGGAGCTGTTCTTAAGGAGCAAAAGGAGGAGTGAGGAGAGGATTTGGGATTAATAGGGCTGGATAAGTTTCCTTTAGTGAGTTTATACAATGGCTTAGTTAGAATAGCAAAACCTGGTATCCTGAGGTGAAGTAGCAACCACACCCAGGAAGGAGAGAAGCTGTTTGGTGGAGGGGTTTGGGGTTTGGGAAATTAACTGGATGCGGTTGGCAGGAGGAGCACGTGTATGCTGGTGAAGGATTACAACAGATGGGAAGAAATTTGGGCTTCGGAAGAGAATACGTGATGCCCCTTTGAGTACAGATGCTGAAGAAGCAGGAGGGTGAATTAAAAGGCCATGTTTCAATAGACAGGTGATAAGAGGCTTTACTTTTAAAGGCTGCTGTGGGATGGGGTACGGGGCTGGGCAGGGTAAGGGTGGTTAGGTTCTAAGGGGATGAGGAGGGGTGAGTGACTTGTAGCAACGGATGGGAAGGCGGTGTTTTCCACCCTAGGCTTAAGGTTGGGGAACATAAGGGGAGCTATGAAGGGAGGTATGGGTTTGGGGAGGAGGGCGGCAATGAGGTGTGGCTGTAGCCCAGGAACAGTCAAGGAGGCAGACAATTTCGCTAGGATATCCCGGCCTAATGGGGAACTGGACAGGTGGGGATGATTAGGAAAGAACGTGGAAGGGAGTGCTGTCCTGATTGACACCAGACGTGGGGAGTTTAGATAGGCCTGGAGGCCTGGCCGTCAATTCCCACACAGCATGGCGGCCAAGGAGACAGGTCCTTGAAAAGAACGCAGCATGGGGTGGGTGACTCCGTGCTGATTAAGAAGGGGATGGACTTGCCCTCCACGTAAGAGTTACCCAAAGTTTGGCATCCGTGATGGTCCAGGGAGCTTCCAAGATGCTCGGGCAACGTCAGTCTTTAGCCGCCAAGCTGAGGGTTGGAGGTTCAGGAACTCTGGGAGCAGCAACCTGAGTTGGACACTCTACTTTCGGTGGGGGCCCCACACAGACGGGGCAGGGCTCAGGAGAAGTCCCGGGCTGCGGGCATTCCTTGGCCCAGCGGCCAGGTCTCCAACACGGGAAGCAAGGTCCGGGAGGGGCAGCTGTACGCTGCAGTCTGGGTGCTCTGAAGTCTCTGTGAGCCGGTGGTGTGGCTGGGGTTTGTCTTATGGAAGAGGCTGTCATCTGTAGTTCTGAGATACGCTACCGCCGGGCAGATTTCTCCCTGTTATTGAGCACCTTGAAGGTAAGGTTGCCTAATTCCTATAGTGGGGCTTCAGGGCCAGATTTTAATTTTTGTGCCTTTTTGTAATGTTGGGGTTGACTGGGTGATAAAATGCATATTAAGCGTTTTTTAGGGGTGAGAGTGGAAGTGAGGATGACATTTAAGTCACTCCAGGTGAGGTTATAGGACTGGGTGAAGTATTGGAGGATCTGATGAAAAGCAGCCTAACCGGTGGTCGATTCGGGAAAGGTCGAATAAAGGGAAGGAACGTCACCCTAACTATGCCTTTGGCTCCAGCCACCTCTGGAAGGGGGATTGGGCAGGGGCAGAGGAGTTAGCCGCAGTACTAAACCGTAAGCCAGGCCACATATGAGGTAGGAGGTGACAGGAGGGGCATGAGGAGGTGGGTTGTGGGCAGCGGAATAGGGGGAAGGCTCTGGGGTGGGGTTAGGTCCTGGATTAGGGCCTGATTCAGACAGGCGGGAAGGAGAAAGGAGAAGGTTGATGGACAGGGAGGGTTCTGGCTTACCCGCAGAGGAAGGAGGAGCAGACGGAAGTGAAGAGAAGTGGTAGAGATTAGGGAGGGATTGGTGTGTAAAAAAAATGCCCGGAAGTAGGGAATTTCAGACCATTTGACCATGTTGTGACAAAAATTGTCTTAATTTTATAAAATAGAGGTGAAAGGTGCCATTTTTGGCCAATGGGAGCCATTGTTTAACTTGTATTGCGACCATGCAGTGGCCCAGTAAAGAGAACGCAGTGTTTACAGAGACGTTTGGGTTTTAGTTTAGGGGAGAGTTGGAGAGGTTTGAGGTTCTTTAGAGCACAGGCCAGCAGAGAGGAGGGAGGGATAGAGGATGGACGATTGCCCATGGTTCTGGAAAGGCAGCAGAGACAAGGAGAATAGGCACACAACCCAGCCGCTCAACAGGCGTCCCTCAGTGAGCCTGGGTTGAACCTCTTCGTTGGTGAGCGGTCAAAGAGAGCGTCCTGTATGTTGACCTGCCACCAATATCGGCCCTGAGCCTGGTGGGCGAGTGACTAGGGTGAATGTCTCCATGATAGTCAAGCCCCTGGGGAACCTGGGTCCCAGGATCTGTGACCTACATAGGGTTTTTCAGGTCCTGAACCTCACGGAAGAACCTGGTTTAATGGATTTTCCTTGTGTTTGTGGTGGAAAAATGGCGAAACAGAAAGGGGGAGGAAGTGGAAAGGAAAAAATAAAAGGATGGGAAAGTAAAAAAGAGAGACTGCTTACCAAAACACCCGGTGGTGTGTGTGTGGGCTGGTCTGATGACCTGGGTCGGTAGGTCGATCTCTTCATGGAGGGAGCACAAGAGCAGGGACGGGGGTTTGGCCTCCTGTAGGAGTCCCCCTATCCCGGGTTTTGGTACCAAAATGTTGAAAATTCACGCTTTGAATGAAGAGACAGGCTTTGTGTGAGCAACTTGGCTATTTATTCACCTGAGTGCAGGTCGGCTATGGCCGAAAAGGGCGTTAGCAAAGGGCAGTGGGATAGGAGTTGGTTTTACAGGTTTGGGGCAGGCAGTGGGAAGTTAGAGTAAGATCAGTTACAGCGGTGGGTAGGGCCTGGAGTGTACATGACCACAAGTTCAGTTACAGTGGCGGCTGGGGGTGAGGCAGAAGAGCAGTTAAGATGACAGGATAGATGAGAGGTATTCACGTTATCATAAGAACAGTTTAGATGGCAGGGTTGGGTGAGGGTTCCTGTCTGGGGAAGCTCTGCTGGGCGCTCAGGGACAATGGCGAATGCAGGCAGAGGGTGGGAGACAATCAGGAGGCAAGCAGGACTTCAGACTTTCAGGCTCCAGGTTTGGTTATGGAGACCTGACACCGAGTTCAAGCAATTCCCTGCCTCAGTCTTCCAAATAGTTGGAATTATAGGTGCCTGCCACCATGCCAGGCAAATTTTTGTGTTTTTAGTAGAGATGGGGTTTCTCCATCTTGGCCAGGCTGGTCTTGAACTCCTGACCTCATGATATGCCTGCCTTGGTCTCCCAGAGTGCTGGGATTACAGGTGTGAGCCACCGTGCCTGACGCCTCATAGTCTTTGTCTGAAATACAGGGGCAGAGGTATTCTTTCCAGGGCAGTCCAGAGTTCAGTGAGATGAGTTATCAGGTCTCTCAGCAGAGTGACTTGGACAAGGGAGAGGCTCTACAGCTGTCTTCTTTCCACAGTCTTTCAGAGCGATTGTGAGTGAGACTGGAAAGTAGCCCAGGTGGGAGAGTGGCTGTGTGCAGGGAGGAGGTGACCTGGTGAGGAAGGAGACCCAAGCATCTAAGATGACTTCCCCCTTGACTTCCACACTGCATTTCAATAGAAGTAAAGGTTGGCCAACCGGGTGCCACCTTATAGATCGCAGGCATGGCATGGGGGAATCTTTCTGGAAGGCGCTGTTTTAACTTAAACGAGTTCAAGCCCCCACCCCACGCCTACTCCATGCACCAAGACCCTTTCACATGTAATTTCTAGAACTGTAAACCCCAAGACCTTTTCACGTGTCATATCTGGAGTTGTAAGCCTATGTAAAGCCGGGCTTCTGATTGTTAGAGGAGCTTGGCCCTTAGGCAGTTGTGCTGCCTGCTCCAGCGCGCCCTCTGCTGGTGGCCGGAGGCACTGCAGGGCCCTGGCGCTCACAGCGCTAGCGGAGGACGCGCGCCCTCTGGTGGCCGTCCCGCTGCACCACTTGAAGTCGGAGCGCAGAGTGTTCAGCGCCATTGTTCTGGAAATGCAAACTGACAAGGAGCCCACTAGCCAGTGTTTCCAAAAAGGAAGAAGAGACAATTAATTGGAAACCATAGGAATGAAATAAACATGGATGCACATTTTACAGCTGATGGAAAAATTCACTCAACATAGTCTTTGCACTTAAAATGCAAAACCGTCACAGGCATCTTAACCACAGTGACTTTATTTTAAATAAAAGCTTTAGAAAAAGCTAAATCTGGGCAGGGTGCAGGGCTCACGAGTGTCATCCCAGCACTCTGGAAGGCCAAGGCGGGAGGATCACTTGAGATCAGGAGTTCAAGACCAGTCTGGGAAAACAGTGAGATCCCCATGTGTACAAAAATATAAAAATTAGCTGGCGTGGTGGCGCGTGCCTGTGGTCCCAGCTACCCAGGAGGCTGAGGTGGAAGGATAGATTGATCCCAGGAGTTTAAGACCACAGTGAGCCAGCCATGATTGCACCACTGCACTCAAGCATGGGAGACAGAGTCAGACCCTATCTCTCTCTCTATCTCTCTCTCTCTCTCTCTCTCACACACACACACACACACACACACACACACACACGTTAAATTTGTTGGATTATATATTTAGGGATTGATCACCTTTGGTTATAAAATATTTAAGGTTGCAGGGACAAGTTAATAACTAAATAAAGATCCAAAACTTATAAATATATACCAGTACTATAAACAAGAAGGATTCTTAATTTAAAAATAAGTTTTACTTTAAAGATATTAGCACACTCAGGCCGGGCGCGGTGGCTCACGCCTATAATCCCAGCACTTTGGGAGGCCGAGGCGGGTGGATCACAAGGTCAAGAGATCGAGACCATCCTGGTTAACAAGGTGAAACCTCGTCTCTACTAAAAATACAAAAATTAGCTGGGCATGATGGTGCGTGCCTGTAGTCCCAGCTATTCGGGAGGCTGAGGCAGGAGAATTGCTTGAACCCAGGAGGCGGAGGTTGCGGTGAGCCGAGATCATGCCATTGCACTCCAGTCTGGGCAACAACAGCGAAACTCCATCTGAAAAAAAAAAAAAGATATTAGTACACTCCTAAATTATTGTTAAAATCAGTAGTGATATAGAAAAGTACACAAACTGATCACAATCCTTTATAAGAGACAACACTGTTCTTAATAACCTATATAAATAAACATTAAGTAATCCTATTTGTACGTTAACGTGCTGGGATCACAGGTGTGATTACTTAATCCCAGCACACTGGGAGGCTGAGGAGGGCAGATCACTTGAGGCCAGGAGTTGGACAGCAACATGGCCAACATGGTGAAACCCAATCTCTAGTAAAAATACAAAAATATAGCTTTGCACAGTGGCAGTATTGTAGCCAATGAGGTTTATCCAAGGTGCAATTATTGCTAATTGAAAACTTTCCCCAATACCCTGCCATGATGACTGGAAATATAGTCGGCATTGGCAATTTTTGGCAGTCTCTACAGAGATGGAATAAAATAAATAAATTAAAATGGAATAGAAATACAAAAAAATTAGCTGGGCGTGGTGGTACACACCTGTAATCCCAGCTACTTGGGAGGTTGAGGCAGGAGAATCCTTAAACCCAAGAAGCAGAGGTTGTAGGGAGCTGAGATCATGTCATTGTGACTAGAGTAAAACTCCATCTCAAAAATTTTTTTTTTCTTTGAAACAGTTGCATCCCTCCTCTTGCTTTCTGAGGACTCCTTGCTCTGTCACTTAGTAATGGCTAATAAACTCTCTTAATGTCACTAGACTCTGCGACTCACCATAAATTCCATTTCGTGTGAGATCCAAAATCCTGTTGTTGGGGTCTGGGACAGGACCCCTTTGTTGGTGACAAAACTATACTAATTCTTTTGTTTTCCTTTTTTCTGAGACAGAGTCTTGCTCTGTTGCCCAGGCTGGAGGGAAATGGTGTGATCTCGAATCGCTGCATCCTGTGCCTCCCAGGTTCAAGTGATTCTCCTGCCTCAGCCTCCTAAGCAGCTGGGATTACCAGCACCTGCCACCACACCTGGCTAATTTTTGAATTTCTAGTAGAGGCAGGGTTTTCCAATGTTGGCCAGGCCAGTCTCGAACTCCTGACCTCAGGTGATCCACATGCCTCAGCCACCTAAAGTACTGGGCTTACAGGCATGAGCTACCTTGCCTGGCCGGCTTGTATCCTTGGTGATCGCTTGGATATGGAGGGTGAAGGAGGAGCCGTGTCATGCAGATATCACTCTTGGATTACCACCTGGGATGTTAGGCGCAAGGCTCTGTTGTTGGTTCGAACCCTGAGAGCGCAAGCAAACAGCTCAAGGTGGTGTGAAGCAACATGCTGTTTTCATGAGCATCTGACTGCAGGCTGGCTAAGGCCTAAAACGGTGTCAGCCCCAAGTGAGGGCAAGGTGGGGGTTTTATAGTCTTCAGTAAGTGGGAAGTGTCCCAGTCTGATGTAAGTGCTATGTGGGACCTAGACGGCCTCTCTCTTGATCTTCAGGGGGTACTTGTCTTCCGGCCTGCCCTTTTCTGGCTTCTGCTCTCTTGTTGACCCACGCTGCTGGTGCAAGTGGTCTTGTACCTCTTGTACCTTGGGACTGAGCCTGAGAAGGGAGGAGTTATCCCCCAAGCTTTCAGGCCCAGGGGAGAACTTTCATTAGGGAGAGTAGGCTAGCTGATTGTTGTTTGTTAGGCACAACTTCGTTTTGTGGGTTAGGTGGGGTGCCTCAAGGAGAAAGCTTAACTCATCGTACTGGCCAGACCCCACGTGGACATTCCTGTGACTGCCAGGCTTTGAGAGACAGCTTTATCTGGCATCTGTCCTGCACATGTTTACGATGCCTTCTCTGTGTTGGCAGATATGGGGGTCCACCAGATAGGATCCCGTGAAGAGATCTCAAAGGTCTTTAGTCCACTGTGTTTAGTACATCATTTCCACAATCAAAGATGAATAAAATATAGAGGCGTATTTAGTGATAAGATTGATGGTACACCTGTGCTAGGCTGTGTTTTAGTTCCTTGAGACACCAAGGAGTTGAGACAATCCTTTGCCTTAGAGTTTTGCATCTGTAAGTCCTGCTATCGAGAGCTGTGTGCGTTACAATGTCTGATTTGGTCAGGCGGGATCGGGGCTGTCTGTAAGCTTAGGTGAGGGGAGGCTGGTGTCCAGCAAGTATCCAGTACCCCCTCAACATCCCAGTTCTTCTCCACCAATCTTCCAATTCTAGGTCTGATGCGGAGGCCCTCAGAGGGACTTAAGAGGGGAAGTAGCCAGCCTGCTCTGTGGCTAGCTTGTTTGGGATTGTACATTGTAAATCTTCTGTCGACAAAACGTTGGAAACAAGTAGTGTTTCAGCTTGAGTTTTTCGTAAATGGCTTGCAGTCGTTTAAACCAGAGCATGCATACCACAGGGCAACATGAGGGTCCCTCTACCACCCTTTCTCCCAGTGGCCTAGGTGGGCATCTACACAGAATAATGTGTGCAGCCTCACTGTGTGAAAGTCCAGTGCTTTGTGCTTGGGGTGTCATCAGGGAAGGGCCCCTGACTTGGAAAGTTGCTGAGATGCCGGGGAGGGAAGGAGGGGGCGTGTGGTGCTGCTGGGTCTGCGTCTCACTCTGTGACAGGAGGCATGAGATAGCCTTGGTCTTATGAAGACCTCGGGTGTCCCAGCTCACTTCAGCCCTGAGCAGCCCAATGCAAGTACTGGGCCCTGGTTCTGGAGGTGAGAATATAGCCTGGGCTTCCACTGCGTGACTGGCACAGTGGGCATTCAGGTGCCTATTTGGGGATTGCTGCAGAATCCTGTGCCAGATGCAGTGGTGCACAGCTGGGAGCCAAGGGCCCCTGCTTCTGCTGGAGAATCTGGGCAGATGTAAAGGGTTAAGGTTAGTGGTAGGGTTAGGGGTCAAGTTTAGGGTTAGTGTTGGGGTTTGGGGTCAAGGGTCAGTGCTAAAGAGTAGGATGAAGGATTGGGGTAGCGGTAGGGTTAGGGTCAAGGGGTTAGGGTTTAGGGTTAGAGGTTAAGGGGCTGAGGGTGAGGGTAATAAGTAGATTACTAAAAGCAATTCTGCTTCACTTCAATAACAGCCTTCTCCAACTCATTTTGTCTCCACAAACTTATTTTTCCAAGAAGAATCCCAGGCTTCTTAAAGCACTCAGTGACTTTTCACACCTTAAATCTGTGAAACCCTGTCTTCTTCTGCCGTATGCATAGTTCAAACATACAAGGTGAGGCAAAGCCAGACGCCTTCCTGAAGGGACCCGAGAAATTCTTCTCTTTCTCTCTCTGGAACAAAATAAATTCTTCTGTTTTACTCTCTGGACCAAAATGAATTCTCTGGACCATCAGTGCTAACCTTCAAAAGCCAAACCCGTTTGTGAGATTTCCTTTAAAACTACTGTAGACCCAAGTGTTTACATTAATTTAGTATTTATATTAATATAAGGGAAAATGTTTACATCTGTCTATGCCACATGTGCTTCTGGCTTATTGCCCAGTTAATTGTCGCCTCAGGCTAAACTTTGGTTTCTGTCTCGAATTTTTGTCGGAAAGAATATAACTGATCTCAAAACATCTGCTTTTATTGTAGGGACTCGTGCTGCCATCTCCATTCCTCCCTCTTTTCTTGTAGTCTGTGTGGAAGTTCTTTAATGCGAACATTTTGACCACCCTCATGCTCCCATGTCCACGGTCAGCACATTCAGACTTACACAGCCGAGGCTGTCATCTTAGGCCAGGGATTTTTTAGGGATCTTTATTTTGCTGTGATACGGTTGGCACTCCTTTGACTCACTGTATCACCCCAGAGTTCTTTTCATTTTAGGAGCCCAAGAGGGCAGAAAAAGAAGTAGGTGAGCAATTAAACCTTCTGAGTCGGGAGAGAGTCCCGTTGTGTTAAGCAACGTTGCAGAACATCGTATGTAGTAATCTAGCAGATGAGCCACGTGGCTGCAGAGCACACATGCCCGCTTGCTGCTGTGAGCTCAGACTCCCTCATCATTAGTCTTCTATCTCTGGAGGGAATTATAAGGGCCACTTATTAACCTGTAAGTCATAGAGAGGTAAAGGTGTTTCCCCAAAACACTGAGGACAGAATGAAGGGTGAGGAGTGTTAGCCGCAGCTCAGAAGTGCAGGAAAGTCTCTTGATGTGGGTTGTTGGAGAAATGCAAGTCTTTTTTCTTTTGGAAGTCTCCCTAGAATGGGGTCAAGGACTCTGCCCATTCTAGGATGAATAACTGGTATATTAGACACCCTCGGATATTTATCCCAAGCCTTCATTTAGGGTTCTTAATGAGTTTGTTCAGCCATCACAGTCTCAAATGCTAAGTAGGACATTGGAATCTCTCCACAGTCCAAATTAGCAGTGTCTTTTAAGTTGAGTTTCTCATTATTCTCACTTGACATACCTTATGTACCCCACACTCACCCTAATAACACATCATGCTCACTGTTAACCTTTGAAACAAGACTTGAATTTTACCTAGCCTGGAGGAGTGCACTTCACATGTCCAGACCCAGTTCTGACTCATTCTTCAGCCCTGCATCAGTCAGAGGGGGCTAGGTTAAAACATGGTGACAAACAGCCTCCAAGTTTCAGTGGCTCAAAAAT
>NW_016107514.1:3854201-3868656 GCF_001604975.1 Cebus imitator | reverse complement strand
AAAAAAAAAAAAAAAAAAAGTCATGTGGCCATGGAAAAATTTAAGTAGGTGGGATGGAACAGTCAGAATGCGTTCATAAAAAATGAACTGAAAATATGTGGAGAACAGTGCCAATGACTACCGTGAATGCCAGCATGCATTCCTGACAACCCAGTGCTGCTGCCCTTCACACTTCTTCTGTCTTCCAAGTATTAGAACTTTTTATCTGAAGCCATATCACTCAGAGGGACTGCAGAATACATAATAACATCTTCTTTAGGATGTCCTTAGAGAATTCAAGGAAAAGAAATTAAATAAACAGAAAGTGCTTTTGTGTACAGCTGTTTAGCACTAGAGGGTAAGATTAGAGATAGACTGTTGTGATAATAGTAGGGTTAGAATTGGGGTCTGGGTCAGGGTCAGGGCTGGAAGTATGGTTAGAGGTGGGGTCATGGTCAGGGTCAAGATCAAAGTCAGGGTCAGAATTATAGACCAGTGTATAGATCAGGGTTTAGGGTCAGGGTCAAAGTCTAGGGACGAGGTTAGGATTAGAAGCAGAGCTTTGTTCTCCTCAGGACCCACCTGAGGAGAGGCCATGGCTTTGGAGCACCTGGTAGCGTGTCTACAGTGAAGACCAAAGTTTTGTTCTCAAGTCTGACCTGGGAGACATGGCTGCAGGCAACGTGAGCAAGGTGAGGCAAAAGCTTCCTATCTGCTCCCCGTGTGCAGAGGAAGGAACTCCAGTTTACTTTCACACATTATATTCTACAAGTCTTGTTTTCAAAGCATCCCTTGCTTGAGGCTTTGGCTGCTCATCATCATAGTGTGCCCTAACATATTGTAAGATTTGGGTTTGTTTTTGGGGTGAGGTCTTCATATAGAGAAAGGAGAAACGCTTAGAGCCACCATCAGGACAGCTGGGATGAAAGCTGGGGATGGGCAGGTGCCTTTCAAGTCACCCCAATCCTGAGGCTGGAGGAAACATGTCCACCCCCTGTAAACACTTTTATTCATGTTTTAATTACTCATTTTTCTTACAGCGTTAAAGTAGTCAAAACAAGCATATTAAAACATGAAAAGTAGGTGTATTAAAACTTGCAACATTATTTAAATTTAAATATATTATTCATACCTCATCAACATTTTAATTTTGTTGAGAAAGTCTAAGGTTAATTGGCAGTATAGTTTTAATAGTAGATAGAATAATGTGTGTTTTACAAACAACATCCTATATTACATGTATGAACTCCGAAAATCTGAGACAGGTCTTAGATTTTTTTAGGGAGTTTATTTTGCCAAGTTTGAGGATGCACGCACCCATGATGTATCCTCATGAAGTCCCAACAACATGTGCCCCAGGTGGTAGGAGCACAGCTTGGTTTTATGCATTTCAGGGAGACATGAGATGTCAATCGTTATGTGTAAGATGTACATTGGTTCAGTCCAGAAAGGTGAGACAACTTGAAGAGAAGGCCAAACGGGGGGCTTCCAGATTATGGGTAGATAAAGATGAATGGTTTTATTCTTTTGAGTTGCTGATTGCCCTTTCCAAATGAGGAATCAGATATGCATTTATCTCGGTGAGCAGATGGGTGACTTTGGATAGAATGGGAGGCTTAGGTTTGCCCTAAGCAGTTCCCAGCTTGACTTTTCCCTTTAGCTTAGTGATTTTGGGTCCCCAAGATTTATTTTCTTTTCACAAGGTCTAACATGTTTTCCTATGAGCATTAATTATTCATTGTGTATTTTATTACACAAATAAGGCAGAGATTTTTAAAAAAGTATCAACTTCATGACTAGCTAAATAGACATAATTACATAGAAGTTCAACTAAATTTGGAAACATTCCAGAGTTTGGGTTTCCAATAATTCTTTGTGATTATTTTAAAGGTAAAGTATATTTTTCCCATAAAACACAGAAACATCTAAAATCACCCATAGGATGTCCTGCCAATTTTGCTTCTCTAGTTTCCTCATTTTCTGCAAAGCCTTATTGAGGAAATTGACTTTGACTATCCTTTTAAACTTTTCTGTTTTAGGGAGTGTTGTGGTGAAACATTGAATTATCTTGGTCACAAGTTTGGTTCACTTTCTTTTTTTTCTTTGAATATTTTTTCCCAGTGACCAATATTTGATTTTGGTATATTATGGCTAAAAGGTAGACACTGGAAAAAAATTAAGACAAGAAGTATTTGGAATAAGTGATCCAGTCACAATGAGTCAATCAGCCATTGGAACATATTTTTACAAAGTCACTCTTGTTAAAATATTTATCCATGAATTGAAATAGAATCTGTAAGGTTATTGTTTTTTTTTTCCTGGTCTAAGGTGAACAGTATTTAGAGAATGAACCCAGGACACATCCACAGCACAGGAAAAAAATGTGAAAAATAAGTTTACACATATGTAAAGCCCATACTCACGGAGTGAGGCATTAGCTCCACCTTCTTGATGGCTGAGTGTCTACATTAAGTATTTGCAATTCTTTTGCAAAGGAGATTTCTATTCAACTCCTTTGCTTATTCGCCTACACATACAAATGGAGACACCTAGATAATTACTTGAAGCTTTTGTTAGTATTAAACACTGCAGAATTATGTTGAACAGTTCACTCCTGTGTTGGCCAGCGGTAGCTTTTTATTGGCTCCAATTTTCCTTTGACATATTTCAATTTTTTTTTTTTAGTACTTACTTACTTTCTGATACTTCAAGATTATCCTGGCTTATATATTTACTGTCCCAGTTCTAGTATCAGACATTTCTTCAAAGAGCCTGATTCCTTTCAGAATGGTAGGAAAACTTATATCTGGCTGCTGAGTGAGCACATTGTGTCTTGTCTCTCATTAACAATGCTAGGAAGTATATGTGTGTATATCACCTACCTATACAAACCTAGTTAGGAAGGTTTTGATGTGGAACTATATGTATCTGTATTATTATTTTTCTTTTTTGAGACGGAGTTTCACTCTTGTTACCCATGCTGGAGTACAATGGTGCGATCTCGGCTCACAGCAACCTCCGCCTCCTGGGTTCAAGCAATTCTCCTGCCTCAGCCTCCTGAGTAGCTGGGACTACAGGCAAGCGCCACCATGCCCAGCTAATTTTTTGTAGTTTTAGTACAGACGGGGTTTCACCATGTTGACCAGGATGGTCTCAATCTCTTGACCTCGTGATCCACCTACCTCGGCCTCCCAAAGTGCCGTGATTACAAGTGTGAGCCACCGCGCCCGGCCTGTATCTATGTTTATGTTGATGTCTTCACCTCTGATCTACTATCACATGAAGCTTTCTACCCTTCTCCCCTTGCTAATTTATAACCTCCCACTTCAACAGTGAGGGACCTGGTTCCTACCATCTGCAACTTATATAACTCATTGCTTGATTCCAGATACAGTTACTGTGGTTTTACAGTTGTTCACAATTATCCCTGTGGGAAAGAACTTTATAAAATGGAATCCAATGACGAAGTATAGTTTATTTGCCTTCAGCCTACAGATTCTATTCATTGTTAAAGAGACTTAGGTCAGCACCATTTTCCCTACACCTTCAGAGAGTTGTTTCCCACATTTGTGTGTTAGTCCATTTTGTGCTTCTGTAACACAATACCTGAGGCAGGGTAATTTGTAAGTAAAGAAGGTTCATTTGGTTCACAATGCTGGTGGCTGGAACGTCTGAGATTGGGCAGTTGCATCTGGTGGGGCCTCAGTCTTTTTCACCTCATGGTGGAAAGTGGAAGGGGAGCAAGGTGTGCACCAGAGACCACAGCAGACTGAAAGAACGAGTGAAGCCAAGGAAGCAAGACTCTTTTTGACTATCTACTCTTGCAGGAATTAATCCATTCCTGTGAGAGCAGACAGAACTCACCCCCATGGGAGGGTATTAATCTATTCATGAGGGATAGATCTCCATAATCCAAACACCTTCCACTAGGCCCCACCTCCACACACTGCCACCTTGGGGGTCAAATTTCAACATGAGTTTTTGCAGGGACAAACCACATCCAAACCATTGTAATTTGTAACATAGTTAAATGATTTTTCATTTTATGGATTCTGTGTTGGGATACTCCACATCCTGAATAATAATATTTAATTTGAATAGAGTTTGATTTACCCGTTTAGCTGTAAAATTCTGCATGTTTTGACAAATGGATAGTGGCCAGTATATACTATTAAGTATCACATAGAACACTGCAAACCCCCACCCCATGCAGCCAATGGCTTCCCATCTGTGTAGTTTCCCTTCTCCAGAATCTCATTAAATGAGGTCACACTGTGTGGATTCTCCTCACACTGTGTTCTTCCACTTAGCAGTGTGCATGAAGGATCACTCATGTCTTCGTGTGAGTTTATAGCTTGTTCCTTTCTATGGCAAAATAGTATTCCATTGCATAAATGTATTACAATTTGGTTATGCATTCTGGGGACCAAACCTTCCTCTTCTTTGTTCCAGAGTTGGAGGCCTTCAAATTATCTGACAATAGATACATTAATAGGGGAGAAAATACTTGGCTGTTTGTTCCACATGTATCATCGTGTGAAAAAATTCATCAGATGGCAGGATCCAGTTTACCACGAGGGAAAAATAGTCCAAAGAAAAGAAACAAGACTAGGATCTGATAACCCACAAGGGCTATAGTTTTCCTATTAAAAAATTTTTTTTTGAGACGGGGTCTGGCTCTATGGCAGAGGCTGGAGTGCAGTGGTGCAAGCTCAGCTCACTTCACCCTCTGTGTCCTGGGTACAAGCAAGCCTCCCTCCTCAGCCTCCTGACTAGCTGGCACCACAGGCACATGCCATCATGCCCAGGTAATTTTTGTATTTTTAGTAGAGATGGGTTTTTGCCGTGTTGCCCAGGCTGGTCTTGAACTCTTGGCCTCCCAAAGTGCTGGAATTATAGGCATGTGCCATCATGCATGGCTGAATTATAGTTTTTCATTGAAACATAAAATTTCTCTCTGTAGTAACCATCATTTTGATCATAGATAATCAAAGATTATTTTTGTTTTAAAAGTAAGTCTAGTTTTGTTAGATTTTGCCTGATTATTTAGGTAAGTGCAGCAAGAACAGGAGCTGACCACATAGGTGCTTTCAAGCTTCTTTGCTGCAAGTTTTCCTACAGAATCTCAGATTGGAGTTTTAAAGGCCTTATTGAGGCTAAAAGCCAAACCCAGAACATACTATCAAATTTCAGCTGCAGTCCTAATAGCTTTGAGTGAATTCCTCTCTTCTTGGGGCCCCCAAACTATCCCCAAATTCCTGGGCCTGCAAGGAAAGGACCTTTCTTACTAACCTGTAAGGATGTGAATACTGTAATCTAGGTATCGGGCTGGCTTTTCTCAGACTGCTTTTTAAGGATTGGGTCCATAAAAATCAACCTTAGCTCCTTAAAATTGCTGGTCATAACTGATCTTAGGTACACTATTGTTAAATATGATATTCCAGTAAAAGCCTTGATAATATTAAAAAAGTTTCCAATTATGTCCTTTCTAAGGTGAACAGATTCTTATTGGACTTCTGCTAACAACTAAATTGTCATGAAAATAAGAGTGTTCAGTAAGAATTTCAAAATTCTGGAGAAATCAGTCAAGGGAAAATATAAATACTTCATTTCTATTTAAATAATGTAATCTGCTAAATTGTTGCGAGTTATAGTTAGCTTAAGAGAAAGAGATTTCTTAAATCCAGAAACTATAAAGAACCAGCGGCCGGGCGCGGTGGCTCAAGCCTGTAATCCCAGCACTTTGGGAGGCCAAGGCGGGTGGATCACGAGGTCAAGAGATCGAGACCATCCTGGTCAACACGGTGAAACCCTGTCTCTACTAAAAATACAAAACAAAAAAAAATTAGCTCGGCATGGTGGCGCGTGCCTGTAATCCCAGCTACTCAGGAGGCTGAGGCAGGAGAATTGACTGAACCCGGGAGGTGGAGGTTGCGGTGAGCCAAGATCACGCCATTGCACTCCAGCCTGGGTAACAAGAGCGAAACTCCGTCCCCCCAAAAAAATAAAATAAAAATAAAGAATAAGAACTTAATTAAAATCAATCTATAAGCTTTAAGATTTTAAGTATCTAGTAAGTGTAATATTAGCTTATTTGAGTAGAACTCAAGAAGAATAGAAATTTATGTTTGTTTTATATTCAATAGTGATAGCTCTGAAGGCACCGTTGTTTTATTACACCAAAAATATTAAATTGATCTTTTTTAACTATGTTTTATGTAAATTGTGTTAACTTGAAAAACATATCAGTTTCTACATTTCTAGGAGTTTGGGGAATATTTACGTATATATGCTTATTTTCCAAGCTAAGTTAGAATAGAGCATTTTTAGAGGATTTTATAAATGAATTTTGCATTGCTATCTGGAGTTAAGAAAATATCACGTATACGTAACATACATTAATAGGCAAAAAAACACAAATAGAGATCTCATAGGTTTCATCCTAAAATTTTAGGATGAATCAGGCATACGTATTCTTGTGGTTAATTTTAAAGATCTGCTTGATTGGATTAAGAGACGGATAACTGGTAAACCACAGTTTCAATATTTCTACTCATTTGATTACAAGTTCTCATGCATCAAAACTAATTAACAAAATGACAATTTCTAGGGCTTCTGTGGGAGAGTATGGAAGGTCGTTTGAACTTTGTAATACTGTCAACTGAAGAAGGATGAGGTTCATAACTTTGGAAAGGAGTGATTTCGTTTTTTACATTTTTATATATTTTTATTTTTTTGAGAAGGTGTTTCACTCTTGTTGCCCAGGCTTGAGTACAATGGTGTGACCTTGGCTCACTGCAACCTCCACCTCCCGGGTTCAAGCAGTTCTCCCTCCTCAGCCTCTCAATTAGTTGGGATTACAGATGTCCATCACCAAGCCTGGCTAATTTTTTGTATTTTTAGTAGAGACAGAGTTCCACCATGTTGGCCAGGTCTCAAACTCCTGAACTCAGGTGATCCACCCACTTTGGCTTCCCAAAATGCTGTGATTACAGGCATGAGCGCCTGTGCCCAGTGAGAGACTTACTTCCTGTAAAGGGTTGCAGCCTGCAGGGTAGTCCTTTTAATAGACTGGGAAGCATAGACTCCAGCCAGAAGCCAGAAGCAGACGCTTTAAGGGAGAGATAAAGGAAACAGAAATTTATGCTGAGTGGCATGGCCAAATACAAATATTGAATAAGCTCTAGGAGGAGCCATGAATATTTATGAAAGGAGAGATGAGTGCAATCGCAGTTGAGTTTCTTACTTCCTCATGGATCCCATGTACAATAAATGGCAGTGTTACCATGATGACAGGGTAAAGGGTGAAGTTTTCAGCCTTCTGACATCAAAAGGTGAAGCAGAGGACATGAAAACTTGCTCTGTGCATCCACTGTATACTGTCCCGACCCTCTCTGCCATGGGTGGTCTCTTATCAGGCAAGAAAGGAAAGGCAGCTTCAGGCAGATGGTTGATATCAGCGGTGGAGTCTTTTGAAGGGGCTGGTTTCTCTTAAATCCTTTGGTTACGTGTCTGTTCAGATTTATGTGCATCTTTAATTGGGCTGCTTTACTTGATTTTAAGATATTTTTGTATATTGAATACAAATTCTTTCTGAGATCTGTATTTTGCAAATAGTTTCTTCAATATGTGGCTCATGCTTTTATTCCCTTAACAAGATATTTTCCAGAGTATACACTTTTAATATTAAAAAAATCCCCCTAATTCTTCCTTTGGTGTGTATTGACAGTTTGTGTTGTTTGTTAAAATTCATTGCCGAACCCAACAGCAGATAGCTTTTATTCTATGTTTTCTTGTAGAAATTGTATAGTTTTGCATTTTTAGTGTAAGGATGTTTTTGAGTGATTATTTGTATAAGTTGCAAAGTTTTGATCTACATTCATTTTATTTCCTATGGTTTCCAATAAATTGTTCCTTCAATTATTTTGGGAAAGACACAGGATAGTGGGCTCTGTTAGGGTCGGTAGATAGCTAGGCATGAACGTGATGGGAAGACTCACCTGGAGGGGCCATCAAAAATTTATATATTAGTAGCATCTCTAATGCTGGAGTGGATGGGGGCTTGTCAGTTATGGGTAGGAGGAAGAAGAGGTACCTATGCAGAAAGAAACACCCTAGAACTCCTCTTAGGATGCCCTAATCATCATTCACTCTACAGTTAAAATGTCAGAAAATTGCTAGCTACATGCTGATAAGAAGGACAAAGGGGACATTTTTAAAAGAAACCTTGGGAAGATTTCTCTTCTCAGATTAGGTCAGGGAAGGGCATCCGAAAGAGATAGGGAGGCACAGGAGGTACAGACGTGACTGCTGTAGGGCCTTCCTGGGAGGCGGGAAGGAGCCAGCCACAACAGTGGATTTGGATTGATCACCACACATGTGCCTTAACCAACAGTGAGGAGGCCCCACAAGCCAAAGAGAGGCAAGTCAGGGACCTAAGGTAGGAGCAGAAAAACCAGACAAAACAGGCGGAGAGCTGAGACAGAGGCAGGAATGTGAGGAAGTCCATAATAAAGTTCCCTGCACAGGGCTCGGGCTGTTTTCCTGCACAGTCAGCACGCTCCTCCCTTGGGGCCTACTTATGTTTTCTATAAGATGCTCTTTACACTGTATTTATTTTCAACAAAGTTATCTGCCATCTTTGTACTGCCTCTTGGTTAAAATCTTTCTTCCAAGTTAGACAAGAACTGGGACATAAGCTCTTTCCAGTAATAGCTCCGTTTCAGTTTGAATTTCCAGAACCGTGGATGTTGGATAAACTGGCTTTCTGAATTTAAGTGCTGCAGAAGGATGCCAGTACGGGGCGTCAGCCATCACACTGGGAGCAAGAGGGCCCTGTGGTGTCCCAGCTGCCTGCAGGGGATGTGCTGCCACAACACTGAGCAAGAGGGTCCTGCAGTGTCCCCTGCTGCCAGCAGGGTCATGCCACCACTACATTGTGCACAAGGGGGCCCTACAGTGTCCCAAGCAGCCAGCAGGGGGCATGCCGCCAGTACACTATGGGCAAGATGGCACCACAGTGTTCCAGTGGCCAGCAAGGCCACTACACTGTGAGCCGCAGGACTCTACAGTGTGCCAAGCAGCCAACGGGGGGCACATGAATACCACACCATGAGCAAGAGAACCCGGCAGTGCTCTAGTTCCCATCACGGGAGTGCTACCAGGATGCTATGGGCAAGATAGCCGCACTGTGTCCCAGCTGCCAGCAGTGTCACTACACTGTGAGCCAGAGGGCCCTACAGTGTGCCAAGCTGCCAAGAGGGGGCACACGAATACCACAACATGAGCAAGAGGACCCGGCAGTGCTCTAGTTTCCATCACGGGAGTGCTACCAGGACACTATGGGCAAGAAGGTCTTGCAGTGTCCCCAGCGGCCAGCAGGGGGCGTGCCCCCACCACACGGAGAGTAAGAGTGCCCAGCAGCACAGGCACCACACCGTGAGCAAGAGGATGTAGCACTGCCCTGTTTACCAGCAGCGGGCATATTGCCACTACACTGTGAGCAAGAGGGCCCTGCAGAGCTCCAGCTGCTGGCAGGTGATGCCGGTTACCACACTGTAAGAGGGCCCTGCAGTGGCCCTAGCCGCCAGAAGAGGGTGAGGGCACAGCATTGTGAGCAAGAGGGCCCTGGAGTGCAGGCCCCCAGTAGGGGGCGCCCACGCCCAACTTTCAGATTCCTGAGGCTCCGCCACCGGTGTGCATCATGTCACACCACCGCGGTGCATTGCGTCACAGCGGTCAGCAGAGTTGCATTCTCCTCTGTATAGACCTGGGGGGCATTGTGAGGGTGGAGCTGCGTCGTCCTCAGCACAGACCCTGGGGCAGGGTTCTTACTGCAAGAGGGCCTTGCAGGGGCTCTAGCTGCTATCGGGGTGCGGGCACAGGACCATGAGCAAGAGGGCCCCGCACTGCCTGGCCACCAGCAGGGGGCGCCCGAGCCTGCCTTCTCAGTTGGTGTCAGCGCTGATGGCGACCTGTAGAGTTGCATTCTCCTCAGCACAGAACTGTGGGGCACCGTGAGGGTGGAGGTGCGTTCTCCACAGCACAGACGTAGCGGGCACAGCCTCGGTTTGGGACACCTCTGGGTCGTGTCCACGGTGAGTAAAATCCTTCCTGTTGGCATTCCTGACTGCTTAGGGTCAGAGACTAGTAAGAAGAGCTCTGTGTGGGAACTGGACACGAAAAGCCCCCCTGAATCCTGCGCACCCAGGTTCTCGCCACCCAAGGCCAGGCAGCTGCAGTGTCAGGTGCACACCGCAGCCTCAGAAGACAAACGGAGCGTTCCTAAGGCAGATATGACCTCTGAAATCCGAATACAATAACCCCGGTGCTCAGGGAGAAAACACCTAATGCTAATGCAAGGCCTCAGTCCAAAAATATTACTATAAAATCACTGCTCACGCGGCCTTGCCAGAACAGCAGTTTGAATCCTCAGCACTGACATATCAGTGCCAACGTGGAAACGAACGTATGGTTAGGGTTTAGGGTGAGGATTGGGGCGAGGGGACAGGGTTAGAGTTAGGGGTATCCAGTTAGGGGTTAGGACATGTGGGTTAGAAAAATTTTAGGCCAAATAAATTTGAACAGTTTGAGCAAAGGAATGATTCACGAATCTTGCCTGAAGCACAAGAACGGAAAACAGGGCTTGGGGCTTCGAGCTTTTAGCGGTGGCAGCGAAGTGAGGTTCGTCACTGGCTCCCGCTGGGCGACCGCCGGTTGTGGGGAGGGTCCCCTCAGCGTCAATAGTCATACAGCCAACTGGCAGCTGGGCTTTTTGTCATTGACTGGTTGGTTGGTTAATGTTTTTAAGTCAGTTTACATGCCGCGAACCTCGTTTTCCGTTTGCTTTGGCAAGACCTCAGGCTAACGGCTTCCTCCTTTTTTGCTTTAACATGTCAAAACCGTAATTCATTTTCATTTTACTTTCCTGGCATTAATAGAAGTAAGTTTACATTTTTGTTGTCATTCAGAAAGTCAGTTTAATTGGCAACCTATTTGTGATGCTGCATAAAATAATGTTTGTAATTATTAGCATCTAGATTCGATGAAATATGTTAACTCTATTAAGATTTGTTATTAAACCATAACAGGAGTTCAGTTGCTTTTCTTTTTCTCCTGGTCTTTCGCCATTTAAAATACACTCAAGCATCTCCTAACAATGTGGATACCTTCTGAGAAATGTGTCCTTAGTGATTTCATCTTTGTGCAAACACCATCGAGTGTCCTTATAAAACCTGTACGGTGTAGCCCACTTCACACATAAGTGTTATGGTATAGCTTCCTGCTTACAGGCTACATACCTGTATAGCTCATCTCTGTACTGAATGCTGTAGTCAAATGTCACACCATGGTTATTGTGGATTGTGATCCCAAAATATCTGAGTCAGGTCTCAGTCAAGTAGAAAGCTTATTTCACCAAGGTTAAGGACACGCCCATGACACAGCCTCAGGTGGTCCTGACAACAGGGGCCCAAGGTGGTCAGGGTAGAGCTTACTTTCATATATTTTAGAGGGATATGTGAGAAGATATTTACAATATGTACGTGATTTTAAAACTGCGTAAATATCTGAACATATACCTAAGCAAAGCAAATATACTGATAGTAGGCTGGGCATGGTAGCTCATGCCTGTCATCCCAGAACTTTCGAAGGAAAAGCTCATATATGAGACACCAATCAATACGTTTAAGATGTAAAGACATTTGGTTCAGTGAGGTGGAACAACTAGAAGTAGGAAGGCGGGTTGGGGCATGGTTCTAGGTCAGAAGTAGATAAAACAAAAGTTGCATTCTTTTGAATTTTTTGATCAGCCTTCCACTGAATACAATTTAGTCTGGTTCAGTGAAATTGCATTTTTACATATACAGTAGGGCAGAGGAATGGTGTGATCTTGGCCCACAACACCCGCCTCCTCCCTGGTTTAAGCGATTGTCTTGCCGCATCCTCCCAGTAGCTGGGATTACGGGCACGCACCACCAAGCCCGGGTCATTTTTGTATTTTTAGTAGAGATGGGGTTTCTCCGTGTTTGTCAGGCAGGCCTCGAGCTCCCGGCCTCAGATGATCCTCCTGCTTTGGCCTCTCAAAGTGTTGGGATTACAGGCATGAGCCACCGTGCCTGGTCATGAAGCTTATTTTGATTCTGATATTGCCAACTGTATTTCAGGTATAGCTTGTTTTCCTTGGAGCGTTAAATACTGCATTGGTATTGTATTACACAAATAAAACACAGATCCCTTTTTATCACATTCGTTGCTAGTGATATTGACAACTAAATTTAGATACATTCCAGAGTCTGGGCTTCCAGTAATTCTTAGTGATCCCCTAAAGGTAAATTACTTTTTCTCACAAGACACAGTGACATCTAAAGTCACATTGATTGTCCTGCCACTTTTGTTTCTCTAGTTTCATCGATTTCTTCAAAGCACCTTTGGGGGAATAACTTTGACTATCCCTTTAAGCTTTTCAGTATTAGAAAGCCCCATCATGAAACATTGAATAATTGTGGTCACAAATTCCCTTTACAGTCTTCCTTTGAATATTTTTTCCAATGGCAAATATTTGCTTTTGATGTATTGTAGCTAAAAGGAATGCTGGGAAACAAAACAAAGACAAGCAATCATTCTAATAAGTGATTCAGTCAAAATCAATTGCTATTTTAATTTTTTTTAAAAAATTATACTTTTGAAAACGTCCTGCTGTAAATCAAAATAGTCTCCAAAATCTGAATTCTTTCCTTGGTTCTAAGGTAACCAGATTTCCTAGAGAGTGAACCACACCACAAGAAAAAAGATATGATAAACATATTTACATGAATGTGTTATTTTAACATAAATCTTGTAAAATAGGCATTTCGTTGAAATTATATATGTTTGCATAAATTACTTTGCAGCATCATGAATGCCCTTGTTTTGAAAAGTAGGCATAGTTAGTGTCAATTACTACTTATTATTCATACAAATAATAAGTAAGCAGATACGGTATTTGAAAAAAATTACAATTTTTAAATAAAGGTTTTATTTTAAGTTAATTTTACATTCACACTGAAACTGGGAGGAAAATGCAGATTTCCTGTGTAGACCCAAGCTAGTTTCCCCTCGTGTTAACACATCAACATGTATCAGATATGTTATTAACCTTTTTTTTTTTTTTTTTTTTTGAGATGGAGTCTTGCTCTGTAACCCAGGTTGGAGTGCAATGGCACGATACTGGCTCATTGCACCCTCTACCTCACATGTTTAAGTGATTCTCCTGCTTCAGCCTCCCAAGTAGCTGGGATTACAGGTGCCCACCAGCATGCTTGGCTAATTTTTTGTATTTTTAGTAGAGACAGATTTCACCATGTTGACCAGGCTGGTCTGGAACTCCTGACCTCAGATTATTTACCCGTCTAAGCCTTCGAAAGCTCTTGGATGACAGGCATGAGCTACCATGCCCAGCCTACTATCAGTACATTTGCTTTGCTTAGGTATCTGTTCAGATATTTACGCAGTTTTAAAATCACGTATGTATTGTAAATATCTTCTCACATCTCTCTTGTCTTTTTGTTCTCTGAATACAGTTTTAAACCGTAGAATACTTAGTTTTATAAAGTCTGTGTTATCAATATTTTCATGATTTGGCATTTGATGTTTTGTGTTACAGCTCAACACTAAACTCAACGTCATATAGATTTTCTTTTAGATTTCTTATAGTTTTGCATTTAAAATTTACAGTCTCTGGATTATTTTGAGTTGGTTTTTGATTTTCTTAATTTGTGTATATATTCGTTTCATTTTACACGGCTTCCAAAGTCTTCCATCACCGTCTTTGTGAAGGAATGGCTACAGTGGGCTTCATTTTGGTTTGAATTTCTAAAATTATTACATTGAGTCAACTCAATATTGAATTTGATAGATATTTCAGGACAGCCAGGCGGGGTTGCACGTCCACCTAGAAACTGAGCAAGAGTGTCTGTGCTGAGCTCTGGCGTCACCAGAGGGTGCACGAACCCACCCCTGACCAACTTCCCTCTGAGGTGCCAGAAGCAGCAAGGAGCTTTATCTTCCTCAGGGCAGCATGAAGGTCATGTCAGCTTGGTGGTGTTCATTGGTGAGTAACAAACTTCCTTTCCAAAGCCCTGAATGCAGAGGAGACAGTCTTTAGAGAGTACTCAGCAAAGGAAGGAATTCACCTAGAAAAACGAAACCCTCAAACCCACTGTTTTGACTACACTCTGATATTGTCAGTGTCCAAGACACAGTGGCTGCTCATAAATATTCTCACAGTGGTCTCTGATATAGTAATCACACCGTGCCCTAACACCAATATAATATTCACACCATGCCCTAACACTAATATCCACATCATGCCATAACACTAATATATCCACACAGTGGCTTCTAATACTAGTAAATACCATAATGCCTACTAAGTGGACTCTGTTGACATTGAGGCTTTTATAAGGATTTCACAGCTTTGGTTGAACTATAGCCTCTA
>NW_016107514.1:3851745-3853689 GCF_001604975.1 Cebus imitator | reverse complement strand
ACAGGCACGCACCACCATGCCCAGCTAATTTTTTGTATTTTTAGTAGAGACGGGGTTTCACCATGTTGACCAGGATGGTCTCGATCTCTTGACCTCGTGATCCACCCCCCTCGGCCTCCCAAAGTGCTGGGATTACAGGCGTGAGCCACCGCGCCCGGCCCCTTGACACATTTAAAGAGCATACAAGCTTTTGTTTGAATGCCTGTCTTCAGTTGTTTGGGGTATATGCCAAAGAATGCAATCATTGAGTCATATGGCAAATCTATTTGCAACTGTTTGAAGAAACGCCAAATGATTTTACACATAGGCTGGACCATGTAATACTGTCAGAAGCAGTACTTAAGGGTTCAAGTTTCTGCACATCTTTGTCAACTCCTTTTTTTGTTTTTTAGTATAACTATTCTAGTGTGAAATTATTTGAATTTTTTTTGAGACAGAGTCTTTCTCTGTCGCCCAGGCTGGAGTGCAGCAGCACCATCTTGGCTCACTGCAAACTTCACCTCCCGGGGTTGAAGTGATCTTCCTACCTCAGCCAGTTGAGGAGCTGGGATTACAGGCGTAGGCCACTCTGACCAGCTAATTTTTGTATTTTCCATAGAGACAGGTGTTCTTCATGTTGGTCAGGCTGGTCTCAAACTGCTAATTTCCAGTGCTCTGCTCGCCTCAGCCTCCCAAATTACTGGGATTATAGATGTGAGCCACTGCACCCTGCCACTCCCAGGCATTTTGGTTTTCTTTCTTTTTTTCTTTTTCAGATGGAATCTTGCCGTTTCACCCAGGGTGGAGTGCCATGGCTCGATATGGGCTTACTGCAGCCTCCACCTCCTGGGTTCAATCCGTTCTCCTGCCTCAGCCTCCCAAGTAGCTAGGATTCCAAGTGCATGCTAGCAGGCCCGGGTAATTTTCCTATTTTTAGTAGAGATGGGGTTTTGCCATATTGGCCAAGCTGGTCTTGAACTTCTCACCTCAAGTGATCTGTCTGCGTCAGCTTCCCAAAGTGCTGGGATTACGGGTGTGAATCACTATGCCTGCCCCTTCCTTTTTGAGAAAGGGTCCCGTGCTTTCGCCCTAGCTGGAGTGCAGGGTTTTGATCTTGGCTTACGGTGACCTCCACGTTGTGGGCTCAAGCAGTCCTCCTGTTTCAGCCTCCTAAGTAGCTGGGACTACAGGTGTGTGCCACCATGAACTGGCTAATTTTTGTATTTCCAGTAGAGAGGAGGTTTTGCCATACCGTTCTTGCTGGTCTTGAACTCCTGCAGTCACGTGATGCACCTGCCTCAGCTTCCCCATGTTTTGGGATTACAGGCATCAACTGATGTGCCCAGACACTTTTAACTTTTTGAGGAATTACCAAACTATGCTAAAAACAGGCTGCACCATTTCTGTTCCCCATACAGTATTTAAGGGCTGCAATTTCTCTCTCACCTTGCCAACACTTGTTAATTTACATTTCTGGGATTATAGGCTTTCTGGTGTGTGTGAGGGAGTATATTGTTGTTTCATTTTAGGTGGCCATAATGATAATGATAGTGATCATCTTTTTGTGTGCCTGTTTTCTGTTTGCATGTATTATTGGCAAAGTGTGTGTATGTCATTGTATATGTCATTGTGTATGACATTGAGTATGACACTGAGTATGTCATTCAGTTTAGATGGCCATAATGATCATGATATTGTTCGTCTTTTATGTGCCTGTTTTCCATTTGGATGTCTTATTGGCGGAGTGTATGTTTAGCTGTTTCTCCATTTTGTAGTTTTCGTTGTTGAGTTATACATTGTGGTTAACAGACTGTTAGATATGTAATGCACAAATATTTTCTTCCTTTCTGTGTTTTGTGTTTTCACTTTTTTTTTTTTTTTTTTTTTTTTTTTTTTTTTTTTTTTTTTTTTAAATGGGTGGACTCTTGCTCTGTTTCCCAGGCTGGAGTGCCGTGGTTTGATCTC